>NC_068456.1:7559662-7892162 GCF_023373465.1 Oncorhynchus keta
AAAATCCAGAAAATCACATTGTAGGATTTTTTATTAATTTATTTACAAATTGTGGAAAATAAGTATTTGGTCACCTACAAACAAGCTATATTTCTGGCTCTCGCAGACCTGTAACTTCTTCTTTAAGAGGCTCCTCTGTCCTCCACTTGTTACCTGTATTAATGGCACCTGTTTGAACTTGTTTTCAGTATAAAAGACACCTGTCCACAACCTCAAACAGTCATACTCCAAACTCTACTATGGCCAAGACCAAAGAACTGTCAAAGGACACCAGAAACAAAATTGTAGACCTGCACCAGGCTGGGAAGACTGAATCTGCAATAGGTAATCTGCTTGGTTTGAAGAAATCAACTGTGGGAACAATTATTAGGAAATGGAAGACATACAAGACCACTGATAATCTCCCTCGATCTGGGGCTCCACGCAAGATCTCACCCCGTGGGGTCAAAATGATCACAAGAACGGTGAGCAAAAATCCCAGAACCACACGGGGGGGGGGGCTAGTGAATGACCTGCAAAGAGCTGGGACCAAAGTAACAAAGCCTACCATCAGTAACACACTACGCCGCCAGGGACTCAAATCCTGCAGTGCCAGACGTGTCCCCCTGCTTAAGCCAGTACATGTCCAGGCCCGTCTGAAGTTTGCTAGAGAGCATTTGGATGATCCAGAAGAAGATTGGGAGAATGTCAGATGAAACAAAAACAGAACGTTTTGGTAAAAACTCAACTCGTCGTGTTTGGAGGACAAAGAATGCTAAGTTGCATCCAAAGAACACCATACCTACTGTGATGCATGGGGGTGGAAACATCATGCTTTGGGGCTGTTTTTCTGCAAAGGGACCAGGACGACTGATCCGTGTAAAGGAAAGAATGAATTGGGCCATGTATCGTGAGATTTTGAGTGAAAACCTCCTTCCATCAGTAAGGGCATTGAAGATGAAACATGGCTGGGTCTTTCAGCATGACAATGATCCCAAACACACCGCCCGGGCAACGAAGGAGTGGCTTCGTAAGAAGCATTTCAAGGTCCTGGAGTGGCCTAGCCAGTCTCCAGATCTCAACCCCATAGAACAGCTTTGGAGGGAGTTGAAAGTCCGTGATGCCCGGCAACAACCCCAAAACATCACTGCTCTAGAGGAGATCTGCATGGAGGAATGGGCCAAAATACCAGCAACAGTGTGTGAAAACCTTGTGAAGACTTACAGAAAACGTTTGACCTCTGTCATTGCCAACAAAGGGTATATAACAAAGTATTGAGAAACTTTTGTTATTGACCAAATACTTATATTCCACCATATTTTGCAAATAAATTCATAAATCCTACAATGTGAATTTCTGGATTTTTTTTCTTCTCTCATTTTGTCTGTCATAGTTGAAGTGTACCTATGATGAAAAATACAGGCCTCTCTCGTCTTTTTAAGTTGGAGAACTTGCACAATTGGTGGCTGACTAAATACTTTTTTGCCCCACTCTTTTTACTTAACAAACAGTAGATATCTGTCCTGCTAATGCTGTGTTTTATAGTCTCCACTCTAGCACCCTGCAGCTAGTCTGGGTGTTGTGAACATGGGTTTTGCTAGAGATAGCTGAAGCTGACAATTAATTGACATTATGATAAAACCTACAGATGGCATTCCAGTGACAGGATGTGGGGTGGTTGTAACTGGGATGGAGAGGAGTAGAATAATGACTCATAGTTTCCCAGATGCCAGGAAGATGAGACAAAGTAAAACACCATCCTGTGTAGATAACCAAGGTGGCTTATGGGAAGGTTAGAAATGACTGACTAAGCAATCTTGGTATCAGCTATATAAAACTGAGCATGGTCTGTAAAGTCTAGGCTCTCAGCCTAACAGTCAGAACAAGACTGACGGTCTCATTATTGCAATAGTTAAATCGATATTAAATAAATATTTTTTTTTTTTAAATTAGCAAGTCTCTCTCAGTACTGCATTTCCACAACAACATATATTTTCTCAACGGGTTATTGTCAATATCAAAGGCTGCACTGAAATCTAAGTACAGGTCAATTTATTTCAACCAATCATTAGTCATTTGGGCCCTTCTCTATACGCATGCTGAAAGTCTGTGGTTAATTTGTTTACAGAGAAATAGCATTGTATTTGGTCAAACAGATTGCTCAGAGCTGGCAGCAAGCTGATAGATCTGCTGTTGGAACCAGTAAAGGCCGCTTTACCACTCTTGGGTAGCAGAATTACTTTGGCTTCCCTCCAGGCCTGAGGACAAATACTTGCCTCAGATTAAAGATATGACAGGAGTGGCTATAGAGTCAAATACCATCCTCAGCAGATTTCCATCCAAGTTGTCAATGTCAGGAGGTTTGTCATTATTAATCTCTAACAATAATTTTCCACCTCTCCCACACTAAATCCTAACACAATGCTTTTCTATCATTGTTTTTTTTTATGCATGAGTACTGTCATGACTGTCCTGAGAGGTTCAGAATGTCACCTAGCTGCTGGAGGGTGACCTTCACACCATGTCGTAAATCAAGCAGGAGAGAATTCTCTGTCTCTCTAGTATTGGGATCGGAATATCTTTGTCAAGAGAGACTTTTTCCAGCCAAAAACTCTAATGTTATCAAATTTAACTTTGGAACAAATATTTCTAACATCCGAAAGTGGGAAATGGTCAGAGATGGTCTATGGAACATTAATGTCTATTTTGTGATGTCATTAAAAATGGTATAGTGAAAATACTGTAACTTGGAAAGTATACACACTGTCAAGTTTACATCCAATATGTGGTGTAGACCGATGGTTCCCAAACTTTTTATAGTCCTGTACCCCTTCTAACATTCAACCTCCTGCTGCATACCCCCTCTAGCACCAGGGTCAGCATACTCTCAAATGTTGTTTTTTGCCATCATTGTAAGCCTGCCACACACACACTATACGATATATTTATTAAACATAAGAACGAATGTGAGTAGGTAGGTAGCCTAGATCAAAACCCAGAGCTGACAAGGTAAATAGCTGTTGTTCTGACACAGAACAAGGCAGTTAGCCCACTGTTCCTAGGCCATCATTGTAAATAAGAATTTGTTCTTAACTGACTTGCCTGGTTAAATAAACGTTAAATTAAAAAAACATTTGTTAATCAAAAATTGTGAATAACTTACCACAGGTTAATGAGAAGGGTGAGCTTGAAATGATGCACATAACTCTGCATTGTTGTATTGGAGAGAGTCTTAAATCCTTTTCCACATAGTCTGTGCCTGTATTTAATTTTCATGCCAGTGAGGGCAGAGAATCCACTCTCACATACGTACGTGGTTGCAAAGGACAACAGTGTCTTATTAAGGGGGGTGAGAGTAGTAGAGATATACCAGTATAGAGGGATAGGCCAAAAAGTGATAAGTTTCACAAAGATTGGATTTTAGCATTTATAGCAATGGTACTGTACTGCAGGGATGAAATGGAAGTCACAGAAAATTGAGGTTGTGGTGGCAACTGCAGAGAGGTATTTGGGTGTGCGAGACTTGACATCACAGTTACAGGGTTAAGTGTGTTAAGTGGTGATGTCCCATCCTTTCAGGAGGATGGCATGAAGTAGGAATAAATGTCATTAGTGGAGTAGGGTGGTGTTAATTTTATTTTATATAATTTTGAAATTAGTGAGTGTAGTGTTAGATGGTAGGGTATTTATTTAGTAAATGTTTATTTTTGAAGCAAAGTATAAGGGAGTTGTACTCTAGTCTAGTGGGGGTTGGTAATGCAACAAATAGGATACTAACCGCCATTAAACCTCATAGAAGAAGAAGTAGTAGTTGGGCGTGAAAGGTCAAGTGTGCCTAGTATGTGGAGTCTAATTGAAATAGAGTAGGGTGTCTATATGGGCGGAGAATCACGTGGCAGTTCACTTTTAATATGAAATTAACTTAAAATAATTTAATTTCAATGTTAATAAAAAAAATGGATCACAAACAATGAGAAGTAGGTCTGGTCACTTCTTACCCGCTCTCTCCCTTTTCTCCCTCCATCTCTGTCAGGGGCTAGCTGCATCCATCGTTTAATCTATCTTTATGTATTTACTGTATCTCCACATCCGGAACTTCAGAATGGCTGCAGCGCACAGCGCCTTTATAAATATCAGAAAGAGAAAAAATTCACTTCCTAGCTGACAATCAAATTGACATGCTGGCCTGTTTTTATTTAATTAACCACTTTATGCCTCTCTGCCCCATGCAGTGGCCTTGAAAGCAAACTTACCAATAACAACACTTTTAAAGGCAAGAGGTGCAAAAGCCTGTTTACCATTGGCCCCTCTCCAAAACATAATCAATGCAATCACATATATTTGATGTTGGTGGTGGCCACAATATGGACCTGACATGTAACACTTACGATCACACACTAGCTGCTGCTGTTGTTGAATGTTTGGCTCAATCCTTGTTGGCCGACCAGAATTCCCAGGTGTCTCTCTTCTGTCCTCTGGAGGTCTGATAACTGGTGCAGGTGACAAACCCTTAAGAGGTGTTTGACTGGCCCTTGCGTGTGAACTTTTCCATTGGCTCCTCATCCTCACTTTCAGTGGCACTGAATATTTGAGTATTTGTGCTCCTGTTGTTAAAAACATAAGGTTATTGAAATCATTACAACAACCAGTGAAGTTAACATATGTTGGATATCTAGGCCATCCAATGAGAATATATTTTTTTTTAAATCATATTTGTTACACCTTCATTTTCTCTTCATATATGCGGGGCGGTCATCCTCCACCTCAGTCTAAAGATCCGATTGGACCACAGCCATAGGATGCCTACGGCGAGCCTCTTCATATGTCTGTAAGGGAATATAAATGTACTGTTTAGATTGCAGATACATATTGTTGTCTCAGGAGGTTGATGTCAGTTATAAATAGTTGACTGCAAATATAACATTAACTCACCTCTAGTGTACCTGATGTTCACAGCAAACAAACCCCATGTTTCGTCAGGTGCCTCTTGACGCTTCACTGCCCTTGTGCGGCGTCCTGTGGATGTATAAGGGGGCCAGTATCTCATGCCATCCTGGACCAATGATGAAGGCACAACTTCGGTCTCCTTCTCCACGGATATAAAGTCCACAATGTGAAACACGCTGTGTGAATTGAGAATGAATATGCATCATTTACAGTATTGAAAGTAAGACTCTGATAAGAGGACTTGCTCTGCTGACCAGCCCAAATACAGGCTGTGGTGTTGATTGGAACTGCTGACCCTCACTAATTCTGAATGTCTCACATTTAGACCACGACATTGTGTATTTGTGTAATGGCTATTCTTTAAGACATGTTTTACTTTACCATGCTAGTTTATGACCTATGTATGATCACAGGTTTGTAGTGTACAGTTGAAGTCCGAAGTTCACATACGCCTTAGATAACTACATTTAAACTCATTTTTCACAATTCCTGACAATTAATCCTAGTAAAAATTCTCTGTCTTAGGTCAGTTAGGATCACCACTTTATTTTAAGAATGTGAAATGTTTGAATAACAGTAGAGAATTTTTTATTTATTTCTGCTTTTATTTCTTTCATCACGTTCTCAGTGGGTCAGAAGTTTACATGGACTCAATTAGTATTTGGGAGCATTGCTTTTAAATTGTTTAACTTAGGTCAAACGCTTCGGGGAGCCTTCCACAAGCTTCCCACAATAAGTTGGGGGAATTTTGGCCCATTCCTCCTGACAGAGCTGGTGTAACTGAGTCAGGTTTGTAGGCATCCTTGCTCGTACACGCTTTTTCAGTTCTGCCCACAAATGTTCTATAGGATCGAGGTCAGGGCTTTATGGTGGCCACTCCAATACTTTGACTTTGTTGTCCTTAAGCCATTTTGCCACAACTTTGGAAGTATGTTTGGGGTCATTCTCCATTTGGAAGACCATTTGCGACCAAGCTTTAACTTCCTAACTGATGTCTTGAGATGTTGCTTCAATATATCCACGTAATTTTCCCACCTCATGATGCCATCTATTTTGTGAAGTGCACCAGTCCCTCCCGAAGCAAAGCACCAACACAACATGATGCTTGCCACACCCTGACTCAAATTATGTCAATTAGCATATCAGAAGCTTCTAAAGCCATGACATCCTTTTCTGGAATCTTCTAAGTGTATGTAAACTTCCTACTTCAACTGTATGTATATTACTTAATATTTCAATATGATATGAATGATGTAGTGCTCATTACTTTAAAAGACACATTTGTATTTAGAATAGTTCGAATCAGGGGCGTGGCCATACATTTTTTTGAATAGGCCTAGAAATTTTGGATAGGCATTTTTTTCTACTTGTTTATAATCTTCAGATGCACGTATATTATTTCTTAATACAATTGCATAACTTGGAGCAAGCCTTGCAACTTTACCATTGCCAACAACATAACACTGATGCACTTTAATCTCAATAGTTACCAAAAACACGTTATTATTTGTAATACAATCATTTTATACTAGTGCATAGTTTGCAATGTTACATTACCATTTACCTATCCCACCATATTAAAATAAGACAGCAACTTTAGACCAGTTGCCAACAACATAACACACATCTTCAGATGCACTTTAATCCACCAAGCCTCTGAAAAGGTATGCTGACCTACATCACAAGGCACGGTTGGGATGTTGTTCATAATCCAATGTATCTGCCAGTTGACGCTCAAAAGACAGCTTGTTCTGAAGTTTGTTGTAGACCATTTTTTATCCTAGTTGTTGTTGAGAAAAGCATGTCATTGGAAGTGTGACAATGGTTTTAGTGTTGTCCACAAGCCTCTGAAAAATCTGCAAGAACCTCTAAAATTACATCTAGCAGTAACAGCACTTTTACTCACAGACCCTGATTTTGAACTCCACCGTACATCTGTGGATCATTCTAGCTCGATACCTATCGGGATGCAAATCTTTCTGTACTTCCATGAATTGAGCATGTTTGTGAGATCCACTCATAAATGTGTGTAGCTGGTTTACTGTGTCAGAAAAAGTACTCCCATGTCCCGACTCTTTTGCCTCGGTGCACAGAACCAAATTCAAACGGTGCGAGTTGCAATGCACATATACGGCTTGCTTAAATGTTTGCTTTAGTATGACGTGTACCCCTCTGTTCCCTGACATCGAAACAAAAACCCACACGCAGAGTGGGATCCAAC
Organism: Oncorhynchus keta; assembly: GCF_023373465.1. Classification (NCBI taxonomy): domain Eukaryota; kingdom Metazoa; phylum Chordata; class Actinopteri; order Salmoniformes; family Salmonidae; genus Oncorhynchus; species Oncorhynchus keta. The sequence continues at coordinate 7,566,810 of NC_068456.1, forward strand.
TCCAGGGGTTGCAACACTTCAAGTATTTTCCGAGAAATTCCTTGTGCAGACAAAATCAGCGGTTTCCATAAACTCAACAGCTCTTTCTTTAATCATTCCCGCATGAATGTATCGAATGCACACAGCAATAAGTTCTCGTTTAGGTTGATCTTTATATTAATCTGCTAGTATGGCAAAATACGTGGAAGGTGCAGATTGAACTTCATCTTTTATCCTGCACAGTAACAATGATGCTGCACACTCCAGCAACTGAATTTCTGGTCTCATAAGCGTGGCATTGCGAGGTAGCTCATTAAGCCTGTTTTGTATTTCTGAGTCATACTTTGAGATGAAATTGAAGATTTCTAAAAAGTTACCTTTGTTGATTGCCTCTATGGTTTGTCTATGCCCTCTGAGTGAAATATCCTGCTTTGCACACATTAGAACAATATCTATGACCACTTTAACATGTGCACAGTTTCATTCTATAAAATCCATGTTTGCATCACCATGTATTTGGTTCAACACAGTCCCATGACTTCTAGGCCTATGGGTCGCCTTGTAGGATTCAAATTTGGCAAGGAAACTAGCATGTAATTTGCTATTCTCATTTTTGAAGCAAAGCATTTGTGAATTTCGAGTTTAAATCCATCTCGTACAAATCTGAATTCCAAATTTGCCCCGGAAAGTGCCTACAAAACGTACAATAAATTGCATCTTTTGCTTTAATATACTCAATCCACACGAACTGGTCATACCACCTTGAAGAAAAGCAGCGTGATTTGCCATATCATACTTGAAGGGAACTTTGCTAGCTTTGGTTGACAGGCTGGTTCATCAACGGCAGACAAATCTGTCAGTGGACCTACTGCAGGTTCACCCCCGCCTGCAGCATCAAGAATGAGAGGAGACGGTGGGGTAGGCAAGCATGCCTGGCTCAACGTGGCATTGGCGGTTGTGATGGCGATTGCGTTTGTTTCTATCCTGGCACCACCTAATGTCTTATTCTGGAAGCTATTGGTAGATTGATCTAAATTATTTTCTGGCACACTTTTTCCTCCAGATGTCTTATTTTTTTTTAAACCTAGCGATCAAGATCTGGTTTGCCATTGCTAGAACTTCTAAATGACCTTAGCTGGTGAGTCAATTTGAGTAAGCTAGCGTGGTAGAGCTTGCTAGCTTATGCACTACAAAGTAAATCCACGTATGATTATTTATTTTAATTAACCAATAGTCGGAAGCCAACTTGATTGTCGCGGACTATTTATTTTGTTACATTATATTAAAATTACCCATAAAAAATACATCTCACATGTATTTCTTTTAAAAATGTAATAAATAAAATAAAAATGATTTGAATAATAAACTTCTTGGGGCTTGGCCTGAGATCAAACTGGGTAGGCCACGGTCACACAAAATAATTATAATTAGCTGGCTAGCTATTTTGTTTCCATCTTAACAAAAGGGTATCTACCGCCTTGAGTTCCCGTCACAGTTGGAATATCAAGCGCCTCATTAACTTGTGTGCGGGTAGACAGGTTGAAGTAGATCTACTCGAGCGCAGGTGGTGGTCCAACGTGGATGTTTAAACTCAACGAGTAGCCATACTCTATATGCACAAATGACTTTCAAAGCTGAAATCTAATTGACTTCCGTATCAATTATAATTGAACTACCATTTTATGGAAAAATAAATTATGAAATGTTAATCATAAATTGTAATCATCTGCTAGAGAGCAGCCACAATCGGCCCGAGCCGAATACGTTTGGGCTAGATAACTCACACCGAAATCGACCCAAACTCAATGTCCGCATCCTAGCCATAAGTAATTCTGCCGAAGGCGGGCCTGACTTGGTTCACATGACGTCGGCCGAGTGCCCCGACTCTCAGACGGAATCTGCCCAGATGCACTGCTGGGTATCGTTACATTGCCATACTTACTAATATAACTCACATTGACATTGACTTTTTTTCAGTGCAATCTTCAATCGTTTGGCAGATTTGTTTCATCGTTTGAGTCAGGTCTAGTTTGATTGAGGCAAAAATAATAGCTAATGGAAGCTCTCTCTCCAACGGTACATCAACTGGTGAAAGCTTGCCAAGTTAATTTACTTCTGAAACGGGACAAAAAAGGCTACAAACAACTGCTGTTAGATAGTAATAATAGCCACCTCATATCGCTATCTTAGAGATAAGAGGCTAGAGATGACCTGGCTAGGGTAGCTACTCACTAGCGTGGTTTATATATTCACCTCAGTCCTGCGAGTAAACACTAGTTTAGTATTTTTTTATGTTAAGTTAAACAGCAGAGTATTCTGAGAGTACTCTGTTCTGCTTCCTTTTACAACTCTGTGAAAGAGTGCAACATGTACACACAAAGTTCAACTCTCTTGTGCTGGTCCAGCCAGCTGTCCAGAAGCTATTCCTTCACACAGCCTGTCAGCCTACTCTGTGGTGTCCACATGGCATGGTCCTAAATCCAGTCGGATAAACACTCCAAAACAGCCTACCTGACTTCTCGGAGGCATTCCCATGGTTGTTGTATCACATTCCAATGATAAAACTGGGGGGGACAAAAATGCCATTTCAGAATGTGGGGAGACATTTCTCCCAGTGAAAGTTACACACCTGACACCTACCCTAGGATGTTCAAAGTCTCTGATATTTTTATATCACCCAACCCTGATCTGTACCTTCTCCACAACTTTGTCCCTGACCTTGGTCTTCATGATGACTCTTTTTTTGGTGGTGCCCCTTGCTTAGTGGTGTGGAAGACTCTGGGGCCTTTCAGAACAGGTGTATATATACTGAGGCTATGCGACACTTAAAATAAAGTCCACTTGTGTGCAATCTAACTAATTATGTGACTTCTGAAGGTAATTGGTTGCACCAGATCTTATTTAGGGGTTTCATAGCAAAGGGGGTGAATACATATGCCATACACCACTTTTCATTTTCTTAAACAAGTTATTTTTAAAATGTCACTGTCACGTTCTGACCTTAGTTCTTTTGTTATGTCAGGGCGTGAGTTGAGGTGGGTTGTCTGTTTGTTTTTCTATGTTGTTGTTACAGAATCCCTTTTGGCCCGACAGTCTAGGGGGGATGGTAAATGAGACCCGTAATATAACTCATGCAAATTCTAATAGTGACAAAGTGAAAACAAAATAACTACGACAACTGAAATCTACCGTCAAACTCCAGGTTTATTTGTAAACACACGGTAATGGGGGGGAGCAGGACAAGGGGCTGAGTTGGACCCAAGGAAAGAAACAATATGTATTTTTTTTAAACTAAGCTAGACTAGCCTACTTTAACAACAGCTAACTAACTAATCAAAAATACAGTGGGTGGTCCGCCCAGTTCTAACTAGTGTATTTAACAAAGTCTACCTACGGGTAGTGTATGCCCATGGGCGACTTGTCTTGGTTTCCCCTTTTCCCACCTGCAAACAAACAAAAACCATAACCAAATCAGTACTCACAGGTGATGACAAAGTGCTATGGAGGTGCTCAAACAAAAGGTTAATACACGAGTGAGTGACACACGGAGACCTACAGACATGGCATTTACAGAGAGATTGAGCTCTAGAGCAAACTACTGACAGGGTTTTTAAACCAAGGAAAATGAACTGTGATAGGGTAGGAAACAGGAGGAGGTGTGTCTTCTGATTGATGATTGGATTGGTGACTGATTGGGGAGTGATGATTTTCACCTGTGAGGGGAGAAGGAGAGAAAAGAACACAGGATACACACACACACACACAGGATACACACACAGGATACTGGTATCCGTAACAGTTGTGTTTTGAGTTTGGCCTGGTATGGTTCTCAATCAGAGGCAGGTGTCGTTAGTTGTTTCTGATTGAGAATCATACTTCGGTAGCCTTTTCCCACCTGTGTTTCGTGGGTGATTATTTTCTGTTCAGTGTTTTTTTCAGCACCATACAGGACTGTTCATTTGTCGTTTTATTGTTTTGTTTCAGTGTTCAATTACTTTATTAAAGAATATGGACACTTACCATGCTGCGCATTGGTCCTCATCTTTTTCCACCTACGACAGCCATTACAGAATCACCCACCGATCAAGGACCAAGCAGCGTGGTAACGGGCATCGGCAGAAATCTCAAAACTCCTGGACATGGGAGGAGATTTTGAACGGAGAAGGACCCTGGGTACAGGCTGGGGAATATCGCCGCCCCAAGGCAGAGCTGGAGGCAGCGAAAGCTGAGCGGCGGTGGTATGAGGAGGCAGCACGGCAGCACGGCTGGGACGAGAGGCAGCCCCAAAAAATGATTGGGGGTGAGCACAGGCGGAGTGTGGAGAAGTCAGGTAGGACACTTGTGCCAACTCCCCGTTCTTACCGTGGAGAGAGGTGGACCGGACAGGTACCGTGTTATGCCGTGAGGCGCACGGTGTCCCCGGTGCGCAGGCATAGCCCGGTGCGTTACATCGCAGTGCCTCGTATCGGCCGGGCTAGAGTGGGCATCGAGCCAGGTGCCATGAAGCCAGCTCAGGGCATCTGGTATCCAGTGCGTCTCCTCTGGCCGGGGTACATGGCACAGGATACATGCGTCTCCTGGTACCCAGTGCGGTATGTTCCACCCCGCCAGACTGGCCGGGCTACGGGGAGTATCCAGCTGGGTAGGGTTGTGCAGCCCCGGTGCTCGAGACCTCCAGTGCGCCTCCACGGTCCGGTCTATCCGGTGCCTCCTCCACGCACCAGCCCTCCTGTGGCAGCCCCCCGCACCAGGCTGTCTCTCCGTCTCCTCCCTACAGGTGCTCCCGCCTGCTCAGCACTGCCAGAGTCTCCCGTCTGTCCTGAGCTGCCAGAGTCTCCCGTCTGTCCTGAGCTGCCGGAGTCTCCCGTCTGTCCTGAGCTGCCGGAGTCTCCCGTCTGTCCTGAGCTGCCGGAGTCTCCCGTCTGTCCTGAGCTGCCGGAGTCTCCCGTCTGTCCTGAGCTGCCGGAGTCTCCCGTCTGTCCTGAGCTGCCGGAGTCTCCCGTCTGTCCTGAGCTGCCGGAGTCTCCCGTCTGTCCTGAGCTGCCGGAGTCTCCCGTCTGTCCTGAGCTGCCGGAGTCTCCCGTCTGTCCTGAGCTGCCGGAGTCTCCCGTCTGTCCTGAGCTGCCGGAGTCTCCCGTCTGTCCTGAGCTGCCGGAGTCTCCCGTCTGTCCTGAGCTGCCGGAGTCTCCCGTCTGTCCTGAGCTGCCGGAGTCGCCCGTCTGTCCTGAGCTGCCGGAGCAGCCGGTCAGTCAGGAGATGCCGGAGCCGTCCGTTATTCCGGCGCTGCCAGAATCACCCTTCACTCCAGAGCTGCCGGAGTCTCCCGCCTGTCCGGTGCTGCCGGAATCTCCCGTCCATTCGGGACCCGTTGCTAGGGTCTCCAGTCCGAGGTCGGGGGCGAGGGTCGCCGCTCGAAAGGCGACACAGATGCGGGTTAAGAGGCGGAGAAAGACAATGGTGGAGTGGGGTCCACGTCCCGCGCCAAAGCCACCACCGCGGACAAACACCCACCCACCCAGACCCTCCCATATAGGTTCAGGTTTTGCGGCCGGAGTCCGCACCTTTGGGGGGATACTGTCATGTTCTGACCTTAGTTATGTTATGTCTTTGTTTTAGGTTGGTCAGGGTGTGAGTTCGGGTGGGTTGTCTATGTTCGTTTTTCTATGTTGTGTTTTGCGTTTCACCTGATATGGTTCTCAATCAGAGGCAGGTGTCGTTAGTTGTCTCTGATTGAGAATCATACTTAGGTAGCCTTTTCCCACCTGTGTTCCGTGGGTGATTATTTTATGTTCAGTGTTTTTTCAGCACCATAACGGACTGTTCGTTTGTCGTTTTATTGTTTTGTTTCAGTGTTCAATGACTTTATTAAAGAATATGAACATTTTCCACGCTGTGCATTGGTCCTCCTCTTCTTCCACCTACAACAGACGTTACACAAAATAGTCCAAATTGTTGAAGTGAATGTATGTCCATTACATGAAATCCAAATAAAACTCTAGTTAAATTACAGGTTGTAATGCAACAAAATAGGAAAAATGCCAAGGGGGATGGATACTTTTGCACGGCACTGTATTTTGATGTGTAACCTAAATCCTGCGATTGTCATGAATTTTGGGTTGACAATTAGTCTATAGTTGCTATATTTTACTGTCAAAATAGGACTCCAGAATTTCCAGAAGTATTTTATTTCTGAATGAATCACACGCACACTATAACTAAAATCAGAGGCTAATTAATTTGGGGTTCAACACCTCAAGAAGTGGCAACTCAAAACACATTAACTAGATTGCTAACTCTAAATATAATACCCACTGCTAGCAGCCATGTGAACATCCAAAAGCTAATTGAATGCCCTATGCCCTCGCAATTGCCGGTGTACATTTTGCGCACTCAACACTCCATATCAAATATCTTGAATGTAAAATAGTTTGTTTTGCTGGATATTGATATAAATTAAAAACATACCTACAAAGAGGTGATACCCCCCTGTTTTACAGGGACAAAGGGACGAAGCTTCTAAAGCGGTGTTTTTCCCACAATTGCATTTTGAAATGTTGTACGGTCAGAACACATTTTTCTCAAGCACATGGGGGGAGTGGCTCGCTCACAGCAGCAGGTCCTAGTGAGGTCACAGAGGCAGGGCCGACACTTCCATTACAGGAATCATGAGGATAATACACGTTACTGTTTAACCAAATAATGGTTTTAGCCACCCAAGGAATAGGACGTTTTAAGTGAGTTGACAATGTTGAATGTGCTCTTTCTAAGTTTATAGCCTTTCCATTTATTTATTTTTACAATCCATGATCTTGTCTTTCAAACTGATGACAGAGTCGGAGCAGGTTTCTTTGTTGAGGCCGTATCTGAGTTTCAATGTGAGTTTGCGTGACCTCAGTTCAGCCTATGATAAAACCGGGCTGGTCCATATTGGTAAGAGGACCAGCCGTTGCCCACTGATCAGCCAATGGCTCATTACAGATTACTATAACAGAAATTGTGCAAATGTTTTTTTAATCGTATCCGGTCCATGTCCATGGCACCTATTTTATTGTTATATAAAATATATTATTTTTGTGTGTGTCAATTTCCACCAACCCACCAACAAAAAAATGGTCCTGCCCATCTGTCATTTTCCAGAATTGCAAGACGGCCAATCCACCTCCGCGAATTGCTAGGGAGCTTTTGACGTCCAAAAGTCACTGCAAGGTAGAAATGACCCCGATGGTGGAAATGTGTTCCACATTCACTGAAGTAGCTAGCAAGTTTACTAGCTTGATAGCTACAGTATTTGCCTTGGTAACCAAACAAACAGACTTGTTAGCTTTACTAACCAAACCATCAGTACTCCTACAGTAGCTTGCTGTTATGAAAATCAAATTCAACGATGCTAAAAATGTTTTCAGTGCGACATATGCTTCCAAAAGCAGCTCAAACATAGAATATGTAAGAACGAACGTCATAGATTGTCGTATATTAGAAAACTGGTTTGGAAAAAATCTGCAATCTGATTGGCTTAAATTGGGCCCCAAGCCTTCGACAATTCCCTGATATCTGCACTGTCTGAGGTAGTCAATCACTAACTGAAGTAAGTACGTGATGTCAAAGTATCAACATGCCATCTCCAAGCTTTGAACAAAACAAAACACATGGCGCACACAATCTCTCACCGCAGAACCATAACCAGTAGTGAACACAAACTTCAATGAATGTTATTTTAAAAGACTAATCTAACATTCCCACACCCCAAGAACATTGTCACAGAGGTGGACTTGCTAGCTAGCTAGCTATAATATTTGAGACCCTGTATCTCATTTCAAATGGTTGTTATCACTTAAAGTCAATCTTGCATGACGATGATCATACCTTTTTTTACGAGCATTATTAATGGTGGTCATTTTTTTGGTACTTTACCCAGAGTAGCCCATGAAAATCCCTTTAGATTGATGTTCAGACCTAACCTATTGAGTTCATTACATTGTTGCATAATATTTTCCATGATATGCAGGTGCAGTGTTGAAGAGAATTGAGGAATCCCGAATTGTAACAATGCTGCTTTCATCTAACTAACGCTCTGTTTACAGATGTCTGGAAGGAGTGTGGTGATCTGGGTAGTCAGGATACCTGGCTTGATAAGGCTGAGACATGCCTCTGTATGGGACTGAAATTGATGCTGGAAAAGAGGCTGAACCAAGCTCCTAAATTCAGGTTTGCTGGAGAGCAGGTAAGGCTCCTGATTTAGGTCCTGGAGAGCTTCTGGGTTGTGCAGGCTGTCAATAAATCAGTAAATCACCTGATTAAACTCCTAAAGGTCCAGAGACCGACACACCATCTTGATTAGTTTGATATTTGAATAGGGTGTGGTACTGCAGGGCATGGTCAAAAGCCTGCACACTCAGGCCTTTAAGAGCCATGGTGTACATTGTTCTACCCTCTGCTGTGACGAAAGCAGACTTCTAGATGTCACTGGTGGAGCGTGTGCGTGCAGCCAGCCCTGTCGTGCCCCATCCAACCAGTCAGTGCAGAAGCTCATGGCTGCCTTTGACACCCTGAGAGAGACCGCCAGTGAGTTTCTCTGGCCACAGAGAGCAGGCTGCTGAGGTCAGACATCCACACAACATCATAGCATGATCTGATCCAAATTGAGATTAACAACGTTCATGTATGAATTTATTCATCCTATCTGCAGTTCCTCTGTTGGTCTGCTTCAAATCATTCACAGCATGTGTTCTACTTCGTAAGATACTGGCTAAACATTTTGACAATAAGGAGGGGAAACGACACCACATGATGGCTGGCTACTCCTTCATGAAGCAGGCCGGCTCCGCACAGGAACATGTGGTGCTGAAACGCCCAAAGCCTGTTCCCTTCACGAGAGGTTTTAAGCTAATACTGCATATCTTCCCAACACCAGCCTTCAAGTGAGAGCATTACAAACATAACATACAGTACCATACAGTTAAACACTTAGGTAATACTTTGGACATGGCATGTGCATGAAACAGAACACATTTATTGGAACAATATCTCAGCAGTTGTAACGGTTTTCTTTAGGTGAAGTAGAGGCAGACCAAAACGCAGCGTGGTGGTTATTCATGTTCATTAATAAAGACACTAGACATGAATAAACTAACAAAAACAATAAACGTGGAAAACTAAAAACAGCCCTATCTGGAGCAAAAACACAGAGACCGGAACAATCACCCACAAACACACAGTGAAACCCAGGCTACCTAAATATGGTTCCCAATCAGAGACCATGACTATCACCTGCCTCTGATTGAGAACCATATCAGGCCAGACATAGAAATAGACAAACAAGACATCCAACATAGAATACCCACTCAGATCACACCCTGACCAACCAAAACATAGAAACATACAAAGCAAACTATGGTCAGGGTGTGACAGCAGTGTTCTTCATTGTAATAGAGTTTGTGTTAATAAGTGTGCAAATCCCATTTTGCTTGGCTGTTAGAGTTCCTCAATCCAGAGTTTTGGCTATCTGTTCTTGAACTAAAAGCATTTGCAGATGGCAAACAAATTACACTCTATTTAGGGAGTAACTGAACATGTTGATAGGGGTGGGTAATTAGATTTGGTTGTGAAAAGTCCATATATGGCTTGTTGTCAGAAAGCCTAATTCGCTGCTTGGACACCTATCGAGCCAGGGCTGCCAAGGCCAAACCAGTGCTGCTAAATCATTTATTGACTTGAATTTGCCTTATGCCTTACTACAGATTTTGTTTGATTATAGAACAAGGAATTCTTACAAAGTAGAGAGTCATTCATTAAAAATGGGATAAATATACTATAAAGAAGTGTTGTGGAAATTCTTACACTGGGACACTCAAAGTCAATCTTAAATGAATCATTGTTTATTTGTTAGCGCGCTGGAGAGGTTCCAACCAACTCAATGCACCATAGTACACATGTCAATCAGGAGCTCTCCTTATGAAGTTCCAGCAGTTGACTTAATACGGCTATAAACAGTCAAGTTATAATTGCATGATTTAGCATAATTAAATAATCATTACCATTTTGTTTCATAACATGTGACGGACCAATACCTCACGAGGCTTCTTCTCTCTAAGCTAAGACATTGAAACTGGGATATCTTTTGTTCGTTCTCAAAACAAGGTCTGGGCGCACTGCCAAATTTTACAGATACTGATAAGTGAGGATTCTTTAAATCAGTCACTTGCATGAACATAAACATTGGTGAATAGAACACAGAAATGAGTTATAAGAAAAGCACAAACATTCAAATTCCCATTATAAGAAGTTAAGCCTCGGCCTGTTCATGCCTTCTTCACAACAACAAAAATCCATAATCTAGCCTTTCTTACTGCACATGGTATATCAGCCAAATTATTGTTGAATGTGTGTTCCACCTGTTTGCTCCAGAGCTCAGTTCATTCAGACAGACAAACCACACACACACACACACTGTTTGGTGGTTTGTCAGCAACATCTGATAGGAGACGACTTGCCATATGAAGAACAAGCATTCTAAGAGCCAATGTCAAAGATGGATCAGATATGACTTGCACCATCTCCATCTGGATCTAATAATGAAAAGACATTGAAACAGTCACCTGCTTCATTATTACACCACCTGCTGAAATATGTCAGAATCCTGTGTCGGCTGTATAGAAATAATAACACTGAAATTGAAGATCCTTAAACTAAATAATGAGGAATTCTTTCCACCTAATGGAGGTGTAGATTACATCTCACATTCCAGTTCAAACTTAAACGAGCCTGCATGGGATTTCTCTTAAATGCGACTCCGTGCAGTCAATCGCAATGTCTGCTATGGGTATAATGCAGGAAGCCGCTTGTGAATTTGACTGCTCTAACGCAGTTCCACCTCAGACCGCCGGCTAGCACGGATTTGACAGAATCTTGCCCAAGTTTCAGATGGGAATACAATGTCAGATATTTTGTATTTATACAACAATTTAATGCATTGTCACTGTACTTAATCTAATAGCACAACCAAAATGGCCTGGATTGCAGTTGAGATTACATTTAAAGCACATTATGCAAGTGATCAATGTTGTTTGAGATTCTGTGCATATATTAGTACAGCAATTGTGAAGATCTCCACAGATCTGTGACCTTTGCACGCTATCGTGAACATGCAGGCTTTCTGTAATTACAATTATAATTTCTATAATTACAACTATAATTCTATAATTATAGTTACTTATAGTTACTCATTTTAAGGTTGAATAAATACTGTTACATTAGTTTGTAAGATAACTTGCCATGTGTAGCTCCCTTCAGTAACCACGAGCACAACCGTTCCTTGATTTTAACTGGCGGCTTTATCCTGTAGTTTTAGTCAGAATTATCACCTTCCGTGAGAACTATAAAGTAAATAAAAAATACAGTTAAGCACACTCTTACAACCTCCTTATCTTACGAGTGACTTATTAGCTTGGTATAACTCTGAAGTGGTTACTTACATAAAAGTTTAACCGGCACTATAACAGTATCATATTAAACACATGAATAAAGGAAAAATACCGAATTGGCTGCTTATTAAAGAAGGGAGGAAATCAAACTTCACACGTATTATTCATGGCATGAATTCACACTTCATCCCAACATACACGCTGCAACCTTTATGAACTACACCCGATGACATGAAAACTTAGCTAACACAGCGCAGGATTGCCTTCCCTCCAAAAGTGTGTTGCTCCAATAAGGATCCCCGTTACAACAGTATTAGCTACGTAGTTCCGCTTGTCTTATTATTTCCCCTGCACAGCAGACACGTAAACAATTCAAACAAAAGACAACAACGTAACCTCTAAGTCTAACTGTCAGTTACACCATGTACTGTATTACCAAAGTAATAATGAATTGTGTTTGGTTGCCAACGCAATCAAATATTTAAAGGGTAGGACTAAATCAAATCAAACTTTATTTAAAGTGCATTTTAAGTTTGATTAAATTTTGTCCTATTCTTTAACTTAGATTTTTGGTTGAGATAGAGACAAGAATCCAAGTTATCAATCAAACTGGAATGAAAGCCAGACTAAGTCAGTGGCACAGATGGAACTGTCCAAGCAGAAGATACATCTCCTTCAAATATTGATGTTTGGTTGCGTTGACAACCAAACACAATTCAATATCAAGTTTGTGGACAAATACCCCCAAGACATGCTAACATCCCCTGTTATTGGTAATGATGAGAGGATAACAGGGGTATGATCTTTGACCCTCTAACTTTCTCACTCATCATTAATCACAACTCATTCAGGATTATCCATAATCATGGTGGCATCCACATCAATGTAGAAATGTTTAGAAACATGATTTGTCCTTATTTATAATAAAAGTCATTCCAAAATGACACAATACATTATTTACCATTCATTCAATCTGAAACACAACAAAAACTGCGAAGGCATCCAACATGTTTTTAGAATAACAAGCTTGAAGTAGTCATTGCATGCTAGGAATATGGGACCAAAAACTAAACTTTTGAATACTTTATTTATAAGAATCTTTAAGGGTGATAATAATTTTGACCCCTACCCTTTTTAGATTTCCCCCTTACCCTCCATCTCCTTCCCTTCTTCCTTTATACAGCCCTCCATTTCCAAGTTTGTATTGTGAGCGTTCATGACCAGATTGTAAACTAATCTTGATTCTATAAACAGGAGGAGGACTGATCAGAGTCTAAAGCCAGCCCTGAGGAGGAGTTAACCAGAGAGAATGGCCGAGATTCAAGCAGAACTGAGCCCAGACAGTACATGGCCAAATGTGCTGAGTTGCAGGTATTGTATAGCCTACCTGAAACAACTGACCTATGACCCTTTCTCCACTTTAATCTGGTGTCCTTAGATAAAACCTAGTCTATCTTGGCTAGTCTTAATATCAAAGACCGTCTTTATACTAAAAGTAACCTGACAATGTAAAGTCCATCCAGAAATGTAACTCTGAATTTAGTGCACTAGATTAATAGTAGAACTTGTGTGTTATGCTAGTATGTTGTCATACACAACTTGAAGATACTTGTTTTCTGTATGTGTGTGTGTGTGTGTCCATGTTTAACTATACGTGTGGGGACCAGACTAACTGGGGACATTTTGTTGGTCCCCACAAGGTAAAATGCTATTTCTAGGGGGTTTACGGTTAAGGTTAGAATTAGGTTTAGGGTTAGGAGCTAGGGTTAGTTTTAGTGTTTGGAGCTAGGGTTAGTTTTAGGAGCTAGGGTTAGGGAAAATAGGATTTTGAATGGGAGTGAATTGTGTGTCCCCACAAAGTTAGTTGTACAAGGCTGTGTGTGTATGTATCCTACAGGAGGAGGGTTCTGCCTAGCAGCTGCTGGATCTGGCCAGTGAGGCTTTAGCGCATGCCATCAGCCTCTCTCTGCAACACAAACCCCCCTAGCTCCAACCTCTCAGAAGCCTGTCTCAATATGCTGGAGTGTCACGTCCAGTTTGACCCGTGTGCCACCGGTCAATACCTGGCCCTGCTTCAGGTATGTACTGTATGTGTGGGGGGAGGGGTGTGTGTCTGTGCATACATATAGAACTGTTTTATATCTGTGTGTGCACATGCCTGTGTATGTCCGCACGTGTGTGTAGTTAGATGCTGTCTTGGTCACTACGATGTGTGTCACAGTCTAACTGTTTGTGTGCTAGTGTCCCTACTCCCTTCCCATTAAATCCGAGAGCTCAACATTGTGTGCTCTTGCTAATCTCTGTTCATCTCTATTCCCAGAGCTGCTTTTGCACAGCTATGATGGCTGACATTCTAAGATCTGATTGCAGATTGTGCCAGCGCTCTGCACTACTTAACCTGCACAGGGACCTGCTCCTCTCTCACAGGAGACCACTAGCCTACTGAAGGGAGTGGAGGGCACCCTCAATTCAACAGATCTTTTATAAGTGTAACAGTATAATTGTAAACCGTCCCCTCGCCCATACCCGGGCGCGAACCAGGGACCTTCTGCACACATCAACAACAGTCACCCACGAAGCATCGTTACCCATCGCTCCACAAAAGCCGCGGCCCTTGCAGAGCAAGGGGAACTACTACTTCAAGGTCTCAGAGCAAGTGACGTAACCGATTGAAACGCTATTTAGCGCGCACCGCTAACTAAGCTAGTCGTTTCACATCCGTTACATAAGCACCATATAAACATTCACTTGAGCACTCATTACTGGTTCCCCATAAATGTAATTCAATACATTAAATTAAGCCTTGTTTTGTTTCACACACTGAGTGCCATGTGGTCTCACTGTGATGTATCCTCCATCTTTCTTAGCTGGCTAATTGCTCTTTTAAATTGTGTGTTCATTATTTGACATACCAAGCTTTGGATAAAATATTTATTCGCAGTTACCATTTCAATTGTGTATCATAAGTAATGTGTACAAAATGCATCAACATGTATAACGTGTGCCCAGGCCTACAGCCACCTGACCATTAACCCCAACCACCTGAGTCTCCTGGTAGAGCTGCCCTCTAACCTGAAGATTCTGCTGCTTCAGCACACAAGACAGGTACTTGTCAACCACAGGAGGCTGCTGAGGGGAGGACAGCTCATAATAATGGCCCAAATGGGGGCCAATGGAATGGCATCAAACACCTGGAAACCATGGAAACCATGTGTTTGACATATTTGATACCATCCCACCTAGATACCATCCCACGAGCCCATTGTCCCCATTTAAGGTGCCACCAACCTCCTGTCAACATCGGCTTTTAGTCTATCTACCGTGTCAAACACATACAAGTACACAAGTCTACTCTGGCCCCATCTGTTACACTGGCTCATGGTCTAAGTTCATGACCGCAGGTCACATTAGGTTATTTTACATACTTTTTCTGGTGCAGAAGTGGCCTTGGTGCAATACTTGATGATGCCACCAGAGGGCTAGTCACATTTTATGTCCTTTGTCGAATCGGCAGAGTCAGACTCCTGCTGAAGCACATAACATACTGTAAATGCCACCCATGTATATACTGTACTATTATGACACAGTTTGCAGACAAATAAGTCAATTGTGTGTTCTTTTTTTTAGATCAACTCTCTGTGGAGCTTTCTATGAGAGGAGCATTAGGTGGTAACCAGTAACAGGATTGCCTTAGAATATATGTGTGTGTGTGTGTGTGGGGGGGGGGTTCGTTTTTTAAGAGTAGGCAAATATGCCATTGAAATGGCGCAGCACTGAACTCAGCATTCAGACTTAAACTTTAAAGAAATACATTTCAGCGTAACATTTAGTTAGTACTACGGGTCTCTCCCTAGCAACATGAAAGGTTCAAAGCTAATGTAGACAAAGAGACACATGGAGAGATGAACACTGAACAGTAAGATACCTGTACACGGACTCTTTCACATCTGCCAGCACCATGCTTCACCGTAGCGATGGTGCAGGTTTCCTCCAGACGTGACGCTTCGCATTCAGGCCCAAGACTTCAATCTTGGTTTCATCAGACCAGCGAATCTTGTTTCTCATGGTATAAGTGCCTTTTGGCAAACTCCAAGCGGGCTGTCATGTGCCTTTTACTGAGGAGTAGCTTCCGTCTGGTCACTCTACCATGAAAGTCTGATTGGTGGAGTGCTGCAGAGATGGAAAGTTTTCCCATCTCCACAGGGGAACTCTAGAGCTCTGTCAGAAAGACCATTGGGTTCTTGGTCTCCTCCCTGACCAAGGCCCTTCTTCCCCGATTGCTCAGTTTGGCCGGGCGGCCAACTCTAGGAAGATTCTTGGTGGTGCCAAACTTCTTCCATTCAAGAATGATAGAGGGCACTGTGTTCTTGGGGACCTTCAATGCTGCAGACATTCTTTGGTACCCTTCTCCAGATCTGTGCCTTGACACAATCCTGTCCCGGAGCTCTACGGACAATTTCTTCGACCTCATGGCTTGGTTTTTGCTCTGTCAACAGTGGGACCTTAGACAGGTGTGTGCCTTTCCAAATCATGTCCAATCAATTGAATTTACCACAAGGATGATCAATGAGTCTCATAGCCATTGGTCTGAATACTTAAAAGGTGTGTTTTTTTAAATAAATGAACAAACAAACATTTTTAAATGGTTTTTGCTTTGCCATTATGGGGTCAGCTTCTGACTTACAAATTGGTGCATTCACCTTATGACATCCAGTGGAACAGCCACTTTACAATAGTGCATCTAAATCTTTTAAGGGGGGTGAGAAGGATTACTTTATCCTATCCTAGGTATTCCTTAAAGAGGTGGGGTTTCAGGTGTCTCCGGAAGGTGGTGATTGACTCCGCTGTCCTGGCGTCGTGAGGGAGTTTGTTCCACCATTGGGGAGCCAGAGCAGCGAACAGTTTTGACTGGGCTGAGAGGGAACTGTACTTCCTCAGTGGTAGGGAGGCGAGCAGGCCAGAGGTGGATGAACGCAGTGCCCTTGTTTGGGTGTAGGGCCTGATCAGAGCCTGGAGGTACTGAGGTGCCGTTCCCCTCACAGCTCCATAGGCAAGCACCATGGTCTTGTAGCGGATGCGAGCTTCAACTGGAAGCCAGTGGAGAGAGCGGAGGAGCGGGGTGACGTGAGAGAACTTGGGAAGGTTGAACACCAGATGGGCTGCGGCGTTCTGGATGAGTTGTAGGGGTTTAATGGCACAGGCAGGGAGCCCAGCCAACAGCGAGTTGCAGTAATCCAGACGGGAGATGACAAGTGCCTGGATTAGGACCTGCGCCGCTTCCTGTGTGAGGCAGGGTCGTACTCTGCGGATGTTGTAGAGCATGAACCTACAGGAACGGGCCACCGCCTTGATGTTAGTTGAGAACGACAGGGTGTTGTCCAGGATCACGCCAAGGTTCTTAGCGCTCTGGGAGGAGGACACAATGGAGTTGTCAACCGTGATGGCGAGATCATGGAACGGGCAGTCCTTCCCCGGGAGGAAGAGCAGCTCCGTCTTGCCGAGGTTCAGCTTGAGGTGGTGATCCGTCATCCACACTGATATGTCTGCCAGACATGCAGAGATGCGATTCGCCACCTGGTCATCAGAAGGGGGAAAGGAGAAGATTAATTGTGTGTCGTCTGCATAGCAATGATAGGAGAGACCATGTGAGGTTATGACAGAGCCAAGTGACTTGGTGTATAGCGAGAATAGGAGAGGGCCTAGAACAGAGCCCTGGGGACACCAGTGGTGAGAGCGCGTGGTGAGGAGACAGATTCTCGCCACGCCACCTGGTAGGAGCGACCTGTCAGGTAGGACGCAATCCAAGCGTGGGCCACGCCGGAGATGCCCAACTCGGAGAGGGTGGAGAGGAGGATCTGATGGTTCACAGTATCGAAGGCAGCCGATAGGTCTAGAAGGATGAGAGCAGAGGAGAGAGAGTTAGCTTTAGCAGTGCGGAGCGCCTCCGTGATACAGAGAAGAGCAGTCTCAGTTGAATGACTAGTCTTGAAACCTGACTGATTTGGATCAAGAAGGTCATTCTGAGAGAGATAGCGGGAGAGCTGGCCAAGGACGGCACGTTCAAGAGTTTTGGAGAGAAAAGAAAGAAGGGATACTGGTCTGTAGTTGATGACATCGGAGGGATCGAGTGTAGGTTTTTTCAGAAGGGTGCAACTCTCGCTCTCTTGAAGACGGAAGGGACGTAGCCAGCGGTCAGGGATGAGTATTCCTTTGATAGATATAGATGTGGTTATTAACTCTTCAGCTTTTGACAAACAAGATACCTAAATCAAAAGAAGATAACTAAATCAAAAGAAGATACCTAAATCAAAAGAAGATAACTAAATCAAAAGAAGATACCTTAATCAAAAGAAGATACCTAAATCAAAAGAAGATACCTAAATCAAAAGAAGATACCTAAATCAAAAGAAGATACCTAAATAAAAAAGAAGATACCTAAATCAAAAGAAGATACCTAAATCAAAAAAGATACCTAAATAAAAAGAAGATACAAAAAAAGAAGATACCTAAATCAAAAGAAGATACCTAAATCAAAGAAGATACCTAAATCAAAAGAAGATACCTAAATAAAAAGATACCTAAATAAAAAGATACCTAAATAAAAAGATACCTAAATAAAAAGAAGATACCTAAATCAAAAGAAGATACCTAAATCAAAAAAGATACCTAAATCAAAAGAAGATAACTAAATCAAAAGAAGATACCTTAATCAAAAGAAGATACCTAAATCAAAAGAAGATACCTAAATCAAAAGAAGATACCTAAATCAAAAGAAGATACCTAAATAAAAAAGAAGATACCTAAATAAAACAAATCTGTACCAGGAATGTTGTATTAATTATGGATTCCGATTAATTACTTAATTGTATTCAATCCACTATGCAACAGGTCAGCGAACCTCCTAAGACCCAAATGTGTTGGGTTTTGCTGACCAACAGTAAAATTGGAAATTGGGCCCCTCCCCGCCCACATGTTTGACCAGAGTACTTAATTCTGAGCTTTTTGTTACACCATATAATCCTTGATACACATTTTTTTAAATAATACAAAAGTATAATATGGTAAGTAACAGGGCAACATTTCAAATTGATTATTAATTCTGGAGAGAATGTTTCCTAACATTTCTGATGATAAGGCTTGATTGTCTTTTATTTATAGGCCTACGTAGACATTTGAAATTCATCTCACAGCCTGTCTGGATATAAAACAAGTGGAACAAACCTCATACATGCATTCAACATTTTGAACCTCTGAAATGGTCTACAATTAAGTTAAGTATTAAAAAAAATACAACAGATGTAGTTTATTTTCAAGGATGGCGTTTTCTAAACCATTGCTAAAATATTTACATTTGCGATTTCCAATGCAAGCTTGTCTACCATTAAAAAGGTTAAATCATTTGCATAACACTTGTCGGTGCTCAAAAGGTTACAGACTTAAATGAGCAGAGACGTAAACGGGGGAATTTGGAATCTGGTGTGTGTCTCTACGCGTGTGTCTGTCTGTGTGACGCATGTACACACGTCACCGTAAACAGGGATTAGTTGTGGATGAGTGTGGTATTAGAAAGAAAATGACATTCGCTTTCCACACCTAGGACCAACATTACCATCATTTTGACATCTATAGTTTACCATTGTGTCAAGAAGATGTACTGCCTGAAGACACTTTTGGAAAGGCCTATTTGTTATTCTACGCAGTGCTTTGCATGAAACATGCACATGATGAATTCGAGCACACAATAAACAGACTGCCTTTAGGAAAGCAATGCTTATTTGGTTTAAGTGTGTGTCTGTTGTTTCTGCATTTTTTTATATATATTTTTTTACAGGAGATATGTTTATTGAAAAGTAATAGTACACGGTCTGATGTTTGAGGGTTCAATGCTTTGCAAATCTTGGTTAATCCGGAACTAAAATCTTTGCGCAATTTGGTGAGGGATAGTCTGTCCATGAGAGATTACTAGTTTGCAAATGGTCACAACAGAAGAGTGGGTCATAGGAAAACTTTCGGAGCGTTGCTCTATTCTTTCAACATTGTCAATGAAATCTAAATGTCATTGGCTTTGGCAATAAACCTGAAAGTAAAGTCATTCGAATTTCAGTCAAAATGCTGTGTAATTTAAATTGCCAGACAACTGCTTCCTGTATTAATTCTGCATCCTGTTTGTGACAGTTAAAAGTGGCAACAAAAAAGGGGACCAAAGGTAGAAGGGAACCAAGGGAAAGGGAGATCAAAGCGAAGCCATCAAAGTGGTGAGTTCAGTAAATTAATCTGTTCCTGCCAGATGCAATATTGCAATATTACTTTTACCTACCTCTGCACAGGCAATTATTTAAGAAATGTATTAAGTCCCCTTGCTTGCGACTTCTGTAATGATCCTGTGTCTGGCTTCTAAGTCATATTTATCCTCTCTCTCTCTCCTTTTCTCCATTCAAGACTCATTTTTTCACTTTCCCCTCTTGTTGTGTGCAGAGGGGCAATTGAATTCAAGCCTCACAAAAGGTAAATCAATTGTTAAATAATTTATAGCCTGTCTTATGGGTATCACGGTTGACGTCTTATGGGTATCACGGTTGACGTCTTATGGGTATCACGGTTGACGTCTTATGGGTATCACGGTTGACGTCTTATGGGTAACACGGTTGACGTCTTATGGGTAACACGGTTGACGTCTTATGGGTATCACGGTTGACGTCTTATGGGTATCACGGTTGACGTCTTATGGGTATCACGGTTGACGTCTTATGGGTAACACGGTTGACGTCTTATGGGTAACACGGTTGACGTCTTATGGGTATCACGGTTGACGTGTTATGGGTAACACGGTTGACGTCTTATGGGTAACACGGTTGACGTCTTATGGGTAACACGGTTGACGTCTTATGGGTAACACGGTTGACGTCTTATGGGTAACACGGTTGACGTCTTATGGGTAACACGGTTGACGTCTTATGGGTAACACGGTTGACGTGTTATGGGTATCACGGTTGACGTGTTATGGGTATCACGGTTGACGTGTTATGGGTATCACGGTTGACGTGTTATGGGTATAACGGTTGACATGTTATACTCGACCCACTCCGTTTTCCACCGCCACAAAAGAGTAGAACCAGCTCACCTGCTTTTACACTATGTTAGATGTTCAGTATCTATTTAGAAAACAATGACAGTATTTAAAAAGGAACCGTTTGTGGTTGTCTTTGTAGTTGATCATATTACCACAACAATTTTTATTTTTTATTTTTTTTATTGCAGAAATCAATGTGTTTATGGTAAAAGCCAGTATGAAAGCAGTCCTAATTGAGCATTTATGTTTCACCACCACCCTGTGGTGAACACCAATATACAATACTTTCAGGAAGTATTCAGACCCCTTTTTTTTTTTTTTTTTAAACATTTTGTTACATTACAGCCTTATTCTAAAATGGATGAAACTACATACACAATAAAACCCTCAAACTACATACACAATACGCCATAATGTCAAAGCAAAAACGTGTTAAGAAATTGTTGCAAATTTATGTTCAAAAATCCCCCCGGAAATATCACATTGACACAACTATTCAGACCCAACAAGTTTGGCAGACATGTACTGTCTGGATGGATGGGGAGTGTCGGTACACAGCTATTTTCAGGTCTCTCGAGATATTTGATCCGGTTCAAATCCGGGCCACTCAAGGACATTCAGAGACTTGTTACAAAGCCACTCCTGTGTTGTCTTGGCTGTATGCTTAGGGTCATTGTCCTGTTGGAAGGTAAACCCTTGCACCAGTTTGAGGTCCTGAGCGCTCTGGAGCAGGTTTTCATCAAGGATCTTTCTGTACTTTGCTCTGTTCATCTTTACCTCGATCCTGACTAGTCTCCCAGTTTCTGCCACTGAAGAACATCTCCACAGCATGATGCTGCCACCACCATGCTTCACCGTAGTGTTGGTGCAGGTTTCCTACAGATGTGATGCTTGGCAATTCAGGTCAGAGTTAAATCTTAGTTTTATCAGACCAGAGAATCTTGTTTCTCATGTTCTGAGGGTCTTTTAGGTGCCTTTTGGCAAACTCCAAGCGGGCTGTCATGTACCTTTTACTGAGAAGTGGCTTCTTTCTGGCCACTCTACCATAAAGCCCTGATGGGAGGAGTGCAGCGGAGATGGTTGTCCTTATAGAATATTTTCCCATCTCCACACAGAGGAACTCTGGCTGGAATAAATGGTTTTCCGAATCCTCTGCTCTCTGCGCCTGACTCCACACCCATCACTCTTCTAAGGCTGACACAGGCAGAAATTGAGATAAAAGGACCCTAGCCTGAAGAAGTTGGGCATGCTTGTTATCTGAGAAATGGATTTCAACTTGGTCTGTATTTTACAGATAAAGCTGACACTAAAAGAAAATCTAACTAATTAATTAACTAACTCATTTTTCCCAACATCCTCTGAAGAAGGTTCTTGAAGCTCATACCAAACAAACAGACCAAGAAAAAAGATGGTCGGTTTTGGATACAGTGCCATAAAGGTTGAGGGCACCGAGCTTGGATGGTGGGATGTTGGCAAGAAAGCCCCCCATTCCATGGAAGACGAAAGCACTGCAGTTGGTCAGCAGCTGCTCCACCTCCGAGACTGACACACACATTTCATTGTTAGTGGAGCAAAGTGCAGCAGGCAATGCAAATACATCATGTGAAAAGCATCAGCCATGAGATCGGTATGCATATGTGACCCTACCGGAGCACTTGTGTCAGTACTGCTAATGAGTGTGTTGAGTGAAGTTGACTCTTGACCTGGGGGTGTGTTCACTCCACATGAAGCCCTCCCACAGTGGGGTGAACTTCTGGCTGTATGCCTCCAGAGTCCTCTTCATCCTCCCTGTCTGCCTTCTGACACACACACATACACACAGAATGAACAGAACATGTACAGGTTTTGGATCTTGTGTAAAAATGTTATTCGAAATTGAACGAGGTACATAATTGTAGGACCACCTAATGTAGAAGCTGGATTGCAGAATCTAAATCTAAACTGTACCTAAGAATTGCACTGCAAACAAATTGTGGTGTGAAGTGCGATTGGAGACCTGAGAGGAAGACATGTCGAGGCAAACAGACAATTGGCTAATTAAATCACTGCAAAATGTTCTTGCTGAGACTGAGAAGGACTATTAGCTCTAAACACAAACATCCATAGAAGATGTTTGGGGTAGGTGCTGCGATTAATTTTTGGGGGGTATTTGGTGGGGGTGGGGGGATGCTGTATCAATCTTCAAATACAGGACTAGTAAAGTCCCAGTGCACTACTTTTGTGAGAAAAAAAAGTGTATACTTTTAATACATACTTTTTAATTAAGATTTTTTTTAGGGGATGCCGAAGCACCCCTACTTCCCACGGCTATGCAGGTTCCCCATTGGGACACCAACATAAATGTCAGGTTAAAAACTAGGATCCTTACAATCACTTCTATTGGCACATTTCCATGCTTATTAAACCCTCTAGAGTCTGTGTCTGGGGAGGGGGGTGGGGTGGGGTTCTACTACGCTAGCATATAGAATTGTTTTAAGATAGTCATACCAAGGATCACTTAGCTAATTGATTAAACATTTTAGGACCACTTTAGGTATATATACAGTATATATAAATAAATAAAAGATTTACAAATAATAGAATGAAACTTTGAATGTGGCCTTACTGCTATAAGTCTATAGAAACACATTGAGTAACATTCATACATGAAAAAAACCAGATCATAAAAAAAATGATCAAAAGGAAGTTTGTTTTGAAATGTCTGTCCTATATCTTAGAGATAAAAGAAAGATCAGGAAACTCAATTGTTTTTGACACATTTAACCGTAGGCATTAGACTACTTCTATATATACTTCCATACATTCATTTTTTTTACTGGTACAGGGCTACCTTCAGGCAAGTCTTGTGGCTTGTGGGTGTCCAGAGCAAAACCAACATGTACGTGTCCTGAGAGACTCACCTTTCCAAAGAGGGGTCATAATAGTTTGTAGGCTAGCGTTTTCCAAACTCGGTCCTGGGGACCCCAAGTGGTGCACGTTTTGGATTTTGCCCAAGCACTCCACAGCTGATTCTAACCTGACTCAGTTTATTAACTAGCTAATTATTCGAATCGGGTGTGATAGATTAGGGTTGGAGCGAAAACCTACAGGACGGTAGCTCTTCAAGCGACAGGGTTGGAGAGCCCTGCGACAGACAGAAGTTGGCAGATCGGCGGTACCGACTTCAGACGAATCCCGTGACGCTTGTGGGGATCTGTAGAGCAAAATCACTACCACCATGTATGTGTTTTTGAGTCTCACCTTTCCATAGAGGGGTCATAGTTTAGGCCAAACCATTCGGACGCTACAGATATTTTCGTGAGATCTTTTCATCTCATTGTCTTGACAAACACCTCTGTAGCTCTAGCTTAAACATACACATTTTGGGGGTGGATTTTTATTAAGGAAGGTTTTAAACCAAAGATGAAATCAATAAATGGGAGTAGAAACCAGTGTTATCTTAATCAGTTACTTTTAGGGGCATATTCTACACCAAATTGGAGGCGCCTCTTCATGGGCTTGTATTCTTGGATGTTTCAGCCAGGAGTGTCTTGCCCTTAGGTGTCTACTTCAAAAAAACTCAGCATAGCTCAGCTCACAAAGGTATCAGTAGAGATCAGGGCCTATATTCATAAAGTGTCTAAGAGTAGGAGTGCGGCTCTAGGATCATCCTTCCCCCCTGTCCATATAATTGTATGAGTTATTATATAAAAGGGATATCTGATCCCAAGACACTTTATGAATATTGGCCCAGGCTGTCAGAACAACACAGTTTATCATTTGGGGCCTTATCCTAATCAACGATTCTCTTGGGAAATTTGCAAAATCATAAACACAGACGGTAATAATGACAAATAAAATATGACACCACTGCAGTACTAACACAACATACCTCAGACTTAGTAAGCCGTTAGTCTGTGTCCGCGTCCCAAATGGCATCCTATTCCCTATGTAGTGCACTACTTTGACTATGGCCGCTGGTTAAAAGTAGCGCACAACATGTAGGGAATAGACTGCCATTTGGGACACATCCTATGTGTCAGAGACGTGTTGTTTAACATCTACTATTCCACTGGAATGTCCAAAACTTAAGAAAACCAAATAGAAAACAGCGTTATCATTCAACTCCAAAGACTCCGGCATTCAGCTATTCGTTCAGAGCACGGAAAATAACTCTAACGAAAGTTATGACGGGGCATATTTGTAAAGGATGAACCTAAAATGAACCTCACATTATGTCAGAAGACTGATTAACATGCTATAGGCCTATTCAATTTTTGATGTAGGTTTAATGTAACAAGTGTTCACATGTAAAAAAAAAAAAATATGTAATGTTCTGAATCTGTCCCCTGTAGATGAAATAGTTATTATAGGCATTGGAGAGCAAGCTGTCAATGAATGTTAATCACCCATTGAACTGTTCTAGCAGATCACATAGTCTGGAGCTGACAGTGCACCACCTGTGGTCTAACACTGTGTCACACTTTGGCAGATCCATTGACCAACACCTCCACAATTGATTTTGACTAGGGGCCTTGTCTATAAACATTGCTTACAACAGTTGTCACACAAACATCTGTACAAGATTGAAGTGTTGTGCATGTAAGAGTAAATCGAAAAACACACTTGACTAACACATTGACAAAAATATATATATTTTTAGCTGAACTTATGTTATGAAAATATTGAAAAGGTACACTATTTTCTTCTAATTTGCATTATGTGAAATGAATACCGGTGTCTGAAAATAGCACAAAGAGGTAAAAAATGTAATTGTTTTTGGGGGTTTGATTCATCATGTTCATGTTGCAGGCCTTTGGTACTTTGGAGGCAAAACGACGACTCCACCCTTTACTCAGTGGCTACTGTTTTTTCCACCAAATCTTCCTGAAATAAATGATCACACGCACCAAACAAGCCTTTCAAACACTTCACAGGCATGGCTCACAGCCAAAACAAAAGAAGTTGTGTGTGGATGACACTGGGGAGTATTTTATCTGATTGACAGTGGAAGTCAGGCTGACTTCAGCCCTACATATTGCCCTGGGCCTCATAATACCACATACAGGCGGGGATTTGGCACTTCTAACCCAACACAGTGGTGGGAATGTTCAGACTATGTTGCCTAGTCTGAATTACAGCTGTTACTTACTCCATAACAAGCCAACCCCACTCAATTAACAAGCCAGCAGGAACCAGATGTTATAGATAGCATCATGACAGATGTTCAGAACTGATATACAGCAGAGGAAGGGAGGATGAGCTGCACTTCCTGCACTCAACTAGTGCCTGAAGAGATTCTTGGCCACGACTAACTGTGCTTGTACCTTAGAAGCATGAACATGAAGCAACAGCTCTTCTCTTTTTCCTTCCGTCTGGCCTCACACCCTGGCCTAAATTCATTGACCTTCCTTCATAGCCTATCTAGGGACTACGGAAGAGCATGGACATTGATGTAAACAAGGAAATGTTAATGTCCACGGTCCCTGTCAAATAAATTCCAGTAGTAGTTTTAATGCTGCCAAGAATACATATGAAGGTCCTTCCACCTATAGAGTGCCTTTGGGGTAGTGCAATTTGGAAAAAGTAAATGTTTCACCTAATTCAAACCGTTGGTCATAAAGAGCACATGTTCAACTTCATACAAAACATGTTTTCCCATCTCCAGAGGTTAAATTAAGAATTAAGTGTCAATTACATAACAGGTTGAATATTTAATCTTAAACCAGGCATACAGTAACTCCCCTTGTAAGAGGAAGCTTGTTGTGTGCAGGTAGGGGCAATAGAATGCAAGTTTCACAAAAATGAAATGACTTTGTCAAAGTAACTAGGGTTTTACAATGATGGTGGGTGAAAAAGTCGGTAAATGTTTTGGTTACGTGGGTTAAAAAACCTCCTAGAAGTCCGAAAAACATCAGCAAGTCTTTTCACTTCAGTAACTCTTTATTAATATAAAACAAATCTGATTTATTGAATTTCCCATGTAGTATATAGGGCACTACATTTACATAATAGGACGGACTTAATATTGGTGCACAATTTCCTCTTAATATATCAAGTGATGTAAAAGCCATTCTATTCATGGGACGACCCATCACCAGATTATTTGTTATCTTTTTCGACCTTGTCCGGAACAGCGCCAGCATGCTACGGAATCCAAGCTTGACGTGCAAAATAGGTAACGCATTGGATGCTCTTCCTACGACTTTATCCAGTGAAGTTTATTAAGTTGCATCCTCTCATGCCCTTCCTTCACAGGCACTGCACGATATAGCACATGCCGTACAGCTGCTTGATGCTTTGCCTCAGTATGGTAATAAAGACACAGGGCGGTTCCAATTGAGTACTCGTGTGTCAGTCTCTCGCTCTCTCATTCGATCCCTCTTTCCATCTCTAAAAAAAACTCAACAGAATGGAGCTAAGCACAGGCAAAATCCTAGAGGAAAACCTGGTTCATTCGGATTTGCAGACGATGAAAGATGAATTCCCCTTTAATTTTAAGCATGACAATAACCTAAAACACAAGGCCAAATCTACACTGGAGTTGCTTACCGAGAAGACAGTGAATGTTGCTAAGTGGCAGAGTTACAGTTTTGACTTAAATCTACTTGGAAATCTAGACCTGAAAATGGTTGTCTAGCAATGATCAACAACCAATTTGACAGAGTTTGAAGAATGTTCAAAACAATAAAATGGGCAACTATTGGACAATCCAAAGCTCTTAGAGACTTTGGTCACTGCCAAAAGTGTGTCTACAAAATATTGATTTAGGGGTGTGAATAATTATGTAAATGGAATATTTCTGTATTCAGACTCCTTGACATTTTCCACATTTTGTTACGTTACAGCCTTATTCTGAAATGGATTAAAATCTATTTTTTTCATCAATCTACTTACAATACCCATAGTGGTGAAGCAAAAACAGGTTTTTATAAAATCACATTTACATATGTATTCAGACCTTTTACTTAGTACTTTGTTGGAGCACCTTTAGCAGCAATTACAGCCTTGATTATTCTTGGGTATGACACTACAAGCTTGGCCCACCTGTATTTGGGGAGTTTCTCCCATTCTTCTCTGCAGATCCTCTTTAGCTCTGTCAGTTTGGATGAGGAGTATCGCTGGACAGCTATATTCAAGCCTCTCCAGAGATGTTCAATCGAGTTCAAGTCCGGGCTTAGGTGGGGCCGCTCAAGGACATTGAGACGTGTCCCGAAGCGACTCCTGCGTTGTCTTGGGTGTGTGCTTAGGGTAATATTCCCATTGGAAGGTGAACCATGGCCACAGTTTGAGGTCCTGAGCACTCTGGAGCAGGTTTGTATCAAGGAAGATCTCTGTACTTTGCTCCATTCATCTTTCCCTTGATCCTGACTAGTCTCCCAGTCCCTGTCACTGAAAAACATCCCCACGTCCTCCAGACTTGACGCTTGGCATTTAGGCCAAATAGTTCAATCTTGGTGTCATCATACCAGAGAATCTTGTTTCTCATGGTCTGAGAGTCCTTTAGGTGCCTTTTGGCAAACTCCCAGTGGGCTGTCATGTGCCTTTTACTGAGGAGTGGCTTCCGTCTGGCCACTCTACCCTAAAGTCCTGATTAGTGGAGTGCTGCAGAGATGGTTGTCCTTCTGGAAGGTTCTCCCACCTCCACAGACGAGCCGGGTGGCCAGCTCTAGGAAGAGTCTTGGTGGTTCCAAACTTCTTCCATTTAAGAAGGATGGAGGCCACTGTGTTCTTGGGGACCTTTAATGCTATAGATTTTGTTTTGTACCCTTCCCAGATCTGTGCCACGACACAACGCTGTCTCAATGCTCTACAGACAATTCCTTCGACCTGATGGCTTGGGTTTTGCTCAGACATGCACTATCAACTGTGGGACCTTATAAATACAGGTGTGTGCCTTCCCAAATCATGTCCAGTCAATTGAATTGACCACAAGTGGACTCTAATCAAGTTGTAGAAACACCTCAAGGATGATGTACCTGAGCTCATTTTCAAAACATATTTAAATAAGATATTTAGGTTTTTAGGGAGGGCTTGAATACATTTGCAAACATTTCTAAAAACCTGTTTTCACTTTGTCATCATGGGCTATTGTGTGTAGACTGAGGGAAAAAAATATTTTATCAAATTCAGAATAAGGTTGTAACGTAACAATGTGGAAAAAGGGGTCTGTATACTTCCCGAATGTGCTGTATTTGCAAAAATGTCTAAAAACATGTTTTCACTTCGTCATTATCGGGTATTGTGTGTAGATGGTTGAGGAAAATGTTTATTTAATCGATTTTGAATTCAGGCTGTAACACATCCAAATGTTAAATAAGTCAGGGGGTATGAACACTTTCTGAAGGCACTATAAATATTCTCTATCCACATTTCTCGCTCTCTCCTTTTCCCTCTCTTTCTCCTGTAGTGGTGGGCACCTGGCCCTGGAGAGGCCCCTGGTGACAGCCCTGCTGCTCACTCTGAGTGGTGTGTTGTGTTCTTATTAACCAGTGGTACAGCAGCTCCGATAGGAACATACTGTACAGTTGAAGTCAGAAGTTTACATACACCTTAGCCAAATACATTTACACTCAGTTTTTCATAATTCCTGACATTTAATCCTCGTAAAAATTTCTGTCTGTGCACTATTGTTGGAAAAATGACTTGTGTCATGTAGATGTCCTAACCTGTCACAACTCGGCCCCTCTCCTTGTTCGGGCGGCGTTCGATGTCATCGGCCTTCTAGCCATCGCTGATCCACTTTTCATTTGTTTTGTCTTTGTCTTACACACCTGGTTTCAATCCCCCAATTACTTGTTCATTATTTAACCCTCTGTTCCCCCATGTTTGTTTGTGAGTAATTGTTTGTACGTAATACGGTCTGTTATGTGGGCTCGCTTTATTGTATTGTATTGGTCTATTTCTGAG
Organism: Oncorhynchus keta; assembly: GCF_023373465.1. Classification (NCBI taxonomy): domain Eukaryota; kingdom Metazoa; phylum Chordata; class Actinopteri; order Salmoniformes; family Salmonidae; genus Oncorhynchus; species Oncorhynchus keta. Next base: position 7,596,168 of record NC_068456.1, read on the forward strand.
TAAATTACGTTTATTTACTCATATCTGCTGTCCTGCGCCTGACTCCTCTACACAAGCTACACACAGACCTCATTATATAACCGGCTTGCCAAAACCATAGTTTGTTAACAAGACATTTGTGGAGTGGTTGAAAAGGAGTTTTAATGACTCCAATCTAAGTGTACGTAAACTTCTGACTTCAACTGCACATAATATGGACTACATCATAGAGAGTGAGTTCAATACACCGGTGCTATCATAATAAAATAAGATCACATTACTGTATGTAAATTAAAAACAGTTTTATATACCTAAACGTGGTCATGACAGCTTTAATTTAAGGTGTGATATGAAGTCTATAAATAGCCCTAATATGTGTTGTGTGTGTTTTCATGTGTTGTAGATTTGCTGAGGGTGAAATAAATCCGGAGCACAGAGAGACGCAAACACTGAAGGATAAATTTGTAGATTATATACATTCAGTGTAACTCTGGGGCTGGGCACTATTCAATCATATCTCGCAAGCATTCTGTTAGGTCAGTGAAGAAACATGTCGAAATTGATAAGTATTTTTGTTTTTATTTTAGATGTAGATTTTTTTGGTCATATACTTTGCAGAATGAGTACTTTTTTGCATTTCAAAATGTCATGGGATGCATTTGTTCCATTATTTACATTTTTGTTGGTGGCACTATGCTGGAATAATGACATTAATAGAGTGATCCTTTAAGTGCATGTATTCAGACCTCAATCAGTCTTGCTACCAAGCAAAATTTGCTTTTGACTTTTCCCATTCATGACACATTTCTTAGAATTGAAATGTTCCTAAAAATGAATACTGCCCCTCTGTCAAGTATTATGATTTGAAAGACAGAGTATGTGTACTCTCTCGCTCTCGCTCTCTCTTTTACAGATACAGTGTGTCATGATGATTAATCAAATAGAGATGGAAATGCACATGATGCTCAACCAAGAGTGATCCCTTCACCATCAGCCTTCAATTGTGTCATCTACGGACTAACTGACCTAGTTGTGACATGATACAATTCAGTCCCTCGTAATATGCATTATCACATTTAACAAGACCCACCCCCTAAAAAAAATGACAAGAAAACAGCATAAGGTCATCTAATAAAAGTTATTCTTAAGGCTGTAAAATTACAAGCAGATCCAAAAATATATTACCCAAAAGTAACTCAACATTTTTGTAAGAGACAGTTCACCGTTCATTGCTTGGCTTCAGTGAGATGTTGTTCTCCTCCACTTGTTTTACCATCTGTTTCATTGCAGCCAGCAGAAATAAGCCATCCAATGTGCTAGGCACCAGTGGTGGGACAGGGATGGTAACAGAGAGAACTCTCCAAGGCATCATTGTCCACTCCCCTCGGCCCCTAGGAAAGAATGTTTGGGCCCCGATTTATGGAGCTCTGCCATTCTTTGGAATTACACTTTTATGAAAGCCAATAATATAATCAAACCCTATGAAAACATAAGGATGTACAGTACATAATATGTAGGACCACATGGTTTGATTGTAAGAGGACTAGATATAAAGTAGGCCACAGGACAGCACCTGGGGCTGTATGCAGTGTAGTGAGGGCCAAAGGCAGGTATTTATGCTCTAAACCCACTTTTATAATTGGACATTGCGTATACTCCTTAATCCCCACTGATGCGTATAAAAGCAGTGTACTGGAGGTATACGCTGTATCAATTATGTAGTAATATCGACAAATCATGCACAAAGTAGCCTATACAATCACAAAGCATGTGAAATACATTCACACGCCAGCCACAAACACGTTACGTAAGCACGACCAACCCTGACATAATTGGTTGCTAACGTCCTGACATGACCTTCCCACAACATTGTGACAACATAATCTGAAGGTAATATCATAGCCCCTGCATTTGGTCATCTTCCAAATATGGTAGTGAGAGAAAGCCCAGTGGACGGCAGTGGGAGGAGATTGACCTAGATGGATTTTGGCCGACATCCTTCAAATTTTCTCATAAAGGAAACGTTTGATTTCCATAACTGGAATCAATAACAAACAGAGTGCACTAAGTTTGGTAGACTTGATTTACCTAATTGTTTATAGAGATTACTTTGTTTAGGACGAGTGCACTAGATAGTGAGCGTTTTCCGAATGAATGTTATGCATATTCACTAAGGCACAAATGGTCTTCATCCTCTTCTTGGCGGTAGCTAGCTTGTTCCAAGTAGATCTCTAGCTGACTAGCCAATTCACAAAAAACGCACTTGGCATAAATAGCCAGAAATACATTTCTTTGCAAGTTTTCCCACTACTATTACTCCTTCTGTGACTCAATTTTTTCACAATTAGAAACATATGTCATCAATTAAATACCTTGTTTATTGTAAAATGGAAGGGAGGAAAATCATTTTCCAGTTTCCAACAGACATTGAAAGGTATGTAATAAATAATGAAAAAATGCATTTGGAGTAATCATTGCATGGTGAGGCACATGTTGTTGTCTGTGTAATCAGTAGTGTGCTGTATCCATGACCACCCATCGAATCAATCACCAAAGCAATGATCACTGATCGATAAAACATGCTAGCTACCAGTAATGAAACAAATCTATAGCTAGGTTTAACACAACTAGCACGAGGCAGCAGGCAGCTAGCTAATGTTAGTTTACCAATCTGCCACCCATATTACATCCAAGGCTATCCCAGGGCATGCTACACAATCAGTAGAAGCCATCATTTGTGACGCTGGGTCATTGCAAAGTAACTTATCGAGTTGTTGAACACCACCTCTTAAATTATAGAGGAAGTCTGTAAAACATTATATAGGCAACTACTTATGTTCTGTTGCCCTATGATCAGATTCAGTAAAAATACCACAAAATATAGTCTACTATAACTATATGAATCTTCAGGAAATAGACAAAACTCAAAAGGTTGTACATTTATGAAATGCGTGTTAATTAACGTGGTGAAGAATAGAGAACATATTGAATCCATGAAAGTAGAGCATTTGATCACAACCTGGAAGAACACATTGTGCATGTGTAGCAGTGTGATGTTGTTCCCCTAGATTATGCACCCAGTTGTACACAAGGACCAAATCAAACAGGCCAGGTCAAGAGGGGATTACAATAATTTGATAATAATAATTCAGTGTGTTTTTTTATTTAATTACAGCTGCATAACTAATGTTATTTTTTGGTGTACAAACACTTTCATATCAATATTGTACATACACGTGATTGTAAAAGTATTTCCATACCCCCTTATTGTTCTCTTTTGCCTGACCTTCGGCTATCAAGGTATGTTGTCCTTGGCTCCGAAAGTGTTCAACATAAAACCGTGGTAATGTTACACAATGCACTGTTATGCAACCATACAATGTGGACAATACAATAATTTATGTGAACAAGTCTCACCCAGCTCGCTAACTAGGTACCTATTGTAACTTGTGAGTGCTTGGGACAGTGTTTGACTGAGTGTCCATGTGCTTGCTCAGGTGCCTGAGACCTGTGACTGCGCCAAGGGCGAAAATATTGTGTGTTGTCTCTTCGTGTGCAGGTATGTCTTTTATTTTGTCCGAATTATGTTCTATATCATTTTACTTGTGTTGTATGGTGTGCTGTTGTGCACTGAATGTGTGCACGCAGCACCTGCTATTTCCTTTTGCCGCTATTTTGCCTGACCTTCGGCATAGCTAGGTGCCTGAGAGCTGTGACTGCGCCAAGGGCTAAAATATTGTGTGTTGTCTCTTCGTGTGCAGGGCAAATAAAAAGAATCCAGCCAGCAGACCTACAGTTGTGGCAGGGTCCTAATTAAAAGTGCACAACGCAGAACGAACCACGCTACACATGCATCCCCTACACAGGATAATGGTGCAGAAAAGAAAGACCTACACCATGTGCAGCATTAGAGCGGAGCCTCAACACATCTATCAGGTTTAAGAGGGCAGCAACTGAACATGTTTCATAGGACAAAGTGTGGGTCTTTATTCTAATGTTTCATAGGACAGGATAAAGTCTGGGTCTTTACTATATAATATGTTCTCCGTTATCGGGGGTGTTGCTAATCAGGCAATGGTTGTTAATTAAGGTGGTGTCTCACAGAGAGGAGTGTCCGTTTTGATTGAAGAGAAGGAGTGTGACGTAGACCCCCAGATGTCTGCAGACTACAGGGATACACTACTATCTATAGCAGGACACGATCCATAAGAATGTAAGGTCCTCATTTGGGTACTGGTCACAGGAGTAGCAAGAAAGGCTGCCCTTCGTATGACTTCTGGAGTCTACGTCACACCACTCTTACACATACAGAGAGAAAAACGACGGGGTTGCTGTTTAAATTAACTTTAGAGTGCTATTTTAAAAAATCAGGGTGAATAACAGGGATAGAGGACATAACCATAAACTATTGTCTACAAACGATAATATACTACCACCGATGTTATAGCAACCACTACACTACTAAATTAACTATAAAACAGGAAACCTTAGGGATAGACCAACATCCAGTGGAATTCAATAAAATGTGATTAAAAACCTCTCTGGGATAGGTGTCCCGCCAGCGTCCATCGATTTGAGTAATCCACTCGTTCAACATGCAGAGAAAGGAATCCAAAAAGCTACCACTAAACTTTGTTAAAACAAGTCAAAATATGTTTCAATCCAATCCTCAGGTACCCTAAAATGTAATTAAACTATAATATTTCATACGCAAAGTAGTATGTTCAATAGAAAAGTAAAATAAACAGGTAAATAAATACCCCCCCACAGTTTTATAATTTCACTGTGAGTCAAAAAGCAGCATCTGTGTGCTTTGGGACAATGCAGACTCCTCAGAGTGGTCGGATAGGCTGTTTGGTGGTTTCTACCAGCTGGATTTAGGACCACGCGGACACAACAGAGCATGTGAACAGAGGCCGATTTTGTCTGTGCGTTGTGCTTTTTCTCAGAGTTGTAAAAGCAAGCAAAGCAGAAACTGGGTACTCTTAATTTGACTGATGTAGCTGGCAAGGTAACTGCTGTTTGACTGAACAGAAGAAAAAAAAAATTCCCCAGTGCTGAGCTAGTAGTTTAACTGACATGTAACGTTAGCTAATGTTTCATCCCCTCTCGACTGAAGTTCTGTCTGAAGTGAATGGCTAGCTACCACAACCAGTTCAGCTCTAGACTCTAGCTATCTGTCTGGTAGCAGTATCTAACAGCTGTTGTGTGTATGGAAATGTTTTATAGCCTTTTGTTTTGTCCTGTTTCAACAGAAGTAAATTAACTTGGCTTGTTTTTGCCAGTTGATGCACCATTAGAGCTAGCCAGAAGTTGGCTAACGCTAGTTAATATTTTTGCTTCAGTCACAGTCAGTATAGCAATGCAACATTATTGGTCTGTCAGTTTCCCTACCTAATTCCCTACTTTTCACACTGACAAAGTATATACAGCTCTACAGGCCTCACTGTCATGGTGCACAGTCAGTACACAACACAATGTTAACAAGATCCGATGGTGACAGGTGTCACAGCAGGGTCAGACAGCCAGGGAAGACCAGTCTACGGAGCTCAGGTGAATGTTGCAGTATATTATAACAATCAGTGAATAGATAAAGTTCCATCTTGAGTTGATGGGTAGACTACAGTATGGGATCTGGGAATAATGGTAATTTAAATTATTGAACCGTTGATTATATTCTTGGATAATATGATATATAAATGTCATGCCTCATCTAGGCTGTATCCCAACCGGCCGTGATTTGGAGTCCCATAGGCCGGTGCACAATTGGCCCAGCCTCGTCCGGGTTTGGCCAGTGTAAGCCATCGTTGTAAATAAGAATTTGGTCTTAACTGACTTAAAACAACAACAACAACAACCTCTAAGCAGGATCAGATGTTGACAAGGGTCTCAGCTGGGTCAGGCAACCAGGTAAGACCAGTCTGTGACGGCACTGAGGTGAACTTTTGCAGATGCAACCCTTTATTCTCTCTGTGCATCAAACACGGGACAAGACAGAAGCTTCAAAGATTGAAACTATTTTAAGGCAGTCTGACAAAACCTCCAAAGTTGATTTCCAAAGTGTATCAAGGATTTTGACAGGCTTTTCCTGATGACACGAATCATGTAAAACAAAAAATGTGAGGAAGACCTGGAAGACACTACTGATGATGAATGCCCAGTAATTTTCATAGAATCTCAGACATAAATTACTGCAATTTAAGTCCCTCCATAGAATGTACTATAAGCCAGTGAAACTGAATATCCTGCACTCAGAAATGTAATTCCTCTGCTGAAGGTGTAAAACACTAAAGGGGACATATTTCAATATGTTATGCTCTTGATTGGCTGATTTCTGGCAAAGAGTATGTTCTTTTATCTCACCATGTCTACAGATTCTCCCTTCTCCCTGTTTTTGTTTGCTTGGAAATGTTGATGTCTGTTATCAGAAGAAACTGTGTAACCTAGCATTTATAGCAGATAAGAAATGCATTGTCATTAATTGGAAGGTGTGTTATCCTCCCATAATGTCACAATGAATGGCAGGAATGTCAAATGATGTATCACTAGATTTGATGTATTACAAGATTAAGGGTACACTGTGCAACTTTCATAAGGTCTGGATGCCTTATATAGAATACTGAATGACAAAAGGAGTCTGTATTGAAAACATGCCCACGTCAGGGAAGATACATATTTAGGGAAACACTAGCTGCTGGGTTGCTCAGTCCTGGCCCTGAGTGTCTGCCGCACTGTTGGTTGTCATTCTGGCCTTGGCCTAACACGCCTGAAACCAATAATGAATGTTTCACTAAGATCCTAAAGTGGTGTAGGGTGTGTTGGGTTGGGGCTCTGAAAAGCAGTGGACCCCTAGGGGCAGGACAGGATGATCCAGCCATATTGTGTGAGGGTAAATAAAGCGCTACAGTACTATTAGGCCTATGTTATGAATTACAGTACTCTGTAATTATTGGGACAGTGAAGCATTTTCTCTTCTTTTGGTTCTGTACTCCAAAAGTTTTGATGTGAAATCAAACTATGACTTTGAGGTTAAAGGAGCAGACTGTCAGCGTTCATTTGAGGATATTTTCATCCATATTGTGTGAACCGTTAAGAAATTAAAGCACTTTTTGTACATAGTATCCCATTTTTATGGGACTAAAAGTATTGGGATGATTTGACTGGTCCCACATTCATAGCACGCGATGACGACATCAAACTTGTAACTCTACAAATATGTTGGATGCATTTGGTCTTTCTTTTGTTTGTGTTTCAGTCTATTTGTGCCCAATAGAAATGAATGGTAAATAATGTATTGTCATTTGAGTCAATTTAATATTTGAAAATAAGAATGTAACATGTTTCTTAACACTTCTACATTCATGTGTATGCTATCATGATTACAGATAATCCTGAATGAATCTTGATTAAATAGAAGTGAGAAAGTTAGATGCACAAATATCATGCCCCCAAGACATGCTAACCTCTCACCATTACACTAATAGGGAAGCACATGATATTTGTGCGTTTATAATTTTCTCACTCATCATTATTCACAATTCATTCAGGATTATCCATAATCATGGTAGCATCCACATTCACGTAGACGTGTTTAGAAACATATTTGAGTCTTATTTACAATAAAAATGACCTCAAAAGGGTCATATTATATTGGGTAGAAATGCAGGAAATTAGCTTTAGATACCCAAAAAGGACCCCCAGACCCCCCTTTCTAAAACTACTAAAGTTGCGCCCGTGTTCAAGTGGTATGACCGATTTGAAAATTGAAAGATTTCTTCATTGAAAGTGAATGAGGCCAGGGTTAATTTTGTCAAAGATGTTTATAACTAACCTGCTCATCTGTGGTTTTGTATGTTAAGTCTGAGAGAAAATGACCGCAACAATGATTTTAATATGAATGTTTTACATTAACATTTCAGTCACTTAACCTTAATCACTCCTGTAAGTCTGTTAAGTGCCTTGCTTGAAGGCACATCTACACATTTTTCACCTAGTTGGCTTGGGTATAAACCTAATGGTTTTGGTTGCACAAACATTTTTGGGTGACCCAACTAAAGTCATATAGAAATGTGATTTATAGATATGTCATTTTCATTGAAAGCATGTTTATGTGCGCTATACAATATTTGTGGTTATGGAAAATGTATTTATTTTTATTATAATTTTTTTTTTTACCTTTATTTTACTAGGCAAGTCAGTTAAGAACAAATTCTTATTTTCAATGACGGCCTAGGAACAGTCAATTTAATTACGGTTTAGATGGCACAATGATTCTCTACACAATGGCTCCTTGTTTTGTCACAAACTGAAATTAGGTAAATTATTATAATTTTTGCAACCAGGAAATGGTAGAGCAATTTCTGCATATTCCACCTTTAACTGTTGAATGCTAACCGCTAACTAATGTAGCACTAGGTACTAGCTAGCTATCCTGCTACGTCGTGTTTTTGTTACATTGATATACACATGCCTCTTCTTACAATTACTGTTAGCCTGTATAAAACGAGAATTGAATGTACTGTTGTAGCCTATGTAATACAAGGGTGTTATTTTAGTTATCACCAATTACATGAATAGCTGAGACTTATATAATTTACGAGGTATGTAATTAAATAAAATAGTTAATGTATTTGTGATAAAGAGAGATATTGTTACAGTAGGTAGACTAATTTTCAACTGCCTTTTTAAAATTATCAATTATCTTGGGTTGATAAAAGGATGGAGAGGGAATGAGTAGGTACAGTAGCTATCTAACCCGCTGACTAAGAAATGCATAGTCTGTTTTGCTGTCTACAATATGTCTCTCTGTCTATCGGCCAGATTGCTGAGAGTCAATGTACTTGCTAGGCAACATGTTAAACTTAGTGAAGGTCTTCTCTAGAATCTATCAATGAACAAAATAGTTCATCATGATTTGTCTGTCTTTACAGTTCCTAAAACAGTCAATGACCTGATGCATAGCTTCTAAAGCAGTCCACCCACTCAGTTACAAGTGACCTATTCAGCCACCTCCCAGGGAAGAGAGGGAGCAGAACCACCCCTCCTTAAACCCAAAGTCAGTAACCAGGTTTAGTGGTCCTTCTGTGGCTCAGTTGGTAGAGCATGGCGCTTGTTACGCCAGGGTAGTGTGTTCGATTCCCGGGACCACCCATACGTAGAATGTATGCACACATGACTGTAAGTCGCTTTGGATAAAAGCGTCAGCTAAATGGCATTTATTATTATTATATTTTCATCCAACCTTTTTAAATATTCGCATGAAAATCTGTCGCAATTGGACGGAAATCTAGCTACTGAGAGTACGTTTTGGGTGCTTTTTTTCAATCTGTATTAATTCCTAATAACCAATCTCTCACCAAGACTGGATTTCCGAAGAGACGTACTTTTCACCTGCCCATGATTGCCTGACATTAGTGTAAGTAGATCCAATTTAAATAGTGCCACTTCTAATTATATGTGAGGCTTCGCTCTTAAATCCCCCTCCCATCATTAACACATGCTAATCCTATTATCCATTCATTCTTCAACTATAATCCCATTGTAATCTTTAGGCGTACTTCCCCAGATTTCATTAGAGGCATTAAAATCACCACACCATATTACCTTCCTACCCCTACTCCAATCCCTAACTGTGTTAACATGAGGTATGCAGGGTTTATACAAATTAACTATAGCAATGTTACCTCTACATATTTAAATTCCCACATATTCCAATTCCTGTATTTCCAATATATCCATCTCATACTAGCTATTAAGCTTCTACAGTTCCATTGAAGGACCACAAAAACATACAATATAGGTTGTTCCAACCCATCACCTCTTGGCTGATTCAACATCTCATGCATCATTACTCCAGTTGCTTCTGTAATTTCCAGGAAATATTTTGCTGCGAGTACCACCACTTCTATGCGCGCATACTTTTTCTTAACCTGATCACTCATATTCATCACACTACACATGAACGCCAAGAAGCCAACCCTGTTCACCACCAACTATTATTTTGTGACCTTACACTGATGGTCACATTTCGTGGAGACCAGCAGTTTGTGCTACTCCCTCACCTCCCCTTTCCATCGGAGGCCGCTGCACCAATGTCCTCACAGGTTCTGTACTTTGAACTATCTGTGCTGCTTCAGCATAAGTTACCTTGTTTGTAATTGTAACGTCCGTTGTTAGAAGGAGACCAAGGTGCAGCATGGTACAGTGCTTTGCGAAAGTATTCGGCCCCCTTGAACTTCGCGACCTTTTGCCACATTTCAGGCTTCAAACATAAAGATATAAAACTGTATTTCTTTGTGAAGAATCAACAACAAGTGGGACACAATAATGAAGATCTACAGCTGAGGTGGGAGACTCTGTCCATAGGACAACAATCAGTCGTATATTGCACAAATCTGGCCTTTATGGAAGAGTGGCAAGAAGAAAGCCATTTCTTAAAGATATCCATAAAAAGTGTCGTTTAAAGTTTGCCACAAGCCACCTGGGAGACACACCAAACATGTGGAAGAAGGTGCTCTAGTCAGATGAAACCAAAATTGAACTTTTTGGCAACAATGCAAAATGTTATGTTTGGCGTAAAAGCAACACAGCTCATCAACCTGAACACACCATCCCCACTGTCAAACATGGTGGTGGCAGCATCATGGTTTGGGCCTGCTTTTCTTCAGCAGGGACAGGGAAGATGGTTACAATTGATGGGAAGATGGATGGAGCCAAATACAGGACCATTCTGGAAGAAAACCTGATGGAGTCTGCAAAAGACCTGAGACTGGGACGGAGATTTGTCTTCCAACAAGACAATGATCCAAAACATGAAGCAAAATCTACAATGGAATGGTTCAAAAATAAACATATCCAGGTGTTAGAATGGCCAAGTCAAAGTCCAGACCTGAATCCAATAGAGAATCTGTGGAAAGAACTGAAAACTTCTGTTCACAATTGCTCTCCATCCAACCTCACTGAGCTCGAGCTGTTTTGCAAGGAGGAATGGGGAAAAATTTCAGTCTCTCGATGTGCAAAACTGATAGAGACATACCCCAAGCAACTTACAGCTGTAATCGCAGCAAAAGGTGGCGCTACAAAGTATTAACTTAAGGGGGCTGAATAATTTTGCACGCCCAATTTTTCTGTTTTTGATTTGTTAAAAAAGTTTGAAATATCCAATAAATGTCATTCCACCTCATGATTGTGTCCCCAAAAATCAACAAAAACTATGCTCTCGAATACTCAGAAACTCGTGCAAACGCACAGAGGAACACAGTTCCGACACTTTACATACACGTGCGTAATAGTGAAAAACAACAAACATCAAATACAATCGAGCGCAATGCACACAAGTCTAATCCTGCACGAATTAAGGCTGGTAACAGGTGCCCTATATACACACAGAAATAAATGCAATTGAAACCAGGTGTGACAAGGAACACAGACAAAACAACTAGAAAAGGAAAAAGGGATCGGTAGCGGCTAGTTAGCCGCTGACGCCGAGCGCCGCACGAACAGGGAGAGGAGTTACCTTCGGTAGAAGTCGTGACAGTACCAGTAGAAGTTGTGACAGTCCAGTATGGACCAAACTGCATACGCCGGCGCCCCCCCGATATCCAGGGGGGACGGAGGGACCTCCCGCACCTCATCTTCTTGAAGCGGACCAGCCACCACCGGCCTGAGGAAAGACACATGAAACGAGGGGTTAATACAGTATTAAGGGAGAGCTGTAACCTATAACACACCTTGTTTATTCTCCTCAGGACTTTAAATGGCAGGTGGAGATACGACTGCAGAAACCTACCCACATCCTGGTTAACTCTCTCCACCTGCCCATTACTCTCGGGGTGAAAACCAGAGGTCAGGCTGACCGGGACCCCCAGATGCTCCATGAACGCCCTCCAAACCAGGGATGTGAACTGGGCACCCCGATCAGAAACTATGTCCTCAGGCACCCGGTAGTGTGTAAACAGGGCCTGCGCAGTCTGTAGGGCCGTAGGGAGACAGGGCAAAGGGAGGAGATGACAGGACTTAGAAAACCGATCCACCACGACCAGGATCGTGGTGTTGCCCTGAGGTGGAGGAAGATGGGTCAGGAAGTCCACCAACAGGTGTGACCAAGGCCGCAGTGGAAGGGGGAGGGGTTGTAACTTTCCTCTGGGCAGGTGCCTAGGAGCCTTGCACTGAGTGCACAGAACAAGAAGAGACATAAACCCTCACGTCCTTAGCTAAAGTGGCCCACCAGTACCTCCCCCTAAGGCATTGCACAGTCCTATCGATACCCGGATGACCAGAGGAGGGTAACTTGTGAGCCTACCGAATCAACCTGTTGTGAACACCAAGTGGGATGTACTTCCGTCCAGCTGGACACTGAGGTGGAGTAGGCTCTGACCGAGATGCCCGCTCGATGTCCACGTACACCTCTCATACCACCGGTTCCACCAGACAAGAGGCCGGAAGTATGGGGGTGGGATCGATGGACCGCTCCTCTGTATTATAAAGATTGGACAGTGCGTCTGCCTTAGCGTTCTGGGACCCTGGTCTATGCGATATCGTAAATCGGAATCTGGTGAAAAACATGGCCCACCTTGCCTGGCAAGGGTTCAGTCTCCTCACCGCCCGGATGTACCTTTCCCCCTTCTGATGACCAGGTGGCAAATCGCATCTCTGCATGTCTGGCAGACATATCAGTGTGGATGACGGATCACCACCTCAAGCTGAACCTCGGCAAGACGGAGCTGCTCTTCCTCCCGGGGAAGGACTGCCCATTCCATGATCTCGCCATCACGGTTGACAACTCCATTGTGTCCTCCTCCCAGAGCGCTAAGAACCTTGGCGTGATCCTGGACAACACCCTGTCGTTCTCAACTAACATCAAGGCGGTGGCCCGTTCCTGTAGGTTCATGCTCTACAACATCCGCAGAGTACGACCCTGCCTCACACAGGAAGCGGCGCAGGTCCTAATCCAGGCACTTGTCATCTCCCGTCTGGATTACTGCAACTCGCTGTTGGCTGGGCTCCCTGCCTGTGCCATTAAACCCCTACAACTCATCCAGAACGCCGCAGCCCGTCTGGTGTTCAACCTTCCCAAGTTCTCTCACGTCACCCCGCTCCTCCGCTCTCTCCACTGGCTTCCAGTTGAAGCTCGCATCCGCTACAAGACCATGGTGCTTGCCTACGGAGCTGTGAGGGGAACGGCACCTCAGTACCTCCAGGCTCTGATCAGGCCCTACACCCAAACAAGGGCACTGCGTTCATCCACCTCTGGCCTGCTCGCCTCCCTACCACTGAGGAAGTACAGTTCCCTCTCAGCCCAATCGAAACTGTTCGCTGCTCTGGCTCCCCAATGGTGGAACACACTCCCTCACGACGCCAGGACAGCGGAGTCAATCACCACCTTCCGGAGACACCTGAAACCCCACCTCTTTAAGGAATACCTAGGATAGGATAAGTAATCCTTCTCACCCCCCTCCCCCTTAAAAGATTTAGATGCACTATTGTAAAGTGGCTGTTCTACTGGATGTCATAAGGTGAATGCACCAATTTGTAAGTCGCTCTGGATAAGAGCGTCTGCTAAATGACTTAAATGTAAATGTAAAATGTACTCCAGATTACGGTGGTCAGTCCAGATGAGGAAAGGGTGTTGAGCCCCCTCAAGCCAATGTCTCCACACCTTCAGAGCTTTTACGACAGCCAGCAACTCCCGGTCCCCCACGTTATAGTTTCGCTCCGCCGGGCTGAGCTTCCTCGAAAAGAAAGTGCAGGACCTTTCCTCGAAAAGAAAGTGCAGAGCTTCAGTGGCACGCCCTAGCACTGCGAGAGCACGGCTCCAATCCCAGCCTCGGATGTGTCCACCTCCACTACGAATGCCAAAGAGGGATCCGGATGCGCCAACATGGGAGCCTTCATCACGTTTGGCTAAGAAAAAGACCGGAAAATGCAGTCACTACAACGCCAAACTTTTTTCTAAATTTGCTCCATAATATCGACAGAAACATGGCAAATGTTGTTTAGAATCAATCCTCAAGGTGTTTTTCACATATCTATTTGACAATATATCAGTCGTGACAGTTGGTTTCTCATCAGAAGCGAATGGAGATTACGCAATAATTGCAAAGGAGGACACCAAGCGACCACCTGGTAGATGTAGTCTCTTATGGTCAATCTTCCAATGGTATGCCTACAAATACGTCACAATGCTGTCGACACCTTGGGGAAGCGACAGAAAGCCTAAGCTCATTCGTGGCCCATTCACAGCCATATAAGGAGTCATTGGCATGAGGCGGTTTCTAAAAAATGTGGCACTTCCTGACTGGATTTTTATCTGGGTTTCGCCTGTAACATCAGTTCTGTGGCACTCACAGACAATATCTTTGCAGTTTTGGAAACGTCAGAGTGTTTTCTTTCCAAAGCTGTCAATTATATGCATAGTCGAGCATCTTTTCTTGACAAAATATCTTGTTTAAAACGGGAACGTTTTTCATCCAAAAATTAAAATAGCGCCCCCTATATCCAAGAAGTTAATCAGAGGCAACAAAGAAACCAAAGATAACCCTGAAGGAGCTGCAAAGCTCCACAGCGAAGATTGGAGTATCGGTCTAACTTTAAGCCATACACTCCACAGAGCTGGGCTTTACTGAAAAATAAGCAAAGGCATGTGGGAGACTCCCCAAACGGAAGAAGGTACTCTGGTCAGAGGAGACTAAAATGTAGCTTTTTGGCCATCAAGGAAAACTTTATCTGGCGCAAACCTCTCATCACCCCAGTGGTGGCAGCATCATGCTGTGGGGATGTTTTTCATCAGCAGGGACTGGGAAACTGGTCAGAATTGAAGGAATGATGGACGGTGCTGAATACAGGGAAATTCTTGAAGGAAACCTGTTTGTCTTCCAGAGAATTGAGACTGGGACAGAGGTTCACCTTCCAGCTGGACAATTCTTTTTTTTCTTTTTTTTAACCTTTATTTAACTAGGCAAGTCAGCTAAGTCAGTTAAGAACAAATTCTTATTTTCAATGACGGCCTAGGAACAGTGGCTGTTCAAAGGCAGAACGACAGATTTGTACCTTGTCAGCTCGGGGGTTTGAACTTGCAACCTTTGGGTTACTAGTTCAATGCTCGAACCACTAGGCTACCCTGCCACCACAATGCATACTGCTAAAGCAACACTTGAGTGGTTTAAGGGGAAACATTTACAGTTAAAGTCGGAAGTTTACGTACACTTTTTCCAACAGTTGTTTACACACAGATTATTTCACTTATAATTCACTTCATCACAATGCCAGTGGGTCAGAAGTTTACATACACTAAATTGACTGTGCCTTTAAACAGCTTGCACAATTCCAGAAAATGATGTCATGGCTTTGGAAGCTTCAGATAGGGTATTTGACATCATTTGAGTCAATTGGAGGTTTACCTGTGGCTGTATTTGAAGGCCGACCTTCAAACTCAGTGACTCTTTGCATGACATCATGGGAAAATCAAACAAAATCAGCCAAGACCTCAGAATTTTTTTTTAGACCTCCACAAGTTGGGTTCATCTTTGGGAGAAATTTCAAAATGCTCAAAGGTACACATTCATCTGTACAAACAATAGTATGCAAGTATAAACACCATGGGACCACGCAGCCGTCATACCGCTCAGGAAGGAGCTGGGTTTTGTCTTCTAGAGATGGTACTTTGTTGCGAAAAGTGCAAATCAATCCCAGAACAAAAGCAAAGGACCTTGTGAGAAACGCTGGAGGAAACAGGTACAAAATAATGTATATCCACAGTAAAACGAGTCCTATATCAACATAACCTGAAAGGCTGCTCAGCAAGGAAGAAGTCACTGCTCCAAAACCACCATAAAAAAGCCAGACTACGGTTTGCAACTGCACATGGTGACAAAGATCTTACATTCTGGAGAAATGTCCTCTGGTCTGATAAAACAAAAATATAATTGTTTGGCCATGATGACCATTGATATTTTTGGAGGAAAAAGGGGAGGCTTGCAAGCCAAAGAACCAACTGTGAAGCACGGGGGTGGCAGCATTATGTTGTTGGGGTGCTTTGCTGCAGGAGGGACTGGTGCACGTCACAAAACAGATGGCGTCATGAGGTAGGAAAACTGTGGATATATTGAACATCTCAAGACATCAGTCAGGAAGTTAAAACTTGGTCACAAATGGGTCTTCCAAATAGACAAGCATACTTCCAAAGTTGTGGCAAAATGGCTTAAGGACAAAGTCAAGGTATTGGAGTGGCCATCACTAAGCCCTGACCTCAATCCTATAGACAATTTGTGGGCAGAACTGAAAAGGTGTGTGCGAGCAAGGATGCCTACAAACCTGACTCAGTTACCCCAGTTCTGTCAGGAGAAATGGGCCAAAATTCACCCAACTTATTGTGGGAAGCTTGTGGAAGGCTATCCAAAACGTTTGACCCAAGTTAAACAGTATGTAAACTTCTGACCCACTGGGTATGTGATGAAATAAATCAAATCTGAAATAAATCATTCTCTCTATTATTCTGAAATTTCACATTTGCAAAATAAAGTGGTGATCCTAACTGACCTAAGGCAGGGAATTTTCACTAGGATTAAATGTCAGGAATATTGAAAAACTGAGTTTAAATTTATTTGGCTGAGGTGTATGTAAACTTCCTGGAATGGCCTAGTCATAGACCAGACCTCAATTATGACTTAAAGATTGCTGTACACCAGCGGAACCCATCCAACTTGAAGGAGCTAGAGCAGTTGCCTTGAAGAATGGGCAAAGATTGCAGTGGCTAGATGTGCCTAGCTTAAAGAGACACACCCCAAGAGACTTGCAGCTGTAATTGCTTGAAAAGGTGGCTCTACAAAGTATTAACTCTGGGGGGTGAATAGTTATGCATGCTCAAGTTAAATTTTTTAGTCTTATTTCTTGTTTTGTTTCACCCCCAAAAATATTTAGCATCTTCACATTTTCACATTTGCATGTTGTGTAAATCAAATGATACTGTCACGCCCTGACCTTAGTAATCTTTGTTTTCTTTAGGTCAGGGTGTGACATGGGTGATGTATGTGTTTTTGTACTGTCTAGGGTTTTTGTGTTTATGGGGGTGTATACTATCTAGGTGTTCATGTATGTCTTAGATTGCCAAGATTGGTTCTCAACTAGAGGCAGCTGTTTATCGTTGTCTCTGATTGGGAACCATATTTAGGCAGCCATCTTCTTTGGGTATTTCGTGGGTTATTGTCTATGTCTAGTTGCCTGTGTCTGCACTAGTATTATATAGCTTCACGGTCGGTTTGTTGTTTTATATAGTTTGTTAAGTGTTCTTCGTCATTCATTAAAAAGTATGTATTCTAATCACGCTGCGCTTTGGTCTCCTCTATACGACGAACGTGAAAGAATAACCCACCTTTAAAGGACCAAGCAGCGTGATAAGGAGGAACAGCGCTTTGTGGAATCGGGAATAAATACTGGATGGTGAAACATCCTGGACCTGGGAGGAGGAAATGGCAGGGGACAAGACCCTGCCATGGAAGCAGGTGGAGAGAGCACAGGAGGAACGGTGACGGTATATGGGTACAAGGCTAGCATGGAAGCCCGAGAGGCAGCCCCAATAAAAACATTTGGGGGGGCACACGAGGAGTTTGGCTAAGTCAGGTAGGAGACCTGAGCCAACTCCTCGTGCTTACCGTGGTGGGCGTAGTACTGGTCAGGCCCTGTGTTATGCTGTGGAGCGAGCCCGGTGCGCTACATCCCAGCTCCCTGCATCTGCCGGGCTAGGGTGAGGATCCAGGCAGGGCAGAAGGTGCGAGCCCTGCTCTCCAGACAGCTAGTGTGTCACCTCGGGCCAGGATATCCTGCGCCGGCGTTGCGCACTGTGTCTCCCGTATTTCTGCACAGCCCAGTGCGTCCTGTGCCTGCACCCCGCACGTGCCGGGCTATAGTCAAAATCCAGCCAGGACGGGTTGTGCAGGCCATTAGCTCGAGACCGCCAGTGCGTCTTCACGTTCCGGTCTATCCAGTACCACAAGTGCCAACACCATGCACCAGACCTCCAGTACGCCTCCACAGCCCAGTACGCCCTGTTCCTCCTCCCCGCACTCGCCCCGGGGTGCGTGTCCTCGGCCCAGTACCACCAGTACCGGCACCACCCACCAGGCTTACAGTGCGCCTCGCCAGTCCAGAGCGTCCGGCAACAGTACCCAGTCCAGAGCGTCCGGCGATAGTCCGCAGACCGGAACCTACCACGATGGGTCGCAGTCTGGAACCTACCACGACGGGTCGCAGTCCGGAACCTACCACGACGGATTGCAGTCCGGAACCTACCACGACGGGTCGCAGTCCGGATCCGCCAGAGTCTCCCTCCAGTCCGGATCCGCCAGAGTCTCCCTCCAGTCCGGATCCGCCAGAGTCTCCCTCCAGTCCGGATCCGCCAGAGTCTCCCTCCAGTCCGGATCCGCCAGAGTCTCCCTCCAGTCCGGATCCGCCACTCACTCCAAATTCTACCATCAGTCTAGTGGCGTCCTCTAGTCCGTGTTTGGCGGTGAGGGTTCCCGCTCCAGAGACATTAAGTAAGTGTGAAGTGGAGCGGGGTCCACGTACCGAGCCAGAACCGCCACCTCGGATTTATGCCCACCCAGACCCTCCCATATAGGTTTAGGTGTGCGGCTGCCTAGATTGGTTCTCAATTAGAGGCAGCTGTTTATCGTTGTCTCTGATTGGGAACCATATTTAGGCAGCCATCTTCTTTAGGTATTTCGTGGGTTATTGTCTATGTCTATGTCTAGTTGCCTGTGTCTGCACTAGTATTATATAGCTTCACGTTCGGTTTGTTGTTTTATATAATTGTGTTCTTCGTCATTCATTAAAAAGTATGTATTCTAATCATGGTCTCCTCTTTACGATGAATGTCCCCACCAAAAATCGATTTTAATTCCAGGTTGTAAGGCAACAAAATAGGGAAAATGCCAAGGGGGTGAATATTTTTGCAATCCAATGTATACATATGGTTCAAAGGATCCAGTAAGTGGTAGGGTGGGGGCAGGAGAGTAGATCCTAGATTTCAATGTTGAGAGTATGTAAGCGTTTGCGGTTAACTGACTGTGTCAGTTGTATGCGGCCGTGTTGATGGCAATGATTATAGGTTTGAGATGGTGAAACCACTCAGAGTTGTGATCTGCTGTGGTTTGGCTGCAGTGTTGAGTAGTGTGAAGACAGGCAGGTCAGATTGTGGAGATGAGGATGGAAGTGGTGGTAAGCTTTTGCAGGGTTACCGCCAATGTGGATGTGGAGGGTAATGAGAAGGCCGATGTGTGGTGAGAAGAAATTGGTAGATATTCAGGTCCCGCTGGGCCACAGGGAAGTCAGGTTCTTGATCCGGGCAAAAGGGCTTGATCTCTGACAAAGAGAGTGGGATGCTAGTAGTAGGGGGAGTCAATTTTGTCTCTTGCACCAGTCAGTTAAAGGGAATGGAAACACTAGGATTTAGAACACCAGCTAACGGTAACTGTGAATTGGCAACAATGCCAATATGGAGAGAAAATGTTGGAACTCCCAAAAATGGCTGAATTTACTGAGGTAGTTTATTTACAGAGAATTAAATAATGTTAGTTAGGGAGTCAGCAAATCTATTGAAGCCGTTCATGTTTGAGCCGATCGTTGCCCCAGATCAAATAGTTTGTTCTCATAGCAGTAACAACACAGACATGCCGCCTGAAACACCTCAGCTAGAGGTGTCGGTGTTGCCAAACACAGACTGGTGTTCGTGGGGATGCTGTCAGATTACATATTTTTTTACCTTTATTGGCAAGTCAGCTTAGAACAAATTCTTATTTACAATGTGGGCCTATCACGGCCAAACCCGGACGACGCTGGACCAGTTTGGGAGCCCTATGGGACTCCCAAATATGGCCGATTGTGATACATCCTGGAATCAAACCAGGGTCTGTAGTGATGCCTATAGCACTGAGATGCAGTGCCTTAGACCGCTGCGCCACTCAAATTCCTGCTAGCTCGAGCTGGCATGTCCTTCCTCTTCAAGACATGGAGCCACTTTTTCAAAAGTTATAGGTCCTTGGGCAACCGATGGTAGTTAACCGAAGGATTTTTTTGAGGCCAGTTCATACTGCCTGGCGCAATACAGTTCATGTTTGAATTATTACTTGTTGTTGCCATCTTCGTTGTCCGCATCTAATCTCACTCTCTTCGATTCACTCTCTGCGTGAAAACTCAATACCACAGACAATTTGCTGATTCCTGCTAGTGACGCACTGGTGTAAGTTGTTACTATGGCAATTTAAAATGGCGATGACCACAGAGCAAATAAACCTTGTCGACGATCAAAATACTAAATATAGAGATGTTTTAATGTTTATTTTATTTATTTATTTATCCGTTATTTTACCAGGTAAGTTGACTGAGAACACGTTCTCATTTGCAGCAATGACCTGGGGAATAGTTACAGGGGAGAGGAGGGGGATGAATGAGCCAATTGTAAACTGGGGATTATGATGACCGTGATGGTTCAAGGGCCAGATTTGGAATTTAACCAAGACACCGGGGTTAACACCCCTACTCTTGTTAAATGTTAAATGCGCATGTTTTGTATTAGTGGATTGAATGCATCTCTTTACTTACATTTACTTCCTAAAGTGTTTCAATTCTCCTTTAAGGAAGAGGTGGAGAGTATGGGATGTAGGAGAAAAGAAGTTGTGTGGAGTAGACTACGGTTTGAATCCACGCTGTGGATGACAGGGAGACATGAAAAAGGTCTGTTTGATGAGTGTTTAGTGGAGGAAACGGTGGAGCACGTGTTGATATTTTATGAACTGTATGATGTAGATATGGAGAGATTGTGTGAAAGGGTTAGAGAGGCTGGGTGAGGTTGGGGTTTGGTGGTGTAGTGGGGGGAGGAAAGTGGTGTTTAGGGCTCTATTTCTCTTTCTTAGAGGAACAGGACTAATGCAGATAATTTTATGTAGGTCGGCCGTGACTGGCCTCACACTCCAGTACAGTAGGTGGTGGTGTATGCACCTTAAAAGTTGGATGCGATCCGCTAACCCGATCCCAAAGAAGTAGAAGAAGAGTGGACCAGGAGTAGACAGAAGGCAACAGGTAGGCTTGGTGGATTCATTTTGATAGTTCTAAAAGGGCCAGTCCAGTATGGCATAACCAAAAACCTGCAATTCTGGAGTGGCAAATAATGAATAGGAAACCTTAAATGCATAACAATGGCATGCCGTACTGAAAACGTAAGCAAAATATGTTGTATCGACCAAAATGGGTCTTTTCACTTTGATGTTGTAAATTTGAAACTATCTTACGTAACAAGTATGAAAGCATATATCGTTAGTTTATCGTGACAATATAACTTTGGTTGGTTGGGAGCCTAGTTTCAGCAAAATACCATCTGTCATGCTCACAAAGAGGAACATCGGTAGATGGTAGGGTAGATAGGAAAGACGTTTGAACTTAGTTCTGATTTACTGGTTGATAAGATAAGGCAACAATGGGTATGCAAACCAGGTATTGAAAAGGTTTGGTTCCTTGTCTTGGTTGAATTTTTGTGATGAGCATTTCATTCATCATGTGCTGTTTGAAAGCTTTACCAAAAAACCTTCCCAATTAAATTTTGACTGCAAAGTAGGCCTACCTAGCAGAATGATATTAAGATTTTTGTCAATTGGGAGTGCATTTGTTTTGCACTCTGCCATCACATTTACACTGTAGACCTTTCTGTACAGTAGCCTACAGAAACACAGCTAGCCAAATGATCTCTTGCTAGGTGTTCAATTTAATTAAAGGGCAGCGACACATTCCCCTCAAATGTGGATTTTTTTTTCCCAGACCTCAAAAAAGTTCTCTGGGGATGCGGATTAAGTATTGTTGTGGATGTAGAACAACCAAATTGTGTTTTTCTTTAAAAGAAAATTGTGATTTTTGTGTTGTGAAAATCTAAAAAGAACTACAAGAAAACTCATAAAAACATCAATTTTTTCACACAGGGCACATTTCCTTCGCCAGCGTCTGTTTGGGGAAAATTGTCTAATTTAGAGTACACCCACTTCTCCAGGCACCACTACACCACTGGCTGTATGTATGCAACAAACACTCAAACTGGACAGTTTTATCTCAATATCTTAATTCAAAGACTCACTCAGGGACACTCTTACTGACAGTTGTGGCTGCTTTGCGTGATGTATTTTCTCTACCTTCTTGCCCTTTATACTGTTGTCTGTGCCCAACAATGTTTGTACCCTGTTTTGTGCTGCTACCATGTTGTGTTGTGTTGCTACCATGCTATGTTGTCGTCTTAAGTCTCTCTTCATGTAGTGTTGTGTTGTCTTTCTTGTCGTGATGTGTGTTTTGTCCTATATTTTTATTAAATTGTATTTTTAATCCCAGCCCCCATCCCCGTAGGACGCCTTTTGGTAGGCCGTCATTGTAAATAAGAATTTGACTTGCCTATTTAAATTAAAAATACATATACAAAAAAA
Source organism: Oncorhynchus keta (assembly GCF_023373465.1). Classification (NCBI taxonomy): domain Eukaryota; kingdom Metazoa; phylum Chordata; class Actinopteri; order Salmoniformes; family Salmonidae; genus Oncorhynchus; species Oncorhynchus keta. The sequence continues at coordinate 7,618,601 of NC_068456.1, forward strand.
TAAAGTATCTGAGGGTAGGTAGGAGTGCTGATCTAGGATCAGGTCCCCCCTGCTGTCTATGTGGTCTTATTCATTATCATTTAAAAGGCTAATCTAGCTGGTCACACATATGTGCCATTTGACGATGGATGCAACTGAAGTACCGTAGTTGTGTGTGTGTTGCTCTTGACATCTTTCACCACCTCGATACATCATACACACCTTTGTTAGCAACTGTTGTTTATAGTACTATCTTCCTTGTTATCTTTTGGTTGTGTGTTTACTCAAAATATACCATAATGGTCTACTCTTTTAAAAATGTTATTTTACCTCCTGTTCTCCCCAATTTTGTGATATCCAATTACAATTCTGTCTCATCGCTGCAACTCCCCAACGGGCTCGGGAGAGGAAAAAGTAGAGTCGTGTGTCCTCCTAACCTCCCTTAACACCCGCCAGCTTAACCTGGATGCCAGCTGCACCAATGTGTCTGAGGAAACACCGTTCAACTGATGTCTGAAGTCAGCCTGCAGGCACCCGGCCCACCACAAGGAGTCCCTAGAATGCGATGAGCCAAGAGAGCTCAGGAAAAGGAAACCCAGGAGAGGTACTGGATTGGTTCAAACTGGATTTGCTTTAAAAACAATTTTATTCCTGGTACGGAATCCCATATTTGGAACATTGACATTGTCAGTCCTCCTCAGATCTCAAACCTCCCCTAGTCATGTCTTAACACTGAAGTAGTCTAGAGTAATCCCTCCTTCTCAACCTTCACCACTCACCTAGTCAAGTCTCAACCCTGAACCAGTCAAGCGCCACCCCCAATGTTCCTAATATGAATTCTGTACCGTGGCATACATTGATGGCATGGTAGTTCACATCAGATGAGGGCTGCAGGCTGCTGTTGGACTTAATTTAATTCAATTCAAGTGCTTTTACACTTACATTAACTTCCCTTTGTGGAATCCCAATATAAGATGGTGCCGACGGGTAACACTTTACAAGTTCCAACCCTAGTGAAAGGTTTTTAGAATTTTAGCTCATTTATTAAAAATAAAAACAGAAATACCTAATTTACATAAGTATTCATACCCTTTCCTATGAGGCTCGAAATTGAGCTCAGGTGCATCCTGTTTCCATTAATCATCCTTGAGATGTTTGTACAACTTGATTTGGAGGCAACCAGTGGTCAATTCAGTTGATTGGACATGATTTGGAAAAGCACACAGACACCTGTCTATACACCTGTCTATACAAGGTCCACAGTTGACTGTGCATATCAGAGCAAAACCCAAGACATGAGGTCGAAGCGAAATAATTGTCCGTAGAGCTACGAGACAGGATTGGGTCGAGACACAGATCTGGGGAAGGGTACCAAAAGAATTTCTGCAACATTGTAAGTCCCAAAGAACACAGTGGTCTCGATCATTCTTAAATGGAAGAAGTTTGGAACCACCAAGACTCTTCCTAGAGCTGGCCACCCAGCTAAACTGAGCAATCGGGGGAGAATGGCCTTGTTCAGGGAGGTAACCAAAAACCGGATGGTCACTCTGACAGAGCTCCAGAGTTCCTCTGTGGAGATGGAAGAAACTTCCAGAAGGACAAGCATCTCTGTAGCACTCTACCAATCAGGCCTTTATGGTAGAGTGGCCAGACGGAAGCCACTCCTCAGTAAAAGGCACGACAGCCTGCTTAAAGGACTCTGCCCATGAGAAACAAGAAGAACAGGAGAAAGTCCCCAAATACAGGTGTGCCAAGCTTGTAGCATCATACCCAAGAAGACTTGAGGCTATAATTGCTGCCAAATGTGTTCAACAATGTACTAAGGGTCTGAATACTTGTGTAAATGTGATATTTTATTTTTTTTAACTTTCATTTTTTTGCTGGAAAAAAAGGTTTTGCTTCGTCACTATGGGGTATTTTGTGTAGATTGATGATAATAAAAAATTTTATTGAATCAATTTTAGAATAAGGCTGTAGTTTAACAAAGTGGACATAGTTGTGGTCTGAATATTCTCCCGAATTCACTATGTGAATAGTAACTATGTGAGAATGCTGTTCAACACCATAGTCCCCTCCAAGCTCATCACCAAGCTAGGGGCCCGGGGACTGAACCCCTCCCTCTGCAACTGGATGCTGAACTTCCTGATGGGCTGGCCCCAGGTGGTGAGGGTAAGCAACAACACCTCCCCCACACCAACCCTCAACACCGTGGCCACTCAGGGGTCCGTGCTTAGTCCCCTCTCACCCACAACTGCATGGCCACGCACGACTCCAACACCAAGTTCGCTGATGACACAACGGTGTTATGCCTGATCACTGATGGCGATGAGTCAGCCTACAGGAAGAAGTAGACTTAGCACTGTGGTGCCAAGACAACAAGGAGCTGATTATGGACTATAGGAGAAAGCCCCCATCCACATCGACTGGGATGTTGGAGAACTGATCGACAGCTTAAAGTTCATCGCTAAGGACTTAACATGGTCCACACACCCACACAGTCGTGAAGAGGGCACGGCAGCGCCTCTTCCCCCTCAGGAGGCTGAAAATATTTGGTATTGGCTCTCGGATCCTCGGATCCTCAAAAGGTTCTACAGTTGCACCACCGAGAGCATCTTAAATGGCTGCATCACCATTTGGTAATGTCAAATGCTCCTCCCTTGACCGCAAAGCGCTACAGAGGGTGGTGAGGACAGACGAGCACATCTCTGGGGCCGAGCTCCCTGACATCCAGAACCTCTATATCAGGCGGTGTCAGAGGAAGGCCCGGAAAATTGCCAGACTCCAGCCACCCAAGCCATAGACTGTTCACTCTGCTACCATCCTGCAAACTGTACAGGAGCATCGGCTCTTGGACCAACAGGCAAACTATCTGTACTGACTCTATCTTGCACTGAACCTACACACACTCACTAGACTATATATACACACACCATATAAACACTCACTCACACACACTACATTGACACTCCCACACCAAACACATACACATTCACATACACTACATACGCTAACACACACAGAGTCGAATCTGCTGAGGGGAGGATGGCTCATAACAATGGCTGGAATGGAGTCACTGGAATGATAAACATATGGTTTCCATGTGGTTGACACCATTCCGTTGACTCCGTTCCAGTCATTACTATGAGCCGTCCTCCCGTCAGCAGCCTCTACTGATAAATACACATTACACACATGCACACTTTTACACTCATAATTTGCTGCTGCTGCTACTCTGTTCTTTATTTTACTCTGATCTATCCTGATGCCTAGTCACTTTACCCTGCCTTCATGTACATATCTACCTCAATACCTCGTACCTCTGCACATTGTATTTTATTCCTCTTGTGTCACAATTTTTTAAATTATTGTTATTTTTAAACTCTGCATTGTAAGCTAGCATTACACAACAAAGTGCAGGGGTGGCAGGGTAGCATGGTGGTTAGAGCATTGGGCTAGTAACCGAAAGGATCAAGTTTGAATCCCCAAGCTGACAAAGTACAAATCTGTCATTCTGCCCCTGAACAAGGCAGCTAACCCACTGTTCATAGGCAGTCATTGAAGATAATAATTTGTTCTTAATAACTGACTGGCCTAGTTAAATAAAGGTAAAATAAAAGTCCACACCAGTTGTAATTGGCACATATCACAAATATAATTTTATTTGATCCCTGCGTGACTGTGACCCAAACTGATTCTGACAAGCAGGGCTGACTGATGTTTCCTCTCAAACACCCAGTGTGCTCCTGGCTGCCTCTAAATTCAAGGCCTGGGTGTCTGTATGCTAACCATGAACACCCAGATGACTATGATTTATGTGACCCCACATTTGACTCAGCTCAGACTTGGCATAGTGTGCATATAGGCGGGTCTGTTGACCCTTTGCCTAGTCCTTTTGTCTTGTTGGTTTGCCGACAGATGAAAGCTTGGCTGTGTCTGAAAAAATTACTAGCTGTCAAAACCTTGCTTCCTCCATCCTTGTTTTCTCCATTCCTCCCTGTCAAAATAAAGGTTAAATAAAATAAATAAATACAATTGGAGAAGAGGATCCTAGGTCCCGCCCTCGGACTTCCAATTAGCTTTTAGAGAGGAGAAGTTAAGAATGGAGGAAGCAAGGATTTGGCAGCTTGTAAATGTTTTGAATTAAAGCCCAAGTTTTACTTCTGGATCCTCGCTGTTTCCAGACTTCTAATTAGCTCCTGATATCAGCACTCCTACTCAGAGACGCTTGATACGGCCAGTGGTGTAGTGGTGCCTGGTTTACTTCTTCAAATAGTCTCTCCTTTACACTCATTGGGAACACGGAATATGACCTGTGACTGGCATAATGCAATATGCTTTACCCCAAGTTATGGCACATTCTTGGCATGTTAGGGAAAGTGCTACATGGTGTGACATTATCAAACTATGTCAGTAAGGAGATAACATATAGCCTAACCGAGTGGTGCAGCGGTCTAAGGCATTGCATCGCACTGCTTGAGGCGTCTCTACAGACCCGGGTTCGATCAGTCTGTATTGCAGCCGGCCACGACCGCGAGACCAATGAGGTGGCGCACAATTGGCCCAGTGTCAGCCGGGTTAGGGGAGGGTTTGGCTGGCCGAGATGTCCTTCTCCAATCGCACTCTAGTGACTCCTGTGGCAGACCAAATGTCAAATACATTTCAACTCAGATTTTCACAATCCCTGACATTTAATCCTAGTCAAAATTCCCTGTCTTTGGTCAGTTAGGATCACCACTTTATTTTAAGAATGTGAAATGTCCAAATGATAGTAGAGTGATTTATTGCAGCTTTTATTTCTTTCATCACATTCCCAGTGGGTCAGAAGTTTACATACACTCAATTAGTAATTGGTAGCATTTCCTTTAAATTGTTTAACTTGGGTCAAACGTTTCAGGTAGCCTTCCACAAGCTTCCCACAATAAGTTGGGTGAATGTTGGCCCATTCCTCCTGACAGAGCTGGTGTAACGGAGTCAGGTTTGTAGGCCTCCTTGCTCGCACACTCCTTTTCAGTTCTGCCAACAAAATGTCTATAGGATTGAGGTCAGGGCTTTGTGATGGCCACTCCACTACCTTGACTTTATTGTCTTTAAGCCATTTTGCCACAACTTTGGAAGTATGCTTGGGGTCATTGTCCATTTGGAAGACCCATTTGTGAACAAGCTTTAACTTCCTGACGGATGTCTTGACATGTTGCTTTAATATATCCACATAACACGTCTTCTTCCTGAGCAGTATGACGGCTGCGTGCTCCCATGGTTTTTATACTTGCATACTATTGTTTGTACAGATGAACGTGGTATCTTCAGGTGTTTGGAAATTGCTCCCAAGGATGAACCAGATTTGTGGAGGTCTACAATTTTTATTCTAAGGTCTTGGCTGATTTCTTTTGATTTCTTTTGATTTTCATTTGATGTCAAGCATAGAGGCACTGAGTTTGAAGAAGGCCTTGAAATACATCCACAGGTACACCTCCAATTGACTCAAATTATGTCAATTAGCCTATCAGAAGCTTCTAAAGCCATGACATCATTTTCTGGAATTTTCCGAGCTGTTTAAAGGCACAGTCAATTTAGTGCAAACTTCTGACTCACTGGAATTGTGATACATTGAAATAATCTGTCTGTAAACAATTGTTGGAAAAATGACGTGCACAACGTGTCATGCACAAAGTAGATGTCCTAACCAACTTGCCAAAACTATAGTTTGTTAACAAGAAATTTGTGGAGTGGTTGACAAACGAGTTTTAATGACTCCAACGTAAGTGTAAGTAAACTTCCGACTTCAACTGTACATTTAGCCTGGGTTACATGACATGATCCTTTTTAGATCAGACACTAGACACTTTTGTTATTTACATGTCTGTTCATAGCAGACACTGTTGTACTATTGTTCATTATTTGATTTTGTATTTAGTTTTTTGGGTCATTTTTACCACCCTTTTTCAAATCAAATGTTATTTGTCATATTCCCAGAATACAACAGGTATAGCTAGACCTTACAGTGAAATGCTTACTTACAAGCCCTTAACCAAAAATGCAGTTTTAAGAAAATTAACTGTTAACCTTTCTGGCGCAGGCGTTCCGCTAGCTACCCACCTCGAGAACATCGGGTGAAATTGCAGAGCGCCAAATTCAAAATACAGAAATACTCATAATAACCATTCATAAAAAAACAAGTGTTATACATCGGCTTAAATATTTTCCTTTTTGTTAATCCAGCCGCTTTGTCAGATTTCAAAAATACTTTACGGAGAAAGCATACCATGCAATTACCTGAGGACAATGCCCCGCATACAAAAGCATACAAACATTTTCCAACCAAGTAGAGGAGTCACGAATGTCAGAAACAGCAATAAAATTCATCACTTACCTTTGAAGATCTTCGTATGGTTCCAGTCACAAGAGTCCCAGCTACACAATAAATGTTTGTTTTGTTCGATAAAGTCCCTCTTTATAACCCAAAAACTCAGTTTTGTTGGTGTGTTTTGTTCAGTAATCCACTGGCTCAAAGGCGGTCAATACATGCAAACGAATACATCCTAATAGTACCGGTAAAGTTCATCAAAACATGTCAAACAATGTTTATAATTAATCCTCAGGTTACTTCCGGCGCCGACAGAGATGGCCGCCTCGCTTTGCGTTCCTAGGAAACTATGCAGTTTTCTGTTTTTTTACGTGTTATTTCTTACATTAGTACCCCAGGTCATCTTAGGTTTCATTACATACAGTCGAGAAGAACTACTGAATATAAGATCAGCGTCAACTCACCATCAGTACGACCAAAAATATGTTTTTCGCGACACGGATCCTGTGTGCTGCCAAAAAAACGACTCCGAAAAAGAGGGAAACGCAGCGGTCTTCTGGTCAGACTCCGGAGACGGGCACACCGTGAACCACTCCCTAGCATTCTTCTTGCCAATGTCCAGTCTCTAGACAACAAGGTTTATGAAATCCGAGCAAGGGTAGCATTCCAGAATACCTAGGATAGGATAAGTAATCCTTCTCACCCCCCCCAAAAGATTTAGATGCACTATTGTAAAGTGGCTGTTCCACTGGATGTCATAAGGTGAATGCACCAATTTGGCTGCACCAATGACTTAAATGTAAATGTAATGTAAATATCAGAGACTGTAACGTTCTGTGCTTCACGGAAACATGGCTCACTGGAGAGACGCTATCCAAAGCGGTGCAGCCAACGGGTTTCTCCACGCATCGCGCCGACAGAAACAAACACCTTTCTGGTAAGAAGAGGGGCGGGGCGTATGCCTTATGGCTAACGAGACATGGTGTGATGAAAGAAACATACAGGAACTCAAATCCTTCTGTTCACCTGATTTAGAATTCCTCACAATCAAATGTAGACCGCATTATCTACCAAGAGAATTCTCTTCGATTATAATCACAGCCGTATATATCCCCCCCAAGCAGACACATCGATGGCTCTGAACAAACTTTATTTAACTCTTTGCAAACTGGAAACAATTTATCCGGAGGCTGCATTCATTGTAGCTGGGGATTTTAACAAGGCTAATCTGAAAACAAGACTCCCTAAATTTTATCAGCATATCGATTGCGCAACCAGGGGTGGAAAAACCTTGGATCATTGTTACTCTAACTTCCGCGACGCATATAAGGCCCTGCCCCGCCCCCTTTCAGAAAAGCTGACCACGACTCCATTTTGCTGATCCCTGCCTACAGACAGAAACTAAAACTAGAGGCTCCCACGCTGAGGTCTGTCCAATGCTCACGGACTACAGGAAGAAATCCAGCCCAGTCACGGACCAGGATGTCTTGCTCCCAGGCAGACTAAATAACTTTTTGCCCGCTTTGAGGACAATACAGTGCCACTGACACGGCCTGCAACGAAAACATGCGGTCTCTCCTTCACTGCAGCCGAGGTGAGTAAGACATTTAAACGTGTTAACCCTCGCAAGGTTGCAGGCCCAGACGGCATCCCCAGCCGCGCCCTCAGAGCATGCGCAGACCAGCTGGCCGGTGTGTTTACGGACATATTCAATCAATCCCTATACCAGTCTGCTGTTCCCACATGCTTCAAGAGGGCCACCATTGTTCCTGTTCCCAAGAAAGCTAAGGTAACTGAGCTAAACGACTACCGCCCGTAGCACTCACTTCCGTCATCATGAAGTGCTTTGAGAGACTAGTCAAGGACCATATCACCTCCACCCTACCTGACACCCTAGACCCACTCCAATTTGCTTACCGCCCAAATAGGTCCACAGACGATGCAATCTCAACCACACTGCACACTGCCCTAACCCATCTGGACAAGAGGAATACCTATGTGAGAATGCTGTTCATCGACTACAGCTCGGCATTCAACACCATAGTACCCTCCAAGCTCGTCATCAAGCTCGAGACCCTGGGTCTCGACCCCCGCCCTGTGCAACTGGGTACTGGACTTCCTGACGGGCCGCCCCCAGTTGGTGAGGGTAGGTAACAACATCTCCTCCCCTCTGATCCTCAACACTGGGGCCCCACAAGGGTGCGTTCTGAGCCCTCTCCTGTACTCCCTGTTCACCCACGACTGCGTGGCCACGCACGCCTCCAACTCAATCATCAAGTTTGCAGACGACACGAGTGGTAGGCTTGATTACCAACAACGACGAGACTGACTACAGGGAGGAGGTGAGGGCCCTCGGAGTGTGGTGTCAGGAAAATAACCTCACACTCACAGTCAACAAAACTAAGGAGATGATTGTGGACTTCAGGAAACAGCAGAGGGAACACCCCCCTATCCACATCGATGGAACAGTAGTGGAGAGGGTAGCAAGTTTTAAGTTCTCGGCATACACATCACAGACAAACTGAATTGGTCCACTCACACAGACAGCATCGTGAAGAAGGCACAGCAGCGCCTCTTCAACCTCAGGAGGCTGAAGAAATTCGGCTTGTCACCAAAAGCACTCACAAACTTCTACAGATGCACAATCGAGAGCATCCTGGCGGGCTGTATCACCGCCTGGTACGGCAACTGCTCCGCCCTCAACCGTAAGGCTCTCCAGAGGGTAGTGAGATCTGCACAACGCATCACCGGGGGCAAACTACCTGCCCTCCAGGACACCTACACCACCCGATGTTACAGGAAGGCCATAAAGATCATCAAGGACATCAACCACCCGAGCCACTGCCTGTTCACTCCGCTATCATCCAGAAGGCGAGGTCAGTACAGGTGCATCAAAGCTGGGACCGAGAGACTGAAAAACAGCTTCTATCTCAAGGCCATCAGACTGTTAAACAGCCACCACTAACATTGAGTGGCCGCTGCCAACACACTGACACTGACTCAACTCCAACCACTTTAATCATGGGAATTGATGGGAATGATGTAAATATATCACTAGCCACTTTAAACAATGCTACCTTATATAATGTTGCTTACCCTACATTATTCATCTCATATGCATACGTATATACTGTACTCTATATCATCGACTTGTCGGAACTAGAAGCGCAAGCATTTCGCGACACTCGCATTAACATCTGCTAACCATGTGTATGTGACAAATAAAATTTGATTTGATCAATTGTCTAAATAATTGATAATATTTCAACCAGACAATAACGTATTCAATAGAAAGGAAAAACAACGACGAAGGGCACGTACTCAGTCACGCGCTCAAACCAGCACTGCATGATTCTAAAGTCCACTGACAGAAAGGTCTCATTCTTCTTCATTTTTCTGAAAACAAGCCTGAAACAATGTTGAAAGACTGACATCTAGTGGAAGCCATAGGAACTGCAATCTGGGTCCTAACCCATTAGATACTCTATAGGCAATCATTTGAAAACTACACACATAAAAAAACCCGCTTCCACTTCCTGGATGGATTTTCCTCAGGTTTTCACCTGCCATATCAGTTATGTTATACTCACAGATATTATTTTAACAGTTTTGGAAACTTTAGAGTGTTTTCTATCCAAACATACCGATGCATATCCTAGCTTCTGGGCCTGAGTAACAGGCAGTTTACTTTGTGCACGCTTCTCATCCAGACGTCAAAATACTGCCCCCAAGCCATAAGAAGTTTTAACCTCTCTGGGATATGTGGGACGGTAGCGTCCCACCTCGCCAACGGCCAGCGAAATTGCAGGGCGCCAAATTCAAAACAACAGAAATCGCATAATTAAAATTCCTCAAACGTACAAGTATTTTACACCATTTTAAAGATAAACTTGTTGTAAATCCAGCCACAGTTTCCGATTTCAGAAAGGCTTTACGACAAAAGCACACCAAACGATTGTTAGGTCAGCAACTAGTCACAGAAAAACAAAGACATTTTTCCAGCCAAAGAGAGGAGTCACAAAAAGCAGAAATAGTGATCAAATTAATCACTAACCTTTGATGATCTTCATCAGATGACAGTCATAGGACTACATGTTACACAATACATGTATGTTCATATTTATACCCAGAAATCTCATTTTACATTGACGCGTCATGTTCAGTAGTTCCAAAACATCCGGTGATTTTGCAGAGAGCCACATCAATTTACAAAAATACTCATAATAAACATTGCTAAAAGATGTTATGCATGGAATTTTAGATCCACTTCTCCTTAATAATTGGCCAGTCTGAATGCAAACTAATTTTACATAGTAGTAAAGACAAGATTAAATTGAGAATAGTCTGATAGGTGAAAATAGAATTACTTGAGAGAACAGCTATGCACCCTGAGGCAAGGAGCGCAAGCTTTTTTAGTGACTTTTTCAAATCATCAATAGCCTATAGTCGCATCATGCAGCCCATATATGTTTTGATTTCTAAGTCATTCTAAAGTTTGTATCATTCACAACTAAATTTGCCAAATGACTCTAAATCTGGCATGTGGGACAGGGGTGGGAAAACCTTTTGGCTTGAGGGCCACATCGGGATTTTGAAATTCAATGGAGGGCCGCATTTTTTGGGGGACCAATTGTTTGTTCAAATCAATTTGCGGGGGCCTCCCGAGTGGGGCAGCGGTTTGAGGCACTGCATCGCAGGCTATGTCACAGTTGGCCGTGACTGGGGCGGCGCACAATTGGCCCAGCGTAGTCCGGGTTAGGAGAGGGTGTGGCAGGCCAAGATTTCCTTGTCCCATTGCCCTCTAGCGACTCCTGTGGCGAGCCGGGCGCATGCACGGGCATTGTGTCAAGCAGCTTGGCTCGGTCGTGTTTTTCGAAGGACGCATGGCTCTCGACCTTCGCCTCTCCCGAGTCCGTACGGGAGTTGCAGCGATGGGACAAGATTAACTACCAATTGGATACCATGAAATTGTGGAGAAAAAATGAATAAATAATAAAAAAATAAAAATTTGGTCTCGCGAGCTGGATAGTTTGCCTCCCTTAGTGTAGGACCTGTTTCAAATGATCACATAGCCACTTCATTTGCACACTCGCTCTGGAATGGGAAAAACGTCCTTTCTATTTTATTTAGCTAAGTTCAATTATATTCTTCTTACTATATAATCATATAATATAAAATAATGGCAAATGACTTATAAGCATATCTTGTCAGCTAAATGAACAAGCCTATGGCATGGAGCATAGTCAGATAACATACATTAGGCCAACTCATATTCTGGTCTTCGGAAATACATTTTCTACATATCATAATGTGTCTTTAGACCTAACTAAAATAAATAATGGATTTATTGTGGTGGTGTATGTAAATAGATTTATTAGACTTCTTTAAAAATTCTGCTGTTCCAAAGGCGCCCATCAGCGGTTTGTATGTGTGGAGGCCTGGAGATGCTCAACATGTTTCTGTTAATTGATGGTCAATTACCGTGAGACTGGCAGTCTTTTGCGTGACAATAACCGGCTGACAAAATGTCATGACCGCCACCACCCAACGGATATCCAGCCAACTTGACACAACTGTGGGAAGCATTGGAGTTAACATGGGCAAGCATCCCTGTGGAACGCTTTCGACACCTTTCAGTGTCAAAATTCGTCCATGCCCTAATGAATTAAGACTGTTCTGAGGGCAAAAGGAGGTGCAACTCGATTTTTATTTTTTATTTTTTTATTTTACCTTTATTTAACCAGGCAAGTCAGTTAAGAACAAATTCTTATTTTCAATGACAGCCTAGGAACAGTGGGTTAACTGCCTGTTCAGGGGAAGAATGACAGATTTGTACCTTGTCAGCTCAGGGGTTTGAACTCGCAACCTTCCGGTTACTAGTCCAACGCTCTATCCACTAGGCTACCCTGCCTAACTTTTCCTAATATTTTGTATACTTTTTGTATTTTGTAAGTTACAATGACCAGTAAATGGAACCAAAATGTAAATGGTATGATTTCTAAATAATACAGTGTTTTAGTACAGTATAGCAAGTCAGAATGTTCTCTCACAAGTGAAATGTTCTATTCAAGTTCCGTTGTGAAACTAAGTACTTTGTGTCTGTTTTTGTGGAAGCACACCATCGTAGCCACAGAATACAGTTTGTACATGTGTCATTATTTGTTTTTTTCTAAATAAATAATGAGTCGAACAGAACAGCTCTCCCAGATGCTCACGCAGGGAACTCAAAATGTACCCTTCTCTGTAGAATTAGAGGAACTGTGAGATGTTTTCCCATTAAATTACAGATTGGACACGCACACACTTTAATTCTTGGAAATGACTCTAAGAGAGAACCACAGTAATTTCAAAGCCTTATGACTCAATAACTTGAGCAGACAGTCTTGACAAGAGAGCTTTTTCCTGTGTGAAGAAATCCATAAGTTCGATAGAAATGGAATATAATTGGAGAGACAGAGAGGGAAAGGACGGGAAACCGAACATTCTGTTTGTCTACACTACTTCATGCTTTCTTTGGGGTGCAAGGTAGCCTAGTGGTTAGAGTTCTGCCAGTAACCTAAAGGTCGCTAGTTCAAAAATACTAGAGCCGTCAAGGTGAAAATCTGTCGATGTGCCCTTGAGCAAGGCACTTAAACCTAATTTGCTCCAAGGGCGCCGTACTCCTATGGCTGACCCTGTAAAACAACACATTTCACTGTACCTATCCGGTGTATGTGACAATACAACATTTTTTTATGCTCCTCACTCTGTATCCAATTATGAAGACATTCTTCCTGAACTGCATTTTAAAACATCCATTATCATCTTCACCATTGATTACATCAATAGACAGTTGAGAAAATAAACAACAATCTAATATGAAGTTATGCGATGCAAAAAACGTCTGTGACAGAGGTCATTCAGAAGGATCATCTCAATCTCGTAGCATCAGTTTCGTCTATGGAGAGTCTTGAACCAGGGCCAGAGACAGAACCAGGCTGGTGGATCCCAGTAGGCTTAGAGTACAGATAGGGAGTTTTATAGAGATGGAGGGCTCACTGTTCGTACCATGAACACTCAGTGAAATACACCAGTGATCAGCTAACAGTGAATGTTTTCAGACATAATATTGGTTTGCAAAGGACAAATGAATCATTTAGCTGTTATACTATACATTTGATTTATTTATTTCAGTGCCCTATGTGCTCAAAACACATTTGATAATTTACACGCATAAATAATAATCATGGCAAGTACAGCTACCATTTTGTCACATTATACAACAATACATTTGTCCTTATCCCCCAGGCTTAGAAAATACATTTAACAATATCAAATATGCCCTTTCTAAAAATGAATTCAATCCTTTGCTTGCCATGAAGAATTAAAACATCTCAGGTCATCATATAGAGAGCAATTATACACTAATTATACACTAAATGGAATTCCCCAAGATCACACAGTAAGCAAAATATTGTGTCTTCAGGGACTACCCGTCTCTATAGCCAGAGGGAGGGTGTCAGATCTTAGCTGCCCATTTCCTTGTGGATCAGGAAAGGTTTGTTCCTGATTTAGTTAAGGCCACATGTACAAATGTTAAAAGAGAAGAATTCAGTGGCACAGCTCAAAGTTCAGAGCGGCTGAATATAGGCAAAGTACATTGCAGCGACAAAGGTTAAATTCTCAAGTGTCTGTACATTCTAATTAACAGTGTCAGGACTTCTGCCGAAGTCGATTCCTCTCCTTGTTTCGGGCGATCATCGATCCACTTTTCATTTTCCATTTGTTTTGTCTTGTCTTCCCACACACCTGCTTTTAAGTCCCTCATTACATGTTGTGTATTTAACCCTCTGTTCCCCCCATGTCCTTGTCCGGAATTGTTTATTATAAGTGCATGTGCACGTTTATCTGGTGTGCGACGGGTTTTGTACCCATTGATTAATTGTTTGTTTTGGATGCCGGTGGTTTTATGTATTAAACTGCTCCATTGTAAACCCAGTATTGGCTCTCCTGCGCCTGACTTCCCTGCCGCCATTACGCACCACTTACAAAGAGTGTATCCTGTGCATATTTTAACACGTTCCTCTCAGGGACCTGTGCTGAGTGTGGAAGCTATCTGTAATTCAGCTGTAGAATGCAGTGTGCATCTGTGTCTGTCTGCAGTGTGCGTTGGATTGCTAAAAAGTAAGCATCATTAAATCAGCCTCTGGCATCTTTTCTCTGAAAATCTATCCATTATTGTGTCCCTTTATCTAAATCCTCTCACTTTCCCTTGACCTTCCACCTTAGCGAATGACTTGGACTCACGGTAATGCTGTATGGCTGGTGACGAGCACTAGATTGCTTTTCTCTGGCTGAGCGTTCCTTGAACAGGAGTGAAATGTTGGCCATTCACGTTTCAAATGTTTCCACACTACTATATTTGATCATTATATGTTAATACATACACTATGTTCAGTTTGTCATGTTTAACTGACAAAAATATCCATGCTGGGGTGCATGCTAATCAATTGATAAAGAGAGAAAGTCAGAAGAATGACGAAGATTTAAACTGGGACCTTTGCTTTTGCAAGTCCTATTAATTAGCCATTTCTAGTAAAACATTTATTCTCTCCGTGTTGTAATTGTATTTAGATTATTGGTGACACTTGACTTATTAAAGCCTGCCGGTGTAATACTTCATAACCTATCATAAGCATATGAGCCTTCATAATGTTTTCTATAATACGATAATACCGTAGGTCTCTCTTTAAATGAAACATGTTTTTTTTGTCTCCTCCAGTCAGCAGGAGGTGCTCTACTATTGTAGGGCCCATGTTCTGAGTAGCTGGAGCAGGTCCTGGGGGTGGCAGAGGTGAGTCTGAGCTCTGGGGGAGCAGAAGGCTGACAGAGCACTGGTGGCACTCCACCCTGCTGTCCGGGGTGTTCACGGAGAAACAGGAGAGACTGAGGGAGCTTGCTATGAAGGCTTGAGAGGAGCAGAGGGGTCAGGAGAAGGAGAACCCAGCTGGCTTCAACATTGAGCTCTTCTTCAACATCTACATGCAGAGTAAGATGCTCCCTGGCATCATCTAAATTAAACAAAGCCACTTTAACACCCCAGCTTTGAAAATTATGCATACATTAGAAATATGTCATCTTTGTGTACTTTTTTTTTTACATACAGTAAGAACACTTACATTTGAAATAAATCAATTGATATAGATAAATGTAAAGTTTCAGTTGACTGTTATAAGTCTTTTTCTATATTCCCTTTACATTTTTGGAAGAAAGACCCAACTGTCACGTCTGCCTACTGTACTGTATAAATTATAACATGGAACCTGGAACAGCATTCAACAGTGCTGCTTTCTGGCTGCAACAGATGAGGGTTTAAATGCCAAATTGATGATGGATGTGTTACATGTCTGACTCCCTCTGGTGATGCTGTCTTAAAACAGTTTTTTAACTGTGTTCTCAAGGCACCAACCACTATTTTACAGACACGGTTTCACTTGTTTCTTTTCCTCAGAGATGGCATAAAGATGTTATCAGAACTCAGGATAAGACCCAGATGCAGACAGAGTCAAATATGTTTATTGACCCAAACAGGGAGCAGGCAAAAGACAGGTCAAAGGCAGGCAGAGGTCTGTAATCCAGGGCAGAGTGAATAAGGTACAGAACAGCAGGCAGGCTAGGGGACAGGACAGGCAGAGGTTCGTAAACAGGTCAGAGTAAGGCAGGTACAGAACGGCAGGTAGGCTCGTGGTCAGGGCAAGCAGAATGGTCAGAACCGGGGAAACTAGGAAACAGAACTTGAGAAAGCAGGGCGACAAGGAAACACGCTGGTAAGACCTGACAAGACGAACTGGCAAAAGACAAACGGAGAACACAGCTATAAATACACTGGGGATAATGAGGAAGATGGGCGACAGCTGTAGGGGGGTGGAGACAAGCACAAAGACAGGTCAGGGTGTGACAGATATACCCAAACTGCCTTATTAATGAAGTTGATTTAGATTTTTTACTACCACTACAGTCAGTGATTGATGCAATATTATTTGTACACTATTTGTCAAAAATATAAGTAATTCCGTGGCACAGATGGCACTTCCATTACCCAACCATACTTTACCCCAAATGTCTGTGTTATGGCAGAAAGCGACAACAGTCTGAGTAGGGATTTGCAATTGACATGTTCTGTGTTGTTCCTTCAAAAATAAGAACTAGAACAAACACATCTACCTTCATGAAATTAATGACATTTGATACTGCTTGTCAGTGTCTGCCATTCAGATCTGTCTGTACAGCTGTTTCTCAATGAAATTATTCATTTTTTGTTTGTTTGTTGGTATACTGTCTTTTTACCTGTCAGGAGGGGATCCGAACTTTGCCCTCTTCAATTATGTATTGGAGCAGAGCTGAATAATAGAGGAGATGACCAACGGCTTGGAGCAGGTACTGTACTAAACTCTGAGAGGGTGAGAGGTTACTCATAGCTCTAGGCCTGTTTTCATAAATTGTCTCAGAGTAGGAGTACTGATCAAGGATCAGGTCCCCCCCGTCTATATAGTATTCTTCATTTTGATCCAAAAAGACAAATCTACAGATTTTCACTCCTACCCTGATACGCCTTATGAATACAGCCCCTAATCAGATGACAGAGTAAGATAGTGTTGGTTCAACTCAATTCAGAAGAATGAAGGCATTACTCTTATCCACTGTGATAATCATACTGATTTCTACATAGTCACTATTTATATTAAGCTTATATTAACCTTGGTATCAGATATCACTATACAAGGGCTCAATTTGAGTGGATTCACCACACTGAAGAGCTCAGGCAAATGCTTCTATGCAACAGCCCACAGCCATTCCATAACCATTTGCAGCTGTGCAGTCCAAGCCCATGTTTAATTAACACCACCCTATGATTAGTTAATTGACTATCACACAAGAGTTGAAATGCAGATTGGTTTAGTCAGTAGACATGGCTGACGCACGTGGCTGTGGCTCCCTTCAAACACACAGCAGAAATCCTTTCGACAATGACCATCTGAAAAGAGCTTTTGTAGAATCCTGTGCGTGTGTGCATGCTCAAGCTTGTGTAAATGTCATCATTTTCAGGCTGATCAAAAGGACAACAAAAACATATTGAAGACTTGGCACTTTGTGAATGGGATTGGAAATAGAAAATGGGATAATTAAGAGTGAAATTATACTAAAATCTGTGAAGCCGTGACAGCCAGGCACACCGGGATTTTATAGATCTTCCCGCCCAGTTTCAAATATCTCTAATTGTCCCCCCTGCGTGAGTTTGAACTAAGTATGAACTAAGGTGTGTTCCGCCACCTTATTAATTCACATATAAGTAGCCCATTTCACTGTTGCGTACCATTTTATATTTGAAGCATTACTGAGCCTGACAAACTTCTCTTCAATGAAAGCCCAAGAACTTCCTCAGTGTTTCCCCAGATCAAGTATGCACATCTGCGTGACTCCGTTCAGAACAGAACATGCTTGAAAATTCCCCCCCGGCACATTTTCCGGTTGGCGACTGCATTGTCTTCATTGTTGTTTTCCTTACTGATAACTTTGGACATGTGTGCGTTCCTATCAAAGTAGTCCGTATCATGGCGCCGGAGAAGATGGCTGACATTTTACGTTTTTTTGTTTGCTTTTTTGCGTTGTTTGTAACTTATTTTGTACATAAATGTTGCTGCAACCGTCTCTTATGACCGAAAATATCTTCAGGACATCAGAACAGCGATTACTCACCACGAACAGGCAGAAGCTTTTTTGTCCTTTAATGAGTCCAACGAGCCCGACGTGAAGGACATGCTGCTTTCCCGGGAACAGGACCAAATCCCAGTCATTTGCGTGAAGATAAGATGGAGAAAAAAAGAGGGCAGAGGTCGGGATGCCTTCTGATAATTCATAGGCGATCAAATAAACCTGCGCTGCCTTCCGTTCTACTAGCTAAGGTGCAATCATTAGAAAATAAACAGAACTGAATCAGCGTATACATCAATGTTGTTGTCTGAGGCTATCCGGAACATATCCCAGTCCACGTGATCGAAGCAATCTTGAAGCGTGGAATCAGATTGGTCGGACCAGCATTGAACAGACCTGAGCACGGACGTTTCCTGTTTTAGTTTCTGTCTATAGGCTGGGAGCAACAAAATGGAGTTGTGGTCAGATTTGCCAAATAGTGGTAGGGCTTTGTTTGTATCGCGGAAGTTAGAGTATAGTCTCACTATTGTTATTTTACTGCTGCTCTTTAATTACTTGTTCCTTTTATTTCTTATTTGTATTTTTTATACTGCATTGTTGGTTAAGGGCTTGTAAGTAAGCTTTCTACTGTAATGTCCACACCTGTTGTATTCGGCGCATGTGACTAATAAAATTTGATTTGATTTGAGTGTGTGCCTCAGATGGTAGAACATTGACTATCCAGTAACAGCTCACTTTGTTGAAGCTGTGGGGCGGCATGGTAGCCTAGTGGTTAGAGCGTTGGACTAGTAACCGGAAGGTTGCATGTTCAAACCCCCGAGCTGATAAGGTACAAATCTGTCGTTCTGCCCTACCCACTGTTCCTAGGCAGTCATTGAAAATAAGAATTTGTTCTTAACTGACTTGCCTAGTTAAATAAAGGTAAAATAAAAATTAATAAATAAAGCTAACTGTCCCATCTCCTCCCTCAAATATGCAGGCAAAGGGAGGCTTATCTAAAAACATTGACCCCTAGTGGTCTGAATATTGACTTTGATCTCAGGCCTTCCTTATGAACACACTTTTTTTTTACAGCTTATTAGCGTACACCTAATACTGTATGTTCCCCCATTGATGAAGTTCATTATATATTAACGTTTAACCAATATTACAATATTAAATTATTATGTGAAATTGAATGAAAGAATAATTGATGTTGATGCTAATATGATGTACAGTATTCCATTATGTTTCTATAAGATAACAATAGCATATACTATTTTTTAACAATTTCACTAATTAATTTAAATTAACTTAATCATTATGACACACCCCTCACCACTGTCATTGGTTACACTAATTGTACTGTGTGTCTACATAACCTGGTTAAAGTATTCATGAATTACCCTGAGGAAGGCACAGTGATGCCGACACATTGGTAAATACCCATTAAATTGCTGGGAGATTATACATGGAGTGTGAGACTTTCTTTATTTTGATAGTTTATATGCCTTATTACGTTATCATTATAGTTTATTGTGTTGTCGTTTCTACTGTATGTATGGAGCATAATGTTGGTACTGTTTTCAAGTACTGGTCACAAATCATGCATTCCGATTCTTGCATAGATTGTAATGGACACATACAGTGTGTGTAAAATACTTTTTTGAAGGTTGTACTGATTATAATGAGCTAATGCTTAGCTCATTTCCAGCTATGTTTGACGTAATATTTGTTGACATCATACTGGTTGTTAAGTACATGTCTGTCAGACCAAAGATGTTATAACAAAATGAGGTGAGGGGATGGTTCACTCGTCTTTCGAGTAAACTTCCGGGAAGTGAATGATGAAAGTGAATGATGGTAGACGACGCACACCCTTCAACATGCATACTGCAAACAGACCCAACTCATCTTGTATCCTCTTCTTGTGCGCACAAATTACCCATCGTCGGATTACTTTTACCCGTGATGTCATGAATTTTAAATAGAAATCGCTATTAGCTAATTCATATTATGGTTTCTATCATATTATGCTTTCTGAGCTAAATATAACCACTTGTGTTAGGCCACTCTTCCCTCAGTTAGCACTACAACTAATGTTGCCTACATTTTCCAGTTTGGATGAGAATTGTGTTATGCTGTCACTACTTCTGTGAATGTCTGAACATTGTATCCAAAAATAAACTGCTCACATTGAGGACATAACGTTGTAAAGACTGTTTGTGCAAAACATTTCTGTGAAAAATCAGTGTGGCCAGCTCAAACACTGACTGTTGTGTTAATCGTAACTAGACGTTTTAAATAAGTGTTCTAATCACACTGGTGTGAGCATTCGCTGCAAGGACTACTGTAGAATGATCACACCCGTGTGTTCATGCATGTCAAAGAGTTAAACAGAGATGGATGTCCGTAAGGCACACCACTGAACTTCAGGATGAAGTATGTGTCTTTTAAATGTGAATTGGATGATAAGTAAAGGTATTTCTTCAGTGATACTGCTAACTGATTGTCTGCTGAAAATAAGTAAATATAAAGCCTGGGCCTGGGTGATGGCAATGCTGGGGCCTCTAATGCAGCTCAAATGGAGAATTGAGCTTCAGGAGGAGACAGCCTCTGCTGGGGGACACTCATGTCAAGACAGGGCTAGAGAACTGGAGCTAGAGTGTCGGCAGGCTATTGAGGCCCCCCGAAAATTCCAAAGAGATGTGAAAAAGTACAAGAGGATACAGAGCCCTGTCAAAACAGCTGTATAACACCACCACTCTGCATACAGAACACTGTTATTTAGGACAAATTCTTAAAAATCAGGAATGATAGGCCAAGTCAAAGAACAAGCCCCAATAAAACAGTGATTAAGACCTAGGCCAAGGCTGCCAGAACTAGCAGTACCTCTGTATATCACTTCCATTGAAAATGTTCTGCATGATCCGCAAATGTATGTGGTCTCATGTTTTCAACAAATATCAGAGGACTGGATACTTGCGGTAAAAGATGAATCAAGAAAGTCATGTTTTGTCAAAGGAGAACATCTGCTTTACTATGTATCGCAGTCACACCTGAATATGGGGCTATGGTTCTTAGCATGTCATGTTATCTTCTGAGACCATGCAGTAAGCCATCGATGAAGCCCCACAACACATTAGAGTTTGCCTTGGTCCGTCACTGTGTGACTTATGCACTGGAGTTGGTCCTAATAGCACAGATGTTTAGGGGTTAACTGCAGGGTAGGTGAGGTCTATTGCTTCATCATGGATTTTTTTTAACACAGGCTTTCCTTCAGACCAGTAAATGTGGAGTGAATGCAAAGTTGTTGATCCTCTCTATCTTCAAGTATTGTTGTGGCAGCATCATGTTATGGGTATGCTTGCCACTTGCAGGGACTGGTGAGTTTGGTACTTCCATCAAGTATTAACTCTGGTGTGTGAAGACATTCAATCAAGAGAACTTAAAAAATATTTATTTTATACATTTTTTCATTCACTTTGAAAATGTGCAGTCGGTTATGTAGATCTAATTGAATCCCTTCACAGCTAAATGTGAAGACTGTGCAAGAGGTGTAGACATTCTGTAGCGACTGTATATTCAAGACATCCTTAATAACAGATCTGCAGACAATAGATGGATACACGAGAATAATTACAGTTTTGTACAATCACTTTGGCACTAATTTCAGAACCTTGTGGTCATTTTTCAAAACTTTAGACGCAAAACTCAAATCGGTCATCTCTTGTAATACAGGCTGTCCAATGTTCAAAACATTGCATTGTGCATTCATATTTTTAAAGAAACCTTGCACTTGCAGACTCATTGGTTCAAATAACTAATTGATCATGAAATACCATAGGACCATTAATTTAGATCACCCACACACAAGATACCGATAGTTTCACTGTGTAGTTGTTCGTACTATCATTAAATATTGTAGTACATGTTTCATTATGGTACTACACGTAAATACATCACTGTAAAAGGACTAGTATAGAGAATACTACAGACACAGTGGAATCATTGAACAAAATATGAAATGTATTGATGAAATACAATAAAATCACAACAGGTTTCTTTGAATCAAGAGCAAAAATGATTAGCTACTAAAAACTACAGTGTTCCTCACCTGGTTTACTGTAAAAAGCAAAACAAAGGTACAGGGTGGTAAATTGTGGATGGGCCTGAAACCATACTTGCACCATTTGAGCATGGTAGAACCTGACATCATCCCAAACAATGACATAGGTCACGCCATCAGCTCTACAGACCTGATTTAGCGCATCAAGGAAGGTTACAAGGAGAGCTGCATTGTATGATTCAATGCGAGGTCTGCGTCCCACCACACTATCTTCCGATATAGTGGGGATGTTTGCCCCACTTTGTCCAGGTATTGGATACTTTCCCGCTGGCCAATGAAATTCCGACCTCTCCTCGTCTTGGCCAGGTTGAAGCCTGCCTCATCCAAAAAGAGGAATTTGTGGTGGTTTTTGTCAGCATCCATCTCCGTCACCCTCTAAAAATACATTTTGGAAAGAGAATTACTGATTACAATGATGTAGAATTTTGGGGCAATTTTTCACAACGGGCATCTTGAAACTGAACATACCTCAGTCCTCAGTTGCTTCACTGTCTGTATTTTCTTCAAAAGGCACATGGTATAGCTGTTTTAGAGACACCTGGTGCCTTTTCAGCATGCATGCAATAGTCGGTAAACTTATGGATTCCACATTGTTGAACATGTCGTCATTGTCCAAGCTGTGCTCCCGAATTTCTGTAAAGCGAATATCATTTCTGGCCCGAACCAAATTGACCACAGCCCGCTCTTGTTGGTCATGTCAGAATGTTGCCTCTGCCTCCCCTATTTGGCCTAGTCTCAATTCTGCATTCCCATCACCTACTCTGTGCTACACATTGGCATGCAGTATGGTCATTTGACAATTGAGAGTAGCCTAAAGTTTAGTGCATGCTGAAAACTTTACTGGTTCTCATTGCGGAAAAAGTTGTGATGATTGAGGCCACGGTTGATCTTCTGAGGTTTGGTTGAATCATTGTAGCTGCCTCAGTCATTGTCGTGCCATGATTTACGACATGGTCTACAACTATTGCTCGGATTTCATTGGACACTCTTTGCTGTTGCTGCCGCTGTCTTGGTCCGTGGCCTTGTCCTCTAGAAGGGGTGCTTGTCCCCTGCCATTCCTTTGACCACTACGTCTTCCTCGTCTTCCTCCTCCCACTGCTTGAACTCTATTGTGACCTGGATCACCTAAAGGCTCCATGTTATCACTATGTTGTTCTACAGTAGGTGGATACCACTCATTTCACTATATGCTCGTACCACAATGTGAAATCAATCATCAGTAACGAGTTGGCAGTATTTGAAAAGCAATTACAAGGGCCTGCATACATACACTCTATTACATACATACACATGCGTGTTAACGCAAGTAGCCTGCTCTTTCGAACAGCGAATCATGTGGCTGCCTGCAACTCAATATATAGAGTATATAGAGCAGAGAGCTTTAGTTGTTGTTCAACCAAGATGCGTAATCTTAGCAACTTTGCCCGTGGTATGATTGTTGGTGCCACACATGGTGGTTTTTGCACACTACAGCCTCTAGAGTTTACAGAGAATGGTGCAATAAAACAAAACACATTCAGTGAGCGGCAGTTCTGTGTGCAAAAACACCTTGTTAATGAGAGAGTTCGGAGGAGAATGTCCAGACTCATTCAAGCTAACAGAATGGACACAAATGCTCAAATAACAGCCATTTTAAAACAGTGGTGTGCAGAAGGGCATCTCTTAACATACAACACAATGAATAATTCAGCCTGTTGTGGAGGCAAAAGGGGTTCCTAACCAGTACTAGATAGGTGTACCTAATAAAGTGGCCGGTGAGTGTACAGTAATGTCAAATCTGAAAACATGGTGTGGAAAAGTGGTACATGTCACCATAGAAACAGTATCTGATAAAGAATGATGATGAAATAATACATCCATAGATAATATCGTCCAATTGGCTCATGTTCCATGGTAATTGGTGTCAATGGATCTCGTTATCCTGAACCTTTCATGATCTAAACATGGAATATTGTTTGTCAGTTTCCATAAAACTAACATTAAGAGTAATGCAACAGTTACTTATCACGTTGAGCAGTTGTTTCAATTGATAGTTAGATCATCGTAATGAAATGAATAGACTGTCATCTCAGTATAGTCATTGTAATGTGTGAATTGCATTTTGAAATGGTAATACTTTGATGTTAAGTTGTGTCAATTTGAACAGGTGATTTTAGTCCAATGAACAAATGATCTTAGCTTTATGTGTATTGTATCCAAGCAATTGGAAAAATGTGCATTTTGATCATCGGTTGTGAGTTTTGTGTCTAGAGTTTTGAAAACTGACATCAAGGTTCTGAAATTAGTGCCAAAGTGATTGTAAAAAACTGTAATGACACATCTTTGTTGTCATTTGTCTTCTTTGCGGTCCTCTCTGCTCCACTTTAACTTCTCTTGACTAAAGAGAGTTACTGTATCTCTGCTTTTTATGTATCAGGATGCAGCTGCGCTGCATGTGGAAAAGCCTGTGGTAGGTTCTGAAGATGGTCATATATTTTATCATGCCCCCTGCACTTGAGCAGCATCTCACATTCTCTGCGAAGGCGGATGTGCTACTCCTCACACTAATGTCCTCTAGAAGGGGTGCTTGTTTGTGTGTGTGTGTGTGCATACGCTCATGCGTGTGAGTGTGTTTGGGTGCCTGCACACATGAATGTTCCCTCATCAAGTGTGTGCACTTTAACATTTCCAAGGAAATGTTATTCCAAACATGTTCAAACACCCCAATGCATTCTGGATTCTAGGACAGGGTTTGGCCATTTGTGATCGACTGGCTCGATTCGGTCTTAGGTATATATATATTTTTTACATTACATTTACACTACAGTTGATGAACAATGGGGAAGTAATTCTGCTTTGAAAGTGGATAAACTTGTCACCTCACTTTTGAGAAAATGCTCTTCTTTGGCTACACCCATTCAACATCATTCACACCCTCTTAAGCTTTAGCCCCATCCATCTCTTTAAGGATTCCCATGTGAGGCCATGTGCTAAACAGAGTGAGTATGGTAGTGTAGTAAACCACCAAAGATTTCTATCAAGATGTTTGTAGACAGTCGTCGCTGTGACATCATGGACATTCTATTGTCGTCCGACATCAAATTTGTCATTGTGGTTATAAAAAAGTATAAACATTAAAAACAACAGAGTGCATTAGCAGCCTGGTGGTCCACAACAGCATAACTGGTGTATTTTAACACCAATAAACCCATCCGTTTATGTTAATTTAGCAAACCAGGCAAGCAAACGTCTTAACTTGAGCTAATTTGTATTCATTATTACAGGAAAATAAACTCACAACAAAATCATTATTTATATGTTGATGGAAAGCTAGTTACAGAAAATAGCTTACGGTTGTGAATGAGATATAAACATGGCATTCTACCAGATACTTTTTGAACTTGGACACTGTCTTGTTGGCTTAACATTATATCCTAATTTGACTTTGGTGCAGGTCATGTTCTTCACATTACCTAAACACATTACCTTCCCTGGTGCTAAAACAGTGTCTTATCCCGGAGCTTGAGTAAATTACATTACTAAGCTGCTCCCAAATGTACTTCGTCAGGACAAGGAAATCAATTATATCGTAGACCATGTCAATTGGACGTGTACCTGTTGATGTATTTCAAGGCCTACCTTCAAACTCAGTGCCTCTTTGCTTGACATCATGGGAAAATCTAAATAAATCAGCCAAGACCTCAGAAAACAAATTGTAGACCTCTACAAGTCTGGTTCATCCTTGGGAGCAATTTCCAAACGCCTGAAGGTACCACATTCATCTGAACAAACAATAGTACGCAAGTATAAACACCATGGGATCACGCAGCTGTCATACCGCTCAGGTAGGAGACGCGTTCTGTATCCTAGAGATGAACGTACTTTGGTGCGAAAAGTGAAAATCAATCCTAGAACAACAGCAAAGGACCCTATGAAGATGCAGGAGGAAACAGGTTCAAAAGTATATATATCAACATAAAAAAGCCAGACTACAGTTTGCAACTGCACATGGGGACAAAGATCGTACTTTTTGGAGAAATGGCCCCTGGTCTGATGAAACAAAAATAGAGCTGTTTGGTCATAATGACCATCGTTATGTTTGGAGGAAAAAGGGGGAAGCTTGCAAGACGAAGAACACCATCCCAACCATGAAGCATGGGGGGTGGCAGCATCATGTTGTGGGGGTGCTTTGCTGCAGGAGGGACTGGTGTACTTCACAAATCGCAAAGCCCTGATTTCTATCCTATAGAAAATGTGTGGGCAGAACTGAAAAAGCTGAGAGGAAGGAGGCCTACAAACCTGGCTCAAACCTGACAATGGCCCACGGCCATTGTTATCTCGATATTTTACGATTAAAATGGCAAACATTTCAGGAAGAAAAGCCAGATTAGTCAATTGGTTTCTAGTCCAAATTAAATGTTACAAAATTAACACGGTGGGGGAGGTGCTGGTCAAGTATTGATAGTAAATTGTTCGCCCTGGATCGGAGCACCGAGAAAACGAGTCTTCACATGTTGCTGTTCACCAGCACCCCGCCCCCAGGTCAGGGGGCCTAGGATCATGACTCTTACATATAGGATGATATCCGTGATTCAGCTATGCATACTGTATGTCTATTATATAGACTGGAATTAGACGCCTTTTTCACACCGTGAAGCTGGGAGAGAACATAAATTGTTTGAAACCTGGATGTTTTACTTCGTATAGACCTAATGAGGCATTTTCTTTAACCTTACATCAAAGTAGCATAGCCAAAATCCGACCATAGAAACGTTGATGAAATGATTTTATAAACACTTCCTCACATGCCATTGAACATTTCTGTTCTGTTCTCTTGGTTTTCAAATGAACCTTATTTTAGCAGTCAAAAGCATAATCCAAGTTACAGTATATTAGAAACCCATGCAAGTTGTTGTATCTTCAGATCTTTCTAAACTTTTAAGGGATAGTTATTTCCATCTCTGTCATATGTGTGGCGCTCATTTCGCTACACCCGCAAAAACATCTGCAAAAAAATTCAGATTTGACATTAGAACTTTGTTTTCCACTATTTTGGGAGTCCGTGTGCAGTATTGACTGCGCTTATGTCAATAAATACTAGTTTATCAACATTTTAAACTAAATGTTCTGATCTGTTCCATCAGTCTAAAATTTGGGGGTTTAATTAATTTAGACTTTATTGTCCCAGAACTGTCCCAGAGTCTGTTTTTAACCATCCCAAAAAAAATCATCTGGGTAGATGGGACCATAGAAACAGTAGGTAGGTAGCCTAGCGATTAGCGAGGCAATCTAGCAAGCGGAAGGCTGCAAGTTTCAATCCCGAGTCCGAAAGGAAAAATCAGACGGTAATTGAGCTGGCAACTGAAGAGTTGCTGGTATCAAATCCTAGATGCCATTGCCTACCGTGGTGCTCTTGAGCAAGGTACCTAACACCCCACAACAACAGCTCCCCGGGTGGTCAGTGTGGAAGCCCACCACAACTCTCCATAAACCTGTACATCTATGTTGTATCTTGCGGAGGGGTTGGGTTAAAAGCGGTAGCCAAATTTTGTTTAGACTATGTGTGTAAATTGACAAAAAATTATGATAATTTTAATCCGGACAGCCTTAATTTTGAGCCCTGGTCAGTTGTCATATATGCAACCACAATGTTGCATATCTCAGAACAAAAACAAAACGTATTTAAGGTACAAAATTAAATGAACACTGTAGGCCTATTCAAATCATTTTAAATAAATGATGCAGTGCGACATAGAAATGGCAGGAATATCTGTCAGATAGGCCTAGCTACAACAGCAGGCTACAACCACTTGATCAATACAGTGGACACCTAAGCCTTTGCATGTAATGCCCTGATACTGTATATTTAGTGCTCAAATCTTTGCATATGCTACACATCAAAACACAAGGAATAGTGTTTTTGTCATTTGTTATATTCTGTTTTTAAGGACACTTGTGGCTCATTCGGTCAAAGTCCCTCATTTATTAACGGCGCCCGTTTGGATCTGAATGCATATGCATATGTCCGTTGAATTTCTCAATTAAAATCTTCCCAGTCATGTTAATAATTTTCCTAAAGGAAACCCTGAAGTGGCATATAGTTATGAAGATTTTAGAATATTCACATGAAAATCTGGCAGCAATTGGATGGAAACCGAGCTATAGCCACCAAAATACAAGCCGAGATCTACCGCTCAGATTTGATTTATTGCATGACTTAAGCATATGCAACATTAACCAATTAAAAACCATTCCGAAACAATGGTTTGTGCAGTAGGCTAAAGGCCCAATATATTATCACTACATACTGGCTACGCTTGAATTGCCCTGCCAATGTTGTTTATATCAGACCATTTCCAAATTATATTTCAAAATTGTAGGTATATGATCACACTGGTAATAGATAATTTGTTGTATTACTTGTAAGGCACAGCTGAGTGAGCATAGTAATTAGCTTTTTTTTTTACTAGACCGATGACCTGCATCTGTCTGATGGGAGTGAGGGAGCGATGGTGAGGCTGCCTCTCACCCGACTCACGGTCCCTTCTCTGTCCTTCCGTTTGCTGACAGAAGGGGACACAGGCTTCCAGCTGATGGCGAAACTTAAGTCGCACTGCATGTTTTGAAATCGTACATTATCCGCTTTGCTGTGCATCCGAGGCTTATTTTTTACAGTCCATGGGGTGAGGAAATTGCAGCCCTGATTATCTAAGCTATTTGATTGGGCAGCGTTAGGCCTATATGTGCACTTGATTTGCTCTCTGGGCCTGCCGGGTAGACGGAGATCCATAATAACAATCAATCCAAACTGTGCAGTGGCCAACTGATGAATGGAAAGAGACATCTGTTACAAAACACACAAAGTTGTCATAAGGTGAATGCACCAATTTGTAAGTCGCTCTGGATAAGAGCGTCTGCTAAATGACTTAAATGTAAATGTAAATGTAATGTCAAGAACTGCAAAACTGCAGTTTTTTCACACTCAGTTTCCTGTTTTTCAAGAATAGTCCACCAGCCAAAAGAGTCAATATGGGCTAGCATCCCCTTGGAACACTTTCAACACTTTGTAGAGTCCATGCACCAACGAACTGATGCTGTTCTGAGGACAAAAGGTGGGGTGCATCTCAATATGAGGACGGTGTCCTTAATGTTTTGTACAGTCAGTGTACACAGGTGTTGCTTACCGAGATGACATTGAATGTTCTTGAGTGGCCAAATTACATTTTTTACTTAAATCGTCTTGAAAAATCTACGGCAAGACTTTTTTTATTATTATTTATTATTTTAAAAAACACAAGGAAGGGGTAACATTAAAGGATTAGAACATGAAGGACAAACAATACAGCATCAACACACTATCAAACATGTATCAGTCTTTCCGCAACAGAGCCATCCTTATGTGTGAGGGTGTGTGTGCACGATAGTGATATCAAATATATGTCATAGTTTCCTTTTTCACGATCACAATCTTGTGAAACCCGAACCCTCCAGCCCGAACCCTCCCCCCACAGTTCCCCAATAGCTGTCCCTCAACCATTCGAGACCCCTCCCTCAGTCCCCCCCCTCCCCGGAAGAGAAAAACATAAAGATATTCAATTGATTCCATTCCCCACCCCCAAGAACCCCCCCAAATGCACCAACAACGAAGAGAATAAACTCAAGAGAAAAAAGGAAAAGACGGAAGAAAACAGCAAACAACAATAAACAAAATAATACATTTAAAACAAAGGACATAAAGGACAACTGAAATCATAACAGCAAAGCCTACTTTATATGTATGTCTGGCACTATTACATGTATGTGTGTGTTCTTGCATGTGTTTATTTGAATGGGAGTGTGTGTGTGTATGCGTGTGTTGTAAAAGTTGTTAGTGTCATTTAAATGTACTTTGTTTGATTTTGACTTTTTTTCTCCTTTTATCTTTTGACCATCATCCTCTCTCTCACACAGCAACTCCACTTCCACTTGTCTCCAATTCCACATACCAACCCTCAGCTTCCCTCAGCCCATCCCATCTATCTCTGCTGGCCACCCTCAGCCCATCCCATCTATCTCTGCTGGCCACCCTCAGCCCATCCCATCTATCTCTGCTGGTCACCCTCAGCCCATCCCATCTATCTCTGCTGGCCACCCTCAGCCCATCCCATCTATCTCTGCTGGTCACCCTCAGCCCATCCCATCTATCTCTGCTGGCCACCCACAGCCCATCCCATCTATCTCTGCTGGTCACCCTCAGCCCATCCCATCTATCTCTGCTGGCCACCCTCAGCCCATCCCATCTATCTCTGCTGGTCACCCTCAGCCCATCCCATCTATCTCTGCTGGCCACCCACAGCCCATCCCATCTATCTCTGCTGGCCACCCACAGCCCATCCCATCTATCTCTGCTGGCCACCCACTTCGTGTTTCTATGCAACACATATCTTTCAACTATGCTGTGATGTTTAATGTACAATTTCAATCTATCTAATCTAATAGAATCTACAGATTACGAGTTGAAGAGAAATACTTTTACTAAGAGTATTAGTATGTTAGTAATTGACTGACCTGGTCTCTCCAGATCTCCTAACAGTACTATTTATAGGGTCAATTTTAGATCAATGCTATGCATTTTCAGCCATTCCTGAACCTGAGACCAGAAACAGGCTACCTGAGGGCAATACCAAAGTAAATGGTCTATTGATTCTGTTTACACACAGCAAGATCTGCAGAGCTTCGATGATTCTATGCCAAAAATATTAACATTTTGTTGGTGGCAAGAATTCTATATAATAATTTTAGCTGAAAAAAACAAAGTCTTGAATCTTGCGTCGTTTTATATATCAACTTAACCCTGTAACATGGAATCGGTGCATCAAAAATCTCTTCCTAACTGTTTTGTCATCTGTATGGCACAACTGTCAACATCCTGGTCCTCAAATGAAACTGGTATACTTTCCTATTTATGCTATTTTTATTCCTCTGCCAGGTTTGATCCTTTATATTGGGCAGACAGACCAGTTCCCTACCTCCTCCCGCTGCCACCTGCTTCCTCACTTTTTGGGGGCAATGCTGTAATCAATTGGTTGTACTCTTGGATTGAGCAGACCTTCCCGTACAATTCTGATAAGTCCATGAAGGACAAAACAAAATACCCTTTTCAAACATCTTTCCCATAAATACAGGTATTTTATCAACCAGCACTTTTGAGTTCAGCCATAATATTTGTTCTATCTTTTCAGGGGGATGAAATTGAAATTGAAATTTCAAACAAACTGCAATGTTTGCTTGAAAAAAAGTATAATTTTCAATTAAGTGAAAATGAGACATTCCAATCTATCCAATTGTTATTAAAATAGTGTGTAACAACCCCATAGGACAGGACATGACAGGAACAGACACTGGACACAAACAGACATTGAAGATGGTGGTGCGGAATGCCTCGCGATAAAAACGTAATATTCAATATCTGTAAAACGGACTAAGCATTAGCACTTTGTTCCGACTTTGATCCACTTATTTGTGGGCAACAACCTTCAATCTGGAGAAGACCACAAAACAAATAAGGCTAGACAAGTTTATCAACAAATATTACCAACACAGTTGTAATAATGGATCTGTGATTCAGGAAGCAGGTGCAGGTGAAATGTTAAATAAAACAAAACAAACAACGAGACAATTTCACAAGGCTACACACCAGTCCACAAGAATAACACCAACTGAAGAGGGAACATAAGTGAGTGACATAAAGGGGAGGAAATGATGAAGGTAATGAAGTCCAGGTGTGAACCATATTGATTAACAGGTGCACGTAATGATGAGTGCCGGAACCCAACACTGCTCCTCTGGGCCATACCCCTCCCAGTCCACCAGATACTGGAGCCGACCCCCACGATGTCCAGGGGGGTGGAGGTGTGTCGTGGGGGACTGTATCGTCTCGGTGACCAGGAACCACCGGCCTGAGAAGGGAAACATGAAAAGAGCGTGAGATACGATAGTGACTGGGTAGTTGTAACCTCTACATCACCTCGTTGACCCTCCGGAGAACCTTGAACCTTGATTGGATAGATGTGACCAAGGTCGCTGAGGCACGGAAGCGGCAGGAGCTTCCCTTCTGGATATCCTGCACCAAGGTGGGCCACCAGTACTTCTCAGCGATGGAGTGGATGGTGAGAAAAATACCTGGATGTCCAGCGACAACAGCTGTGTTTGTGCCCAGGTCAGCAACCGATCCCTTATCCCTGTGGGAACATAGATGTGTGTGCCCAGGTCAGAAACCGATCCCTTATCCCTGTGGCAACGTAGATGCGTGTGCCCAGGTCAGCAACCGATCCCTTATCCCTGTGGGAACGTAGATGCGCTCGGGAGGACAATTCCGGGGTGCTGGCTCCCTCTCTAGAGCCTGGCGGATGTCCAGAGCGTTAGCCTTGATTTTCTTTGAGCCTGGCCGATAGTTCAGCGTGAAGTCGAACGTGGTGAAGAAAAGTGCCCACCTGGCTTGGCGCGGATTCACTCCTGGCTGACGGGACCAACGGGAGAAGGTTCCGACACCTCTTAGGGATGTCATTGAGTCCTCGGTAATCGAATTGTTCACGAAGAAGAAACCGGAGGGAGGAGCAGGAGAAGTTGTGGCAACAGTCAATGTCAAAACATGTCAGAGAGTAACCAGGGTAAGTGTGGAAAGTCAATCTCCAAAAGAAAACAAGACTCCTATGCTTTTCACCAACTGTTACGGTAAAAATGTAAACCGAATTTATAAAGTCAATGAATGATCAATTGGGCATACCTGAACTAGCCAGTAAAGATATAAAGGCCTTCAGAGCCTCAAGATGAGTGACAAAAAAGCAGTGACACTGGAGAAAGAAACTGTTCTGAGGGCAAAAGGGATGTGTGCAATTCAATACTAGGACTTTGCCAAACCTTTGATACTGGGTAAGCCTACAAGGTGGGGAGGGATTTATTTTCTATTTGTCGAGATTGACAGTGGTGTTGAAAATGCAAACTATGATATTGAATTGCCATTGTTGGTATGCTTTGTTTATTGTTTGTGTGGTGCATTGGCACAGAAACCTGTTGCTGGAAAATTTGTTGCATATATTTTATATAATATCAAAATGTTGAAAATCTGATTTCTCCCTAGCTGTTCATTGTCTGCAGCTGGCTCTGATCGTAGTTAATGAAACAAGCAGGGAGCTCATCTGTGGTGGTCGGCGAACCCTCAACCTTTTGACCCATAGCCCTGTGTGGCATTGACTGTGCCAAAAAGCATGCTGAACACAGGTTGCTACAATTATTGTTAGTTGTGGTCGTAAACATTATTTTGAGTTAATTCTATGAGGGGGGAAGGTGTTCAATTTATTTTAAGTACAAGGGGAGGGTCATGTGGGGAGGGGGGAGCATTTTTTTTATGACTTTTTGAGTTGGACCAGCCCCTCCCCCCAGTAAATGTTGATCTGTCTCTAAATGCATAGAAATATAATTTATAGAATGTGAGTCTCCTTTCAAGTCAATGAGCCATACTTTATTTTCATTATATTTCTATGCATAAAATCCAGATAGATAAATATAGAAAAATTGGGCCCTAAAGACCAAGCTCTGATATCAACTTTTTATGTTTCAGTTTTACTTATGAATTCATGGGCAGAGCAAAGTTAGCTGTGTATTTGGG
Organism: Oncorhynchus keta; assembly: GCF_023373465.1. NCBI lineage: Eukaryota > Metazoa > Chordata > Actinopteri > Salmoniformes > Salmonidae > Oncorhynchus > Oncorhynchus keta. Next base: position 7,652,309 of record NC_068456.1, read on the forward strand.
AAGTGATGATTTATTATTTCCAAAACACTGCACACAATGATGAGGTCACAGTCGCTCCTCAAATGTAAATTGCGTCCTCATGCTAATGTCTAAGAGCCTCCTATCACAAATAAAATTACCAAGGATGTTTGTACGTTTTTCCAAAACAATCCTTGGGCGACTCGGGGAGGGAGCATGAGTGAGTGGATGTCAGGGAGCTTCCTTCTTTGTATTTCAGCAGAAAGTGTAGAGGCTTACTCGTTGTTGAATAGTCAAGCAAGTGGCCGCTTATCTGACGCAGTGACAACATGCATAAATGAATGATTTACAATATGTGTACTTGGGGCCGAAGGATCAGATAAACATTTTGAGATAAACTACCCTTGAAGGTTATTAAACATGGTATCCCTTCAGATAGGTGTGTTATGTAATGCATGTGGATGTGTATGAGTATGCATACCTAGGTAGGTGTGTGTGTGTGTGTGTGTGTGTGTGTGTGTGTGTGTGTGTGTGTGTGTGTGTGTGTGTGTGTGTGTGTGTGTGTGTGTGTGTGTGTGTGTGTGTGTGTGTGTGTGTGTGTGTGTGTGTGTGTGTGTGTGTGTGTGTGTGTGAGAGAACAGGTGTAGAAGCTGTGGCTGCAGGGTCAGAACTGGTGAAGACTGGACAGATGACAGTCACCAGAGCTGTCCTCAGCCTACTAGGACAGACCGAAGTCAAGGACACAGATCTGCTGGTTGCACGCTACTACCAGAACCAGACACACACAGTGAGTCCCAACGTTCCACAGATGACATTATAAAAGGTTATTTCATGCTTAAAACAAGTTCTAAAGCAATATACCTACAAAATATTTCTGATGGGTCACGGTTTAACACCCTTTGAAAACAAGAAGCGGATCTCTATGTTGATCTATTACGAAATAGAACAATAAATGGTCAAATGAATACACAGCCAGGAGAGTGTTAGATTCTCATTTTAATTTGTGTAGTTAATCTTCCGTTATTCATTTACTTTATCAAATAGAACAGACAACTTAATTGCCTATCAACAATGCTTGACAGGAATGTGTTTTATTGTGAAATATGTTACAGACAATACAATCAGTACAGTGCTGTGTGACACCATTCTTCCACAATAAATGAATCTGGTGATTTGTTGATGGAAAACGCTGTCTCAAGCGCGGCTCCAGAATCCCCATAAGTGTTGAGATCTGGTGACACACACACACACACACACACTCCCTTTAAACCCCATATGCTCTTTTAAGACCCCTCTTTCAAAGTCACAGATCTTATAGCCAAATGAATGGGCAACTGGGCATTTTAATACATGATGGGATGTTAATTTCTTTATTAACTCAGGAACCACACATGTGTGGAAATACCTGCTTTCAATATACTTTATAGGCCTAATTTACTCAAGCATTTCTTTTATTTTCACAGTTACCCAGTGCGGCAAGTTATTGATTATGTAAAGATGTTGATTATAATAGTACTAATAATAATAATAATAATATATGCCATTTAGCAGACGCTTTTATCCAAAGCGACTTACATTCATGTGTGCATACATTCTACGTATGGGTGGTCCCGGGGATCGAACCCACTACCCTGGCGTTACAAGCGCCATGCTCTACCAACTGAGCTACAGAAGGACCACCTACTGAATTCATGTTGGAGGTAGTGTTGTCACGGTGACAGATATTTTACTTCAATACCGATACCAGGTTTAGTATTATATACTCTACACCGAAACGATACCACAAAAACAAAAATCGTCACAGAATAACCACTGGGTTTAAATTATTATTTTTTTAGATTGAATAATTTGTTTAACTGGTAGACCAAATAAAATAGCAAATAGAATAGGTTCTATTCTATATTACATTTCTTACAAAAATAATACACCATATTAAATATCAGAATAATACCTTCAATTTTCCTTATGCAAAACAATATTGGAGACACAGAGCAGATGTCACGCCTTGGTCTTAGTATTTTGTGTTTTCTTTAATTATTTGTTCAGGCCAGGGTGTGACGTGGGTGACATTGTATTGTCGTATTGGGGTTTTGTGGTTATTGGGATTGCGGCTGAGTAGGGGTGTTGTATGGGCTTGGCTGCCTGAGGCGGTTCTCAATCAGAGTCAGGTGATTCTCGTTGTCTCTGATTGGGAACCGTATTTAGGTAGCCTGAGTTTCGCTTTGTATTTTGTGGGTGATTGTTCCTGTCTCTGTGTAGTGTTCACCAGATAGGCTGTAATTAGGTTTCACGTTCCGTTTGTTGTTTTTGTATTTATGAGTTATTTCATGTATCGTTCCGTTTTTTCTTCATTAAAGTCATGAGTAACCAACACGCTGCATTTCGGTCCGACTCTCTTCCTTCAACAGACGAACGCCGTTACAGCAGAATTTTCTTTTTCACAATTACAACCATATAAAAAATGTATTTGATACATTTCAGGGTTCATTTGCTCATCAATGGCCATAATTTTGTGTTAAATTACATTCATTAGACTTATAATTCATTATTCATAACAGCTAAATAAGTTCATGTATTAAATGAATTGTTTAACCACTCCACAAATTTTTTGTTAATAAAACTATAGTTTTGGAAAGTTGATTTACTAGTTTTTATTCAGTTTCAGTTTGATAACCTTTGAATTTCATTTTTATATTATTTTGTTTTAGTGTTAGCGACAGTAATTTGCCTTATTCATGTGGGCTAGGAGCCATTTACAGTTGAAGTCGGAAGTTTACATACACTTAGGTTGGAGTCATTAAAACTAGTTTTTCAACCACTCCACAAATTACTTGGAAACAAACTATAGTTTTGGCAAGTCGGTTAGGACATCTACTTTGTGCATGACACAAGTCATTTTTCACTGTGCTTTTAAACAGCGTGGAAAATTCCATAAAATGATGTAATGGCTTTAGAAGCTTCTGATAGGCTAATTGACATCATTTGACATCATTTGAGTCAATTGGAGATGTACCTGTGGATGTATTTCAAGGCCTACCTTCAAACACAGTGCCTCTTTGCTTGACATCATGGGAAAATCAAAAGAAATCAACCAAGACCTCAGAAAAAACATTGTTACATATGCTATAAACAAAACATAAAGTCAATAATACAATAGCAAACAAAAAAGTCTAAACAGTGAGGGCAAATTAGGCAAGATAAGGGAGTTAAGGCAAGAAATAGGCCATGGTGGCAAAGTAATTACAAAATAGCAATTGAACACTGGAATGGTAGATGTGCAGAAGATGAATGTGCAAGTAGAGATACTGGGGTGCAAAGGAACAATATAAATAAATACAGAATGGGGATGAGGTAGATAGATGGGCTGTTTACAGATGGGCTATGCACAGGAGCAGTGATCTGTGAGCTCCTCTGACAGCTGGTGCTTAAATGGCTGCAAACTTTCTACTATTAAACTCGGACAAAACAGAGATGCTTGTTCTAGGTCCCAAGAAACAAAGAGATCTTCTGTTGAATCTGACAATTAATCTTAATGGCTGTACAGTCGTCTCAAATAAAACTGTGAAGGACCTCGGCGTTACTCTGGACCCTGATCTCTCTTTTGAAGAACATATCAAGACCATTTCGAGGACAGCTTTTTTCCATCTACGTAATATTGCAAAAATCAGAAACTTTCTGTCCAAAAACGATGCAGAAAAATTAATCCATGCTTTTGTCACTTCTAGGTTAGACTACTGCAATTCTCTACTTTCCGGCTACCCGGATAAAGCACTAAATAAACTTCAGTTAGTGCTAAATACGGCTGCTAGAATCCTGACTAGAACCAAAAAATTTGATCATATTACTCCAGTGCTAGCCTCTCTACACTGGCTTCCTGTCAAAGCAAGGGCTGATTTTAAGGTTTTACTGCTAACCTACAAAGCATTACATGGGCTTGCTCCTACCTATCTCTCTGATTTGGTCCTGCCGTACATACCTACACGTACGCTACGGTCACAAGACGCAGGCCTCCTAATTGTCCCTAGAATTTCTAAGCAAACAGCCAGAGGCAGGGCTTTCTCCTATAGAGCTCAATTTTTATGGAACGGTCTGCCTACCCATGTCAGAGAAGCAAACTCGGTCCCAACCTTTAAGTCTTTACTGAAGACTCATCTCTTCAGTGGGTCATATGATTGAGTGTAGTCTGGCCCAGGAGTGGGAAGGTGAACGGAAAGGCTCTGGAGCAACGAACCGCCCTTGCTGTCTCTGCCTGGCCGGTTCCCCTCTTTCCACTGGGATTCTCTGCCTCTAACCCTATTACAGGGGCTGAGTCACTGGCTTACTGGGGCTCTCTCATGCCGTCCCTGCAGGGGGTGCGTCACCTGAGTGGGTTGATTTACTGTTGTGCCCCCCACTTGGGCTGTGCCGTGGCGGAGATCTTTGTGGCTATACTTGGCCTTGTCTCAGGATGGTAAGTTGGTGGTTGAAGACATCCCTCTAGTGGTGTGGGGGCTGTGCTTTGCCAAAGTGGGTGGGGTTATATCCTTCCTGCTTGGCCCTGTCCGGGGTGTCCTCGGATGGGGCCACAGTGTCTCCTGTCCCCTCCTGTCTCAGCCTCCAGTATTTATGCTGCAGTAGTTTGTGTCGGGGAGCTAGGGTCAGTTTGTTATATCTGGAGTACTTCTCCTGTCCTATTCAGTGTCCTGTGTGAATCTAAGTGTGCGTTCTCTAATTCTCTCCTTCTTTCTTTCTCTCTCTCGGAGGACCTGAGCCCTAGGACCATGCCACAGGACTACCTGACATGATGACTCCTTGCTGTCCCCAGTCCACCTGGCCATGCTGCTGCTCCAGTTTCAACTGACCTGAGCCCTAGGACCATTCCCCAGGACTACCTGACATGATGACTCCTTGCTGTCCCCAGTCCACCTGACTGTGCTGCTGCTCCAGTTTCAACTGTTCTGCCTTGTTATTATTCGACCATGCTGGTCATTTATGAACATTTGAACATCTTGGCCATGTTCTGTTATAATCTCCACCCGGCACAGCCAGAAGAGGACTGGCCACCCCACATAGCCTGGTTCCTCTCTAGGTTTATTCCTAGGTTTTGGCCTTTCTAGGGAGCCACTGTGCTTCTACACCTGCATTGCTTGCTGTTTGGGGTTTTAGGCTGGGTTTCTGTACAGCACTTTGAGATATCAGCTGATGTACGAAGGGCTATATAAATAAATTTGATTTGATTTAAGGCTAGTGAGGGAGATATGAGTCTCCAGCATCAGTGATTTTTGCAGTTCGTTCCAGTCATTGGCAGCAGAGAACTGGAAGGAACGGCGGCTAAAGGAAGAATTGTCTTTGGGGATGACCAGTGAGATATACCTGCTCGGGTGGGTGCTGCTATGGTGACCAGTGAGCTGAGATAAGGTGGGGCTTTACCTAGAAGAGACTTGTAGATGACCTGGAGCAAGTGGGTTTGGCGACGAGTATGAAGCGAGGGCCAGCCAACGAGAGCGTACAGGTCGCAGTGGTGGGTAGTATATGGGGCTTTGGTGACAAAACGGATGGCAGTGTGATAGACTGCATCCAATTTGTTGAGTAGACTTTTGGAGGCCATTTTGTAAATGACATCGTCGAGGACCGGTAGGATGGTCAGTTTTAAAAGGGTATGTTTGGCAGCATGAGTGAAGGATGCTTTGTTGCGAAATAGGAAGCCGATTTTAGATGTAATTTTGGTTTGGAGATGCTTAATTAATGTGAGTCTGGAAGGAGAGTTTACAGTCTAACCAGACACCTAGGTATTTGGAGTTGTCCACATGTTCTAAGTCAGAACCGTCCAGAGTAGTGATGCTGGATGGGCGAGCAGGTGCAGGCAGCAATCGGTTGAAGAGCATGCATTTAGTTTTACTTGTATTTAAGAGCAGTTGGAGGCCACGGAAGGAGAGGTGTATGGCATTGAAGCTCGTCTGGAGGTTAATTAACACAGTATCCAAAGAAGGGCCAGATGTATACAGAATGGTGTCGTCTTCGTAGAGGTGGATCAGCGAATCACCAGCAGCAAGAGCGACATCAGTGTATACAGAGAAGAGAGTCAGCCTGAGAATTGAACCCTGTGGCAACCCTATAGAGAATGCCAGAGGTCCGGACAACAGGCCCTCCGATTTGACACACTGAACTCTATCAAATAAATAGTTGGTGAATCAGGCGAGGCAATAATTTGAGAAACCAAGGCTGTTGAGTCAGCCGATAAGAATGTGGTAATTGACAGAGTCGAAAGCCTTGGCCAGGTCGATGAATACGGCTGCACAGTAATCTTATCGATGGCGGTTATGATATCGTATTATTAATATGTATATGTATGTGTTATAAATGACTAAATGGGTGAGACTTTATAGTAAGTACAATGCCAATGCGATATAGAGTCTTTATGGATGTGCTTTGAATGGCCGAAGGTGTCTCACTTCAAACTAAGTATTACAGGACACTAAATTAAGTGTACATAAATTGGTTATTAACGTTCTGCTGATTTATGAAGGCTCTCTCATGATCCACAGGTTACTGTAGGGTGTGAGAGGTATTTACATGGGTTGATGGACCTGCTAAGATTGCATTTGTGTGTGTGTGCGCGTACTGGTGTGCATGTGTGGGTCTGAACCAAGATGATTTAATTAACATTAACAACATTTAGCAACTCCTCGTTTCCACACGTAGCCTACAAGCCATTGATGCAGACCTTTGAAACATCTACATTTTAAAAAGTCTAATAAATCTATGTAATATAGCCTACACCTTCACAGTAAATCCATTATTTATTTTAGACAGGAATAACGAGACATGATATGAGGAAAATGTATTCAATTTCAGAATAACAGAATAGGGTACTCTCAGTAGTCCTTATGTTAGGTCCTGTTCTGGCTATGCCATAGGGCTGTGGGCTACACTAGTTAATTTAGCAGACAAGATTTGTTTAGAATTCCGTGGTATTATTTTATAGTTTGAAGAAAATAGAAAGAATATTTTCACCAAACAATTTGAGGTAGTAGGCACATGCGGCTATTCTGTGTTGAGAGGTTAACAAATAAACAGGTACTCCTATATACTTAATTTAGAGTTATTTATGTAACTTTAGTTGTGATACAAATGTGGAGCTATATGTTTAGATTTTTAATACATTCTAAGGCTGCATGATGCGACTCTAATTATGATTAGAGCTCAGCTTTTTTCGCAGGCTGTACACACTTCATCAGTCTCTCTGTCACAATTTGACAAGCACTTGATAATGCCTCAAATTTCCCGGCGGCATCCCTTTGTGTGGCCATAATGCACCCTAAAAAAATGCCTATGCCTTTTGCAGTCAGTGGCCATTGTGCCCGTAGGCTGAAAATAATTATAATTATAATTCCATTCTCTTTGGTTTCTGCATGTTCCGAACAACCTCTCACTCACATGGCTCTCTGTCGTATGATTGGTTCTTTCTCACAGGCTGCAAGTGAAGACACATCCGGGAGGAACCTGTGCCTGTCCTTACCCAATTTCGAGGTGCATATTGAAGATATTGGAGGAACTGTCCACATTTACTTTTCGGCAGCCAACAAGATGAGTAAGACGGACATCAAAAGCACTAGCCTATGTCAATCTACTATTACCTATAGTACAAACGTTGACCTATTCTGTGTGAGAAATACAGTGGGGTAAAAAAGTATTTAGTCAGCCACCAATTGTGCAAGTTCTCCCACTTAAAAAGATGAGAGTCCTGTAATTTTCATCATACGTACACTTCAACTATGACAGACAAAATGAGGGAAAAACATCCAGAAAATTGTAGGATTTTTTATGAATTTATTTGCAAATTATGGTGGAAAATAAGTATTTGGTCACCTACAAACAAGCAAGATTTCTGGCTCTCACAGACCTGTAACTTCTTTAATAGGCTCCTCTGTCCTCCACTCGTTACCTGTATTAATGGCACCTGTTTGAACTTGTTATGAGTATAAAAAAGACACCTGTCCACAACCTCAAACAGTCACACTCCAAACTCCACTATGGCCAAGACCAAAGAGCTGTCAAAGGACACCAGAAACAAAATTGTAGACCTGCACCAGGCTGGGAAGACTGAATCTGCAATAGGTAAGCAGCTTGGTTTGAAGAAATCAACTGTGGGAGCAATTATTAGGAAATGGAAGACATACAAGACCACCGATAATCTCCCTCGATCTGGGGCTCCACGCAAGATCTCACAACCGTGGGATCAAAATGATCACAAGAACGGTGAGCAAAAATCCCAGAACCACACGGGGGGACCTAGTGAATGACCTGCAGAGAGCTGGGACCAAAGTAACAAAGCCTACCATCAGTAACACACTACGCCGCCAGGGACTCAAATCCTGCAGTGCCAGACGTGTCCCCCTGCTTAAGCCAGTACATGTCCAGGCCCATCTAAAGTTTTCTAGAGAGCATTTGGATGATCCAGAAGAAGATTGGGAGAATGTCATATGGTCAGATAAAACCAAAATATAACTTTTTGGTAAAAACTCGACTCGTCGTGTTTGGAGGACAAAGAATGCTGAGTTGCATCCAAAGAACACCATACCTACTGTGAAGCATGGGGGTGTAAACATCATGCTTTGGGGCTGTTTTTCTGCAAAGGGACCAGGACGACTGATCCGTGTAAAGGAAAGAATGAATGGGGCCATGTATCGTGAGATTTTGAGTGAAAACCTCCTTCCATCAGCAAGGGCATTGAAGATGAAACGTGGCTGGGTCTTTCAGCATGACAATGATCCCAAACACACCTCCCGGGCAACGAAGGAGTGGCTTCGTAAGAAGCATTTTAAGCTCCTGGAGTGGCCTAGCCAGTCTCCAGATCTCAATCCCATAGAAAATCTTTGGAGGGAGTTGAAAGTCTGTGTTTGCCCAGCAACAGCCCCAAAACATCACTGTTCTAGAGGAGATCTGCATGGAGGAATGGGCCAAAATACCAGCAACAGTGTGTGAAAACCTTGTGAAGACTTACAGAACACGTTTGACATCTGTCATTGCCAACAAAGGGTATATAACAAAGTATTGAGAAGCTTTTGTTATTGACCAAATACTTATTTTACTTATAATTTGCAAATAAATTAATTAAAAATCCTACAATTCGATTTTCTGGATAGTTGAAGTGTACTGTACCTATGATGAAAATTACAGGCCTCTCTCATCTTTTTAAGTGGGAGAATTTGCACAATTGTTGGCTGACTAAATACTTTTTTGCCCCAAACATAGTCTGGGACTGTTATGGCATGCGATAGATCCCAAATTAATACAACCACTAGCATCAAAAAAGGTTGACGCAACATACCAGAATGTTTATCTTAAAATGTTAATAAACTATTGGGCAATTTCATCACATTATAAGCGCAGCAAGCGCACACGGCAGAAGGCCATAAGCGTGAATGTTCCATGAATGGGAAAACACCATTATCAAAAGTGACTGCAAATGCGACTGCGTAATGCTTTTATCATAAAGGTGCATTTTTATGTCAAATGATCTTGACACTCGTGCGCTGTGTATGTACTGTATTGCAGTTAGGCTCTACACGCAGATTAATGTGTTTAATTTTAAGATCTTATTTGGCCACTTTAGTTGTGATACTAACCGATCAACATGTAGGCCTATGGGCTAGGCTGCAATAAAAAGGTACAGTGCCTTCGGGATGTAGTCAGAAGCCTTGACTTTCCCCACATTTTGTTAGGTTACAGCCTTATTTATAAATTTGACTCAATTTTGATTTTTTTCTTCATCAATCTACACACAATACCACATAATCACAAAGCAAAAACAGGTATTTAGACACTTTTGCTAATTTATAAAACTTTTCAAATTTAAATATCACAATTCCATAAGTATTCAGACCCTTTACTCGGTATTTGTTGAAGCACCTTTGCCAGTGATTACAGCCTTGAGACTTGGGTATTTAATAAATGATTTAACCTTTATTTAGCCAGGTAGGCAAGTTGAGAACAAGTTCTTATTTACAATTGCGACCTGGCCAAGATAAAGCAAAGCAGTTCGACACATACAACAACACAGAGTCAATAACACAACAGTCAATAATACAGTAGAAAAAATAAGTCTATATACAATGTGAGAAAAATGAGGTGAGATGAGGGAAAGGCAAAAAAAGGCCATGGTGGCGAAGTAAATACAATATAGCAAGTAAAACACTAGAATGGTAGATTTGCAGTGGAAGAATGACGCTAAAATGACGCTATGACGCTACAAGCTTGGCACACCTGTATTTGGAGAGTTTCTCCCATTCTTCTCTGCAGATCCTCTGTAGTCTCTGTTAGGATGGATGGGGAGTGTCACTGCACAGGTCCCTCCAGAGATGTTCGATCGGGTTCAAGTCCGGGCTCAGGCTGGGCCACTCAACGACATTCAGAGACTTGTCCTAAAGACACTCCTGTGTTGTCTTGGCTGTATGCTTAGGGTTGTTGTCCTGATGGAAGGTGAAACTTTGGCCCCAATCTGAGGTCCTGAGTGCTCTGGAACAGGTTTTCATTAAAGATATCTCTATACTTTGCTCTGTTCATCTTTCTGTCCAGTATCCCAGTCCCTGCCGCTGAAAAACATTGTCACAGCATGATGCTTCCACCACCATGCTTCACCGTATTGATGGTGCCAGGTTTCCTCCAGACTTGATGCTTGGTATTCAGGCCAAAAAGTTAAATCTTGGTTTCATCAGACCAGAGAATCTCGTTTCTCATGGTCTGCGAGTCTTTAAGTGCCTTTTGGCATCCCCAATCGGGCTGCCATGTGCCTTTATACTGAGGAATAGCTTCCGTCTGCCCACTCTACCATAAAGGCCTGATGGGTGGAGTGCTACAGAGATGGTTGTCCTTCTGTAAGGTTCTCCCATCTCCACGGTGGAACACTAGAGCTCTGTCAGAGTGACCATCAGATTCATGGTCACCTGCCTGACCAAGGCCCTTCTCCCCCAATTTCTCAGTTTGGCCAGACGGCCAGCTCTAGGACTTGGCTTGGTGGTTCCAAACTTATTCCAATGAAGAATGATGGAGGCCACTGTGTTCTTGGGGACCTTCAATGCTGCAGAAATATGTTGGTACCCTTCCCCAGATCTGTGCCTCGACACAATCCTGTCTCAGAGCGTTATGGACAATTCCTTCAACCGCATGGCTTGGTTTTTGCTCTGACATGCACTGTCAACTGTGGGACCTTATATAGACAGGTGTGTATCTTTCCAAATAATGTCCAATCAATTGAATTTTCCACAGGTGGACTCCAATCAAGTTGTTGAAACATCTCAAGAATGATCAATGGAAACAGGATGCACCTGAGCTCAAATTTGAGTCTCATAGCAAAGGGTCGGAATACTTATGTAAATAAGGTCTTTCTGTTTTTTATATTTTGGAATTTTGCTTACATTTCTATTTTAGCTCCCCGCAGCTGGTCTAGTCGTATAGTCAGAGACATGGGGCTACTATGGCATATAGATAACTTGAGGAACAACCTGATATTGTTTCCAATCATCTTTGCTTCTTGCCTTTGAGAGTGTCCACAGTTCTTCAGTCTATCTTGTTCTTTTTCTGTCTTGCAAGGGCACAGCTGTGTGGAGATATGAAGCGAACAGATGCTGGCTTGAGCATCATTGACAATTCTATCGGCAGATAGGAGTAACGTTATCACTTGTTTGTGTGCTATGACATCACACATCCGGTACACATAGCCACAAGAAGAAAACAAGGTAGCTTATGATGCCCCAAGGGGTTTAACCAACCATGACAAAGCAGTTTTTTTGGTTTCCATATAAACCCCTTGCGTTTCTGTATTATTTGGTCTCTCAACGATCACTTATGGTTGGTCGTTGACCAGCTCCATTATTGCAATAATTAATCGATATTGCAGGTTGATTATTAGAAGAAATTGAAAGTCTCTTCTCCCTTACTTGATTAGAATTTCCACGACATCGGCCTGGCCTATAGAAAGCTGATGGATTCTCCTCTTTTTAATGGAGGCCATCACTCTGTTTTCTAACGCAATTGCATAGCTTATAGAAATGTTGCGCAACATGAGCTCATGGGCTCTCATGATGTGTTTCAGTAGATTTTCGATTACGGAGCTAGCCAACAACACAGCTAACACAATCACTGAAGCTGTAAAGACTGCAAATTAGCTGCACCATTTCGTTCTACCTTTTTTTCTTTGTATGTATCTATAAAAATGATGCCAGCTGATTTATGATTTTGACTGGCTGAGAAATGCTGCCTGCCTGTCTGTCTGTATCGTCCCTACTCCCGACCCCTGACCCTGACACATGGAGATTGAATGTGAATATTGAAACACTTTTGCAAATGTCGGAGAGACAGACAGCGAGGTTTATACAAATCACCGCAATTGAAAACTAAATGTTAGTCTAAAAGAAATGTGAGATAATGTCTAGATGCTTTAATAGTGGAGATCAATTTTATAATTTGCCTGGCTGGGCAGATGAGACAGTGGATTGTGCCATCAGATGGAACAGAGTAAATAGGCATTTATATTGGTTTATTGATAACTTGTGGAGTAGACACCGGTTGGAATGCTCTATTAACCAATCAGCATTCAGGATTATAAACACCTGTTGTGTAAGTATAGCTAAACCCTGCACATTTCCACAATGTATGTCCTTAAATTTAGATTTTAAACCTAACCCTAACTAATGAAGGTGAAGTGTGATGCGTTGGTCAACCAGACCTTCCCCGCATTTGGGTGAATGTGTCTGGGAACAAGATTAGGTGTAATGTGACTAACATGACATCACTTTAGAGCATATGCAATCCTTCAGCACAACATGTCACGCTTTATAAAGCACATGTTTATATTTGACATAGTGGGTTGTGTAACTTTTGACACTGGTGATTGTCACACAGTAATGCCACATTTATGATGCCTTTTATATAGTGTAAAGTACGGTTATGATGCTTTATGTTGTGCTTATGAAGGCTTTATGAAGCCTTTATAAGGTGAACTTAATTTAAAGTGGGACCGTCAGCTGTACTCACAAGCGCAGCCTGCCTAGCTACTGCCAGATTGAGAAATATTACTTGACAGGCTCCATTCTCTCTATCTGTACATGACGTGAGACAAATTTGACAGAATTACCAAAAGTAACAAACATTCTAGTCCAAAACCATTTTTCATTTTCTAGTATATACCCTATGAAAGTCCCATCTACTTCTTGGTTCAAGTAATGTGTTGTTTTTGAATGGGCGTCAAGCTTATATACTGAACAAAAATATAAATGCAACATGCAACGATTTCAATGATTTTACTGAGTTACAGTTCATATAAGGAAATCAGTCAATTTATATAAATTCCACAGGACTGGGCAGGGGGCACCCACTGGGGAGCCAGGCCCAGCCAATCACAATGAGTTTTTCCCCATAAATGGGCTTTATTACAGACATAAATACTCCTCAGCTTCATCTGCTGTCCGGGTGGCTGGTCTCAGAAGATCCCGCTTTTGGAGAAGCCGGATGTGGATGTGCTGGGCTGGCATAGTTACATGTTGTCTGCGATTGTGAGGCTGGTTTGACATACCAAATTCTCTAATACAACATTGGAGGCAGCTTATGGTAGAGAAATGAGACCTCTAATTCTCTAGCAACAGCTCTGGTGGACATTCCTGCAGTCAGCATGCCAATTGCACGCTCCCTCAAAACTTGAGATATCTGTTGCATTGTGTGTGTGATAAAACTGCACATTTTAGATTGGCCTTTTATTGTCCCCAGCACAAGTTGCACCTGTGTAAAAAAAAATCACCTTTATTTAACCAGGTCGGCTAGTTGAGAACAAGTTCTCATTTACAACTGCGACCTGGCCAAGATAAAGCATATCAGTGTGAACGGAGTAAACAATAAACAAGTCAATAACACAGTAGAATTGTTTTATTTTTTTTATTTAAAAAAGAGTCTATATACATTGTGTGCAAAAGGCATGAGGAGGTAGGCGAATAATTACAATTTAGCAGATTAACACTGGAGTGATAAATGATCAGATGGTCAGGTATGTGCAGGTAGAGATACTGGTTTGCAAAAGAGCAGAAAAGTAAATAAATAAAAACAGTATGGGGATGAGGTAGGTAAATTGGGTGGGCTATTTACCAATAAACTATGTCCAGCTGCAGCGATCGGTTAGCTGCTCAGATAGCAGATGTTTGAAGTTGGTGAGGGAGATAAAAGTCTCCAACTTCAACAATTTTTGCAATTCGTTCCAGTCACAGGCTGCAGAGAACTGGAAGGAAAGGCGGCCAAATGAGGTGTTGGCTTTAGGGATGATCAGTGAGATACACCTGCTGGAGCGCGTGCTATGGGTGGGTGTTGCCATCGTGACCAGTGAACTGAGATAAGGCGGAGCTTTACCTAGCATGGACTTGTAGATGACCTGGAGCCAGTGGGTCTGGCGACGAATATGTAGCGAGGGCCAGCCGACGAGAGCATACAGGTCGCAGTGGTGGGTGGTATAAGGTGCTTTAGTAACAAAGCGGATGGCACTGTGATAAACTGCATCCAGTTTGCTGAGTAAAGTAATGGAAGCCATTTTGTAGATGACATCGCCGAAGTCGAGGATCGGTAGGATAGTCAGTTTTACTAGGGTAAGTTTGGGGGCGTGAGTGAAGGAGGCTTTGTTGCGAAATAGAAAGCCGATTCTTGATTTGATTTTGGATTGGAGATGTTTGATATGAGTCTGGAAGGAGAGTGTACAGTCTAGCCAGACACCTATTCTAGGTCGGAACCATCCAGGGTGGTGATGCTAGTCGGGCGTGCAGGTTTAGGCAGCGAACGGTTGAAAAGCATGCATTTGGTTTTACTAGCGTTTAAGAGCAGTTGGAGGCCACGGAAGGAGTGTTGTATGGAATTGAAGCTTGTTTGGAGGTTAGATAGCACAGTGTCCAAGGAAGGGCCAGAAGTATACAGAATGGTGTCGTCTGCGTAGAGGTGGATCAGGGAATCGCCCGCAGCAAGAGCAACATCATTGATATATACAGAGAAAAGAGTCGGCCCGAGAATTGAACCCTGTGGCACCCCCATAGAGACTGCCAGAGGACCGGACAACATGCCCTCCGATTTCACACACTGAACTCTGTTGGCCGAGGTTGGAGTAGCCAGGAGGAAGGCATGGCCAGCCATTGAGAAATGCTTGTTGAAGTTTTCTATTATCATGGATTTATCGGTGGTGACCGTGTTACCTAGCCTCAGTGCAGTGGGCAGCTGGGAGGAGGTGCTCTTGTTCTGCATGGACTTTACAGTGTCCCAGAACTTTTTGGAGTTAGAGCTACAGGATACAAATTTCTACATTTAAAAAGCTGGCCTTTGCTTTCCTGACTGACTGCGTGTATTAGTTCCTGACTTCCCTGAACAGTTGTATATCCCGGGGACTTTTCGAAACCATTGCAGTCCGCCACAGAATGTTTTTTGGGCTGGTCGAGGGCAGTCAGGTCTGGAGTGAACCAAGAGCTATATCTGTTCTTAGTTCTGCATTTTTTTAACGGAGCATGCTTATCTAAGATGGTGAGGAAGTTACTTTTAAAGAATGACCAGGCATCCTCAACTGACGGGATGAGGTCAATATGGGGCGGCAGCGTAGCCTAGTGGTTAGAGCGTCGGACTAGTAACCAGAAGGTTGCGAGTTCAAACCCCTGAGCTGACAAGGTACAAATCTGTCGTTCTGCCCCTGAACAGGCAGTTCCCAGGCCGTCATTGAAAATAAGAATATGTTCTTAACTGACTTGCCTGGTTAAATAAAGGTTAAAAAATATATATATATATATATATCCTTCCAGGATATGTGGGCCAGGTCGATTAGAAAGGCCTGCTCGCAGGAATGTTTTAAGGAGCGTTTGACAGTGATTAGGGGTGGTTGTTTGACTGAGGATACAGGCAGTGATCGCTGAGATCCTGATTGAAGACAGTGGAGGTTTATTTGAAGGGCCAGTCGGTCAGTATAACGTCTATGAGGGTGCCTTTGTTTACAGATTTAAGGTTGTACCTGGTGGGTTCCTTGATGATTTGTGTGAGATTGAGGATATCTAGCTTAGATTGTAGGATGGCCAGGGTGTTAAGCATATCCCAGTTTAGGTCACCTAACAGAACAAATTCTGAAGCTAGATGGGGGGCGATCAATTCACAAATGGTGACCAGGGCACGGCTGGGAGTAATGATCCTGATGTTTAATCAGTTTCTTCATATGCCACACTTGTCAGGTGGATGGATTGCCTTGGCAAAGGAGAAATGCTCACTAACAGGCATGTAAACAAATGTGTGCACAAAATTAGAGAAATTAGCTTTTTGTGGGTATAAAACATTTCTGGTATATTTTATATCTCCTCATGAAACATAGGACCAACACTTTATATGTTGCGTTTAGATTTTTGGTCAGTAAATCCTAACATTTCTTCATGAAAATAATTGACGATATACAACGTGTAAAGTTCTATTCGTATTTGGGATTAATTTACCTTTACCCAATGCCTTTTATGAAGGTTTTCAAGTACAAAACAAATGCAATTGAAAACCTTCTTGAAAAGGCATCAGGTAGAAGGAAATGGATCCACAAATATGACTAGAATTTTACATATATCTGAAATGAACATGTTTTCCTGAATTTGATTATACTGTATAAACTTGAAGCCCATTCAAAAACAGTAACCAGGAAGTAGGCAGGACATTCATTGTATATTAGTAATTTCCGGTGTGTGACTTTGGGAACAACAGGTAAAATAAGGGATATGGGAGAGTGCTTGACGACGAAATGTCCAACCTTAATCCTGCAGTGCAATAGATTACTGTTCTTTCTCTGGCTTAGAAGTGCAGCATTCAGTTGTTCGATCAATGAACAATGGATTGATAGATTGACGATTGCAGCTATAAGTAAGAGATCCATTTCTACTTTACAGGATGTGTCACATTTTTCATTTTATATTATTGAATGGAAAGATAGCATATAATACTTTCACCTTTTCAAGAAATTAAAATAAGCTTGTTTTACAGTGTCATTGATTATACTACTGGCCCTCATTTCCACTGCTTAAGTGCGGCAGATCAGCTGCAATTCAACTCTAGACTTGTCTTGAATATGTGCTCTTTTGTTCACTTTTAGTTCCAAGTGTCCTAAGTCTGAAGTTTGCTACTTTCAGTTTTATTTTCAACTTTTGTCATTTTAAGGTTCTCCTGCAGTCATGGACCAGATGCTCGAACAGATGTCTCTCATTTGCGCATGTCCCTCTTGAGTCGGTGGCTTGAACCACTCTGTTGCTTGCTGTGACTATTACACAGAAAGGAATGTCGGGCCCCTATGATGGAGCCTAATTGCAGGAGCTAGTGAGATGGGCAAGGCCAGGGCTAGGGTCTAGGGCAGGGGACAGCAATGTGTGGCTCTGGAGAAGCATGTAGCTCTTTAACTGATTGTTTGGGTTCTAACCCCTAGGCTAGTGGCTAGGAAACTGCAGCTAACAATGCACACCATACTTCACCGTCACGCACTTTCTTTTCAGGAACTCTGCAGCGAAAGCTGCATTTTACCTTTCCAGCACTTTGTTAAGTGTTTTAGTGGCCTGATAATGGATTGATTACATTGACAAATGAAGTCTAAATAGTACAGATGATTGAACATGAAATAGATGAATCCATTCTAGGCCCAGCAATGTGGAGAGAGCCATGTCTGGTCTGGTCTGATCTGCTAGTGGCTGGTCTGCTAGTGGCTGCCCATTTCACCTCCTCTGTGCCCATTTCACAGTTCCCAAAACCAGTGGAGCCATCACCACCACAGACGTCAGCCATCTGTTTTGGATCTTCTCTGTGCCATACAAAATGGCAGCCTGCTATCAGCAGAAAAGGTTCAATCTGGTACTTTCCCCCCAAAAGATAGCAATGAAAGAACATGAAGCTTACATTACATTCAGTGGGGGGAAGATTAGTGTCACAATATTGACGCCTAGAGACAAGCCTCAGAGACATGATGACCAGGTGAATACATTGCATTCAATGAGATTGACGCATAGATACTGTATAGGTCAAGTTGTTGACACAAATCAATTGCCTTCATGATGTCAAATCTCTCTCTCTATTCTCTAATCCAGGAATCAACCATTTCATTCAGTCACGGGCCAATTTTTTCTAGTAGCTATTGACCACAAAAAGCCCAAAGAGATATAATATTTGACTAAAACATAATAATATCAAACCTTGCTTACATTTGTATACGATCAGATGTCTCCCTGTTTTGCATGGGAATATCTGGGAACAGATTTCCAACATTTGAATCATTTAGAGCTGATAATGTTGCTACCTGTATACTAGTAGCATTACAAGCCTACACTGCCTGCAAAAAAATGTACCAGATAGTTTAGCCAAAGCATCATAACCTCTCTTTTCTAGCTAGCAACCATATTCAGCTTGTCAACATGTGACTGTGACCTGCTCCAAAATCATGTCTACACATTGATGGGATTGAGACATGGGAGCCAGCCAGCCACATCTCTAACTTGCCAAGTTAGCTAACATTAGCTTTAAAAAAATATGCTGATGGTCCTGTTGGTCAATGTCATGGCATTTCATACCAAAAGTTGTCTGCCAAAGTTTAAGCGCCAAAAATTATCCGCCCAATTTAGTCAATATAATTGCACTGCTTACCAAAAGTTGAGCGCCCAAAATTGCCTGCCAAATTAGTCAATTTACCATCTAGAAAATAACACAATATTAAAGATACTAGTTACAGTGCCTTACAAAAGTGTTCATCCTCCTTGGCATTTTTCCTATTTTGTAGATGCTGAAAAGGCGTTTGATTCAGTGGGATGGGATTATCTATTCCAAGTTATGGAAAGATTTGGTTTCAACAGAGAAGTGATACAGTGCATCAAAACACTGCATTCGTGTCCGACTGCTAGAATAAAGATAATTGGACATTTGTCATGAATGATGAAATTAGAGCGAGGGGTAAAGACAAGGCTGTAATCTTTCACCCACGATCTTCTCCTTGTACATCGAGCCATTAGCACAGGCAATAAAACAGGACCCATCTTTATAGGGAATATCAATAAGAGACAGTGAACATGAGATATGCATGTATGCTGGTGACATTCTGTTATTCCTTAAAGACCCAGGCTCAAGTGTACCTAGATTGATGGATGTTTTACAACATTTGGAACATATTCAGGGTATGTGCTTAACGTACACAAGACCCAAACCCTAGTATATAATTATACCCCACAGGAAAAGCTGAAGAGCAGGTATAACTTCCAGTGGACCTCTTCATCCATTAAATAACTTGGAGTAAATTTGCCAAAAGATAAACCCTAACTTTATGACATGAATTACGATCACATCAACAAGACAACACCTGGACAGGTGGAATCTTAGTAGTAGAATTGAAACAATCAAAATGAACATCGTGCCAAGGTTACTGTATTTGTTCCAATCACTGCTTATAGAAATCCCGCCAAAACAGTTTAGAGAATGGGGTAAACGGATATCAAGGTTTATCTGGAACAGTAAGAGACCAACAATTAGATAAACAACATTACAACTACCAAACCCCCTATTTTGTGTCAACCCAACTGAGACCTCCGGTGTTGGTGCAATTCAGAATCCAAATCCAAATGGAAAGACATCAAGACTACTTTGACAGAGATACACATACAGTCAGTTTTGGGAAATAAGGACATGGTAATAGAAATATACAATAGACAACATCAGTGGATTAATTTCTCTCTTAAGACGTGGTTTAGGGGTTGTTAAGCAAAATAATTTAGACAGAGGTCAAACTGCTGTGTTGGCCCGCATACGACCCCAGCTTCATCCCTGAAATTCAGGATAGCAGATTTCAACAGTGGATGCAGAAAGGCATCACATCATTTAGTACAATCAAAAGGAATGGGGACCTAGAGAAGATCCAGGATCTAAGTAAAAAACATGGCTTGGATAAACAAGATTTTTACACATACCTACAAGTTCGACACTATTTCTTAACGTGTTGCTCCTATTTATAGCCTCAAGCTCATTACCATAACGCAACGTTAACTATTCATGAAAATCGCAAATGAAATTAAATAAATATATTTGCTCTCAAGCTTAGCCTTTTGTTAACAACACTGTCATCTCAGATTTTCAAAATGTGCTTTTGAACCATAGCTAAACAAGCATTTGTGTAAGAGTATTGATATCCTAGCATAGCATTAAGCCTAGCATTCAGCATGCAACATTTTCACAAAAACAAGAAAAGCATTCAAATAAAATAATTTACCTTTGAAGAACTTCAGATGTTTTCAATGAGGAGACTCTCAGTTAGATAGCAAATGTTCCGTTTTTCCAAAAATATTATTTGTGTAGGAGAAATCGCTCCGTTTTGTTCATCACGTTTGGCTGAGAAACCCCCCCCGAAAATTCAGTCATTAAAACGCAAACTTTTTTCCAAATTAACTCCATAATATCGACAGAAACATGGCAAACGTTGTTTAGAATCAATCCTCAAGGTGTTTTTCACATATCTATTCTATGATAAGTCACTCCTGGCAGTTTAGTTTCTCCTCTCGTCAAAATGGAAACATGCACGCGCCTGGAGATGACGCAATAATTTCGACAGAGGACACCGGGCGGACACCTGGTAAATGTAGTCTCTTATGGACAATCTTCCAGTGATATGCCTACAAATATGTCACAATGCTGCAGACACCTTCGGGAAACGACAAAGTGCAGGCTCATTCCTGGCGCATTCACAGCCATATAAGGAGACATTGGAACACAGGGCATTCAAAATCTGGACCCTTTCTGTATGAAATTTCATCTTGGTTTCGCCTGTAGCATTAGTTCTGGGGCACTCACAGATAATATCTTTGCAGTTTTGTAAACGTCAGAGTTTTTTCTTTCCAAAGCTGTCAATTACATGCATAGTCGAGCATCTTTTCGTGACAAAATATCTTGTTTAAAACGGGAACTTTTTTTATCCAAAAATTAAAAGACCGCCCCCTATCTCGAAGAAGTTAACCTGTCTAGGACTGGGGTTCCGCCAGGAACAGGGCGCCAAATACAAATCAACAGAATTCTCATAAATTAAATTTCTCAAACATACAAGTATTTTACACCATTTTAAAGATAAAATTCTCGTTAATCCAGCCACAGTGTCTGATTTCAAAAATGCTTACAGCGAAAGCTCCATAAACATTTATGTTAGGTCACCACGAAGCCATAGAAAACCCCAGTCACAAAAAGCACAAGAGCCACATGAATTCACATGAATTCACAGAAATACTCATTATAAATGTTGATGAAAATGCAAGCGTTATGCATGTAATTTTAGATACACTTCTCCTTAATGCAACCGCTGTGTCAGATTTCAAAACACCTTTACGGAAAAAGCATATTCTGAGTACGGCGCTCAGAGCCCAAACCAGCCAAAAGAAATATCCGCCATGTTTCGCAGTCAACATTAGTCAAAAATAGCATTATAAATATTCACTTACCTTTAATGATCTTCATCCGAATGCACTCCCAGGAATCGCAGTTCCACAATAAATGTTTGTTTTGTTCGATAATGTCCATATTTTATGTCCAAATAGCTTCTTTTGTTAGCGCGTTTGGTAAACAAATCCAAACGCACGTTCTGGTCCAGTCGGACGAAAAGTTCAAAAAGTTATACTCCAGGTCGAAGAAGCTTGTCAAAGTAAGTATAGAATCAATCTTTTGGATGTTTTTATCATAAATGTTCCAACTGGAGAATTCCATTGTCTGTAGAAAAACAATGGAACGAGGGCTACCTCTCATGTGAAATGTGCATGACTGAGAACGAGGCTGCTGCCAGACCCCTTAGTCAAACAGCTCTCATCCGGCCCCCCTTCACTGTAGAAGCCTGAAACAACGTTCTAAAGACGGTTGACATCTAGTGGAAGCCTTATGCCACTTATGCAACTTATAACCCATATGCCACTGTGAATTCTATAGGGGCTGAGTACAGAAACTACTAACCTCAGATTTCCCACTTCCTTTTTGGATTTTCTTCTCAGGTTTTTTGCCTGCCATATGAGTTCTGTTATATTCACAGACATCATTCAAACAGTTTTAGAAACTTCAGTGTTTTCTATCCAATACTAATAATAATATGCATATATTAGCATCTGGGACTGATTAGGAGGCAGTTTACTCTGGGCACGCTATTCATCCAAAATTGAAAATGCTGCCCTCTATTCCAAAGAAGTTTTAAGGGAGATAAAAGTGATTGACCCGCGAGCACCTCAAAAATGTATCCAAGTATTCACTAACACATACAACTTAGGGAGTAACAAAAAAACAATTTAAAATCTTTACTTGGGTATTCAATCTTCAAAGAAACAAACTACAAACTATATTGAACAGAAATGGGAGGAGGAACGTAACATTGAAATAACTGATGAAACATATTTGAGACACAACAAAGCTCCACCAACTCAAGGTCACGGAGAGAATTCTGTTGGAAGAATGTTATACGTTTCTTCATAACACCTAAACTGAAATCAAAACAGACTGGCTCCCTACACCCTTGGTGGAGATAATGCGGGCTATCGAGGGTGGATCACTCTCATATATTTTGGCAATTAATGTAGGAGCATATAACATATTAGATCTGGTAAAATATATATTTTTTATACCATCATCTTTGAAATGAAAGAGGAAGGCCACAATGTATTATTCCAGTTTAGGCGCAATTTAGATTTTGGCCACTAGATGGCAGCAGTGTATGTGCAAAGTTTTAGACTAATCCAATGAACCATTGCATTTATGTTAAAAATATTGTATCAAGTCTGCCCAAATGTGCCTAATTGGTTTATTGATACATTTTCAAGTTCATAACTGTGCACTCTCCTCAAACAATCGCATGCTATTATTTCACTGTAATAGCTACTGTGAATTGGACAATACAGTTAGATTAATGAGAATTTAAGCTTTCTGACCATATCAGATATTACTATATCCTGGGAAATGTTCTTGTTACTTACAACCTCATGCTAATCACATTAGCCCACGTTAGCCCAACCCTCACTGATCCCGTTAAGCAAATGTTTACTCCTGAACTTATTTAGGCTTGCCATAGCAAAGGGGTTGAGTACTTATTGACATTTGAGCTTTTTATTTTTTTATTAATTTGTAAAAATGTCTAAATAAAAAACTCCACTTTGACATTAAGGGGTATTGTGTGTAGGCCAAAAACAAAACAATCTAAATGTAATCAATGTTCAATTCAGGCTGTAACAACCAAATTGTCACGCCTTGGTCATTGTATTTTGTGTTTTCGTTATATATTTGGTCAGGCCAGGGTGTGACATGGGTTTATGTTGTTGTATTTCGTATTGGGGTTTTTGTATTATTGGGATTACGGCTGAGTAGGGGTGTTGTATAGGCTTGGCTGCCTGAGGCGATTCTCAATCAGAGTCAGGTGATTCTCGTTGTCTCTGATTGGGAACCGTATTTAGGTAGCCTGGTTTTCGCTTTGGATTTTGTAGGTGATTGTTCCTGTCTCTGTGTAGTTTCACCAGATAGGCTGTAATAGGTTTCACGTTCCGTTTGTTATTTTGTATCGTTATTTCATGTGTCGCTTTTTTCCAATAAAGTCATGAGTAACTACCACGCTGCATTTCGGTATGACTCTCTTTCGACAAACGAAGAACGCCGTTACACAAATGTTGAAAAAGTCAAGGGGTGTTTCTGAAGGTACTGTATCCTAAGATTAATGCATTAACTGTAATTCAGTGTCTGCTAAATGATGTACATGTAAAAAGTACTGAACTCTACTGTACTGTTCGGTTACTGTCCTGTACTCTACTGATTGGTTCAGATTTGGTCCGGTCCTGTCTGTGCGTAGAATAATACCCACGTATGCAAAGGAGGGTATTGCATATTGCTACCTTTGACTACCTACACTGAAAAAAAATGCATTATCATGATGAAACATGAGGTGATGGAGGAGGACAAATGACATGACAATGGGCCACAGGATTTTGTTACGGTGTCTCTGTGAATTTAAATAGCCATCGATAAAATGCCATTTTTTGGTTGTCCGTGTTCTCAGATGATCCCGCAGGTGAAGAACCGGATATGGAGGTCCTGGGCTTTTGTGGTTACACGTGCTCTGCGGTTGTGAGGCCTGTTGGACGTACATGCCAATTGCACCATCCGTTCAAAACTTGAAACATCTGTGGCATTTTGTTGCGTGACAAAACTGCACATTTTAGAATGGCCTTTTATTGTCCCCAGCATAAGGTGCACCTGTGTAGTGACCATGCTGTTTTATCTTTATATGCAGCACCTGTTTGGTGGATGGATTATCTTGGCAAATGATAAATGCTTACTAACAGGATGTATACTAATTTGTGCACAACATACATTTTAGAGGAATAAGCTTTTTATTTACATTTACATTTAAGTCATTTAGCAGACGCTCTTATCCAGAGCGACTTACAAATTTATTTCAGCTCATGAAACATGGGACCAACACTTCACATGTTGTGTATATTTAGAATAAATCAACATGAAGAGGATGACATTCATATCCACAATTATGCATTTATGTGGAGTACAGATCAGGGACCCATGATGACATTTTGTTACTGTTATTCTGTTCCCAGGTTGTTACGCTCATTTGAATGAGGAGACCAAGGTGCAGCGTGGTAGGCGAACGTCTTACTTTTATTAAAATGAACACCGAAAAAAAAGAAAGTACAAAAC
Source organism: Oncorhynchus keta (assembly GCF_023373465.1). Lineage (NCBI taxonomy): Eukaryota > Metazoa > Chordata > Actinopteri > Salmoniformes > Salmonidae > Oncorhynchus > Oncorhynchus keta. Next base: position 7,676,969 of record NC_068456.1, read on the forward strand.
CAACGTAAAGTTCTGCAGGCTACACAGCAACTATACAAAATCAAGATCCCATAAACTAAGGTGGAAAAAAGGCTGCCTAAGTATGATCCCCAATCAGAGACAACAATAGACAGCTGCCTCTGATTGGGAACCATACCAGGCCAAACAAAGAAATAGGAAAACTAGATTGCCCACACTAGTCACACCCTGACCAAACCAAAATAGAGAATTAAAAGGATCTCTAAGGTCAGGGCATGTCTCAGGTGTAAATCATTTTCACTTACTGTAGTTCAATAACCAAAAAAGGTTAGGGTTATGATGTCATAGATAAATGTCAAGGTGTCATGTTATAGCTGACACCCTATTCTTCCTGCATCTTAGAATTTTTCATTAGGAGAAGAAATAGTATTTAACAGGGTTTTTGGGAAAAGTGGTCACATAAAAAACAAGGACATTTTACTGAAATTCTGTTAGCAAACTTTGCATTTGCACAGTTCTTCCAGTAAATCTGTTTTTGTCAAATGTTCAGTGTAAACTGTTATACAGTGGCTTGCGAAAGTATTCACTCCCCTTGGCATTTTTCCTATTTTGTTGACCTGGAATTAAAGTATATTTTTGTGGGGTTAGTATCATTTGATTTACACAACTTGCCTACGACTTTGAAGAAGCAAAATATATGTTATTGTGAAACAAACAAGAAATAAGAAAAAAAAACACAAAATCTGAGCGGACATAACTATTCAACCCCCCAAATTCAATACTCTGAAGAGCCACCTACTGCAGCAATTCCAGCTGCAAGTCTCTTGGGGTATGTCTCTATAAGCTTGGCACATCTAGCCACTGTGATTTATGCCCATTCTTCAAAGCAAAACTGCTCCAGCTCCTTCAAGTTGGATGGGTTCCGCTGGTGTACAGCAATCTTTAAGTAATACCACAGATTCTCAATTGGATTGAGTTCTGGGCTTTGACTAGGCCATTCCAAGACATTTAAATGTTTCCCCATAAACCACTCGAGTGTTGCTTTGGCAGTATGCTTAGGGTTATTGCCCTGCTGGAAGGTGAACCTCCATCCCAGTCTCAAATCTCTGGAAGACTGAAACAGGTTTCCCTAAAGAACCTGGATGGTCAGCTCCCAGCATTTTCATGCAGTGTAGTAACGACAAGATTTGGCACAATGTTCATTGTTGTTTTACTAGCTAACGTTAGCTGGCTGGCTCCCTAGCTGACAGTTGTATCCTACAACTGTTTGCTTCGCTAGTTAGAGCCTGATGTTAGCTAGCTAACATTGAACCTGGATGGTTAGCTCCCAGGGTATTCATACAGTGTAGTAATGACATGATTTACATTACATTTACATTTACATTTAAGCCATTTAGCAGACGCTCTTATCCAGAGCGACTTACAAATTGGTGCATTCACCTTATGACATCCAGTGGAACAGCCACTTTACAATAGTGCATCTAAATCTTTTAAGGGGGGGGGGGTGAGAAGGATTACTTTATCCTATCCTAGGTATTCCTTAAAGAGGTGGGGTTTCAGGTGTCTCCGGAAGGTGGTGATTGACTCCGCTGTCCTGGCGTCGTGAGGGAGTTTGTTCCACCATTGGGGGGCCAGAGCAGCGAACAGTTTTGACTGGGCTGAGCGGGAACTGTACTTCCTCAGTGGTAGGGAGGCGAGCAGGCCAGAGGTGGATGAACGCAGTGCCCTTGTTTGGGTGTAGGGCCTGATCAGAGCCTGGAGGTACTGAGGTGCCGTTCCCCTCACCGTAGGCAAGCACCATGGTCTTGTAGCGGATGCGAGCTTCAACTGGAAGCCAGTGGAGAGAGCGGAGGAGCGGGGTGACGTGAGAGACGGGCTGCGGCGTTCTGGATGAGTTGTAGGGGTTTAATGGCACAGGCAGGGAGCCCAGCCAACAGCGAGTTGCAGTAATCCAGACGGGAGATGACAAGTGCCTGGATTAGGACCTGCGCCGCTTCCTGTGTGAGGCAGGGTCGTACTCTGCGGATGTTGTAGAGCATGAACCTACAGGAACGGGCCACCGCCTTGATGTTAGTTGAGAACGACAGGGTGTTGTCCAGGATCACGCCAAGGTTCTTAGCGCTCTGGGAGGAGGACACAATGGAGTTGTCAACCGTGATGGCGAGATCATGGAACGGGCAGTCCTTCCCCGGGAGGAAGAGCAGCTCCGTCTTGCCGAGGTTCAGCTTGAGGTGGTGATCCGTCATCCACACTGATATGTCTGCCAGACATGCAGAGATGCGATTCGTCACCTGGTCATCAAAAGGGGGAAAGGAGAAGATTAATTGTGTGTCGTCTGCATAGCAATGATAGGAGAGACCATGTGAGGTTATGACAGAGCCAAGTGACTTGGTGTATAGCGAGAATAAGAGAGGGCCTAGAACAGAGCCCTGGGGGACACCAGTGGTGAGAGCGCGTGGTGAGGAGACAGATTCTCGCCACGCCACCTGGTAGGAGCGACCTGTCAGGTAGGACGCAATCCAAGCGTGGGCCGCGCCGGAGATGCCCAACTCGGAGAGGGTGGAGAGGAGGATCTGATGGTACTATGATTTGCCACTATGTTCATTGTCATTCTTGAATGGTGGTGGTAAAATGCAGTCCCTTGACGTTGACACCATATAAAAACACTGTAAAATATGAAGACCATGACAAATAATACATTTTCTGTTTCATCTAACTGTTATTTAATTTAAAAAAACATACACTGTGTGTACAAAACATTAAGAACACCTGCTCTTTCCATAATAGACCCCAGATCCCATATTGATGCCACTTGTTAGATCCATTTCAATCAGTTTAGATAAAGGGGAGGAGTTGAGACATGGGTTGTGTATGTGTGCCATTCAGAGGCTGAATAGGTAAGACAAATATGTATGTGTCTTTGAACATGGTATGGTTGTAGCTAGGTGCCAGGAGCACCGGTTTGGTGTTAACCAACAACACTCCACCAACAGGTCTTCACCCTGACTCTTTGCTGTCACTATATACAGTAGGCTACAGCCAGCTATAGAGTGAAAGAGCATGGCTGCTCAGAGGACAGACAGACGTGTATCTTGAGAGAATAATCTAGTAGTATGGTTCAGTGGTGGTCTCAGGCTAGCACCTAACGCAGTGAAAACTCGGACAGTGTTCTGACCAACAAGTTCTGAGCTTACAGCTTGTTGGCTAGTTTATTCTAGGCTAAGTTTCTCCGCTAACCCTATATAGATCTAGCAACTGTGACAATCTCAAAAGGACGGAGTCGGGACATGATTAGGGAGAGGTGACCTGTATTCTCTGTGAGGAACCTACATGGTGTGTGTGTGTGTGTGATCGGCGTTATTTTCAAAAGATGACTGATGTCCACACTGAGATTCAGCTGGTCCATCAGTGCTATTTGTCCATCACCCTGAGCCTTACCGCACCTCGACACGATAAACAGACGGGGGTGATGGACAGCACCTGTCAGCGTTTGGACTCGATGAGAGTGCAGACTGCTCTGATTATTTATGGAAGGTCACTTAAAAAAAGATCCATCGGTGAATTATTGAATGAGAGTCGAACAAGGGGCTTGTTTTGTTTTGCTGCATCATTGGCCGCATATGTCCATGGCAGACAAAAGAAACACACATAGATATCAACAGCATTGTTGACGAACCCGCCTCTTGTCTGTCTGGATCATGTTTAAGCTATTGCTAACCCCATTTGTGTAAGTACAAAATGGTAAGGGACTATAATAATAGAAACAGAATCAGAATCGGTGTCTAATGTAATGGTGTGGTCAATCATGCCTCAGTATATTTTTTCTTCTCATTTGCACCCCAGCATCTCTACTTGCACATTCATCTTCTGCACATCTACTGTATCACTCCAGTGATTAATTGCTCAATTGTCATTATTTCACCACTATGGCCTATTTATTGCCTATATACAGTGTGTGCAAATGAGGTAAGATAACTCTCTTATCTTACCTCATTTGCACACACTGTATATAGGCTTTTTTCACCAATTGTGTTATTGACTGTATGTTTGTTAATCCCATGTGTAACTTTGTGTGGTTGTTTGTGTCGCACTGTTTTGCTTTATCTTGGCCAGGTCGTAGTTGTAAATGAGAACTTGTTCTCAACTAGTCTACCTGGTTAAATAAAGGTGAAATAAAAAATTCAAGTATGTACGGACGTTGTTATTTTTCTCTAACATCACGTATTGATCTTCTGTGTCACTGTATGTCACCTCCTCCCACTACACAGCTTCTATCATCTGACCTAGAACATTGTCCGAATGTTAAATGTCTTTCTGAAAGCAACATTTGTCCAAGCAGTTGTGTTGAATGAATCAATACTAAATAAGGGATCACAAGTCCAGCATTCATTCTCATTCTAAATCAATAATAGTTGTGGCCTGAGGACTAGTTGTTGTAATACTGTTTGCGTTATTTTTGCGGGGAGTTTACACTCCATTTGATCCCACATGTGTTGCTGTGCTTCTGGTGAACAGCAGTGGGGAGGTGAAAGAGAGACCAAGTCCCGTTGAACAATTGGCAGATTGAAAGTGACATGTTGACCACGGCAGTCTGGCTCCCCTCGCCTCTGGTTCACAGAAACTTATGAGAGGTAAGAGCTGAGAGGGAGACATGGTGCAGGAGTGAAGGGGGGAGAGGAGGAGGGAGGCCTCTCACTCTCTCTGTCTCTCTCTCATTGTCTCTCTCTACCCTCTCATTGTCTCTCTCTACCCTTTTAGTGAATCGAATTCATCAAGGTCTAATGCGACCCAGGTGTACCTGGTGGCTATACAGGCCAATTTAATCCACAGCAATAGTCCATTGTCAAGTTAAAGCATAAATACAATATCGTGCAGGGGACACGCTCTGTAATATAGTCATAATGAAGGAAGTAATGGGACCTTGTGACATCCCATACTTTCCATAATATCTGGTTCAATGCAACCTGGGCTAATAAGGGTGGGATTGGCTCACTGATACATGCATGGAGAAATGTATATATCAACACAAACACAGATTGAAAATTGATTGTTATAGTTTATGGAAAAGAAAGAATAGAAACCGTGGAACTGCTTTTATCTGAGAATTAAAAATTGAGACGGGATTAAGACTATCTTATCTAATGTTTTCCTTGTAATGTCTGTGGATGTGCTATGTTATATGTGCTTACAATGGTATCGTTCACGTTGATTCAGAAACCCAGAAAACTCCTTTTAAAAAGATATCATCTTAATAATCAACCGTTTTCCTTGTATAGCCTGTGGATGTACCACGTTATGTCATCTCACAGATGCTAATGCTTGCTGACTTTGCCCTGTTCTCCAATGGTTTTGTACGTCATGATTCAGAGACCCAGACATCATCACCACCAATAATTGCTTTTAAAAAATATATTTTAATCCAGTACAGACATTAGTTTTTCTAACAACTAGCATGCATGACCTGCAACTCATGACGAAATAGTTACACTAAAAACACAGCAGAACAATTCTCAACGTGCCACTGTAAGTACAATACAACAAACACTGTCGGAGGTGCATGATAGTCCAGGCAAAAATGAGAAAAATATATCAATTATACTTATTCGTCCACATTTGGACTGCTTCCTCAACTAGTATAGCAGTCTGATTCCTGTCCAAATCTCTTGATGTGTTCTTAAAAATGTTCCTCTCCCTGTATTCTCGAAGGCGAGGTTACCACCCCTACTACCTGCTCATGTATCCTCAAAAAACGGAACATTGTCATATTGCTTTTGTGTGTGCAACGTGTATAGTCCTACAGTTTGTGTTGTGTGTATATTTTGGTTTTACTATCCTTGTGGAGACTCAACCCTTATTCATACAAACCTTCATTTTCCGGCTTTGTTACATTCGTTCCAATAGACCAGTGAACAAGACCATGAAGTGTGGCAATGTGAGATGAATTTGTACATGTATGTATTTGTTGAGACTGACTCATGCAATAGGATCAGGGTCTTTGCTGTACCCGGCAAATGGATCCCATATTATTATGGATATTCTCACATTACTATTATTACTGTTCAACTTATTCAATGATGGTGCTGCACAGAATGGTGAACAAGAGACATTGTCGAGATACATTTACATAAGTTTGAATACACCTGAAACGTATTACTACACCTACTGTAACCAGTTCTAAAGTCAAGTGTTACAGTATCTTGTGCTACAATATTGCTGACTGTAGACCCATGCTTTGTGATGTGATCCTCAATGTACAATGCTTTTGTGTACATTGCTACAGTATTTATCGGCGCTAATGATGAGCAGAGCTACTCGGATTCACTGGACCCCTTCACAGAGTCCCATATACATTATTTCTCAACATACAATGTACAGTCACAGTGTGTTGAAGAAAGAACAGATTTTTTTTTTGTGGACTCATCATAAATATACAGTCCCTCAGTGTCCCAGCAGAGCCAGCAGGGGGCCAGCTGCACCAAGCCTCATTGACTGTCTTTGTTTTGAATGGAAACTTTGCCATCGAATCTGCTCAAGAAGAGAAGGAAAAATGTACAGAAACATAGAAAGCAATACCCTCTCAGCAGTTGCCATCACAGGGGCTTCAAAGGGGAAAAGAGCTACAGATTAAAGCATTCTGACGGTAGCCAGCTCTCATCTTCTACGTCTGGCTTTTCTGGGTAAGAGTAGGACTCGACACCTGCCCCCTCTGACAACGGTGATAATGCAGGTGGTGCACACTCGAGTTGTACAACTGATGTGCAGGGCATTTGGCACAGCAGTTGTGATACAACAAAGAGTACATCAGTTGTACATGCTGAGTGTGTACGGACCCCCTCTAATACAACAAACTGTTAGGTAGCTGATGACAATTAGGCCTACCAGAACAAAAATAACTCACGACTCGAGTAAAGTGGGAGGGAATCCGACAAGCAAATAGGACATCTACAGCCACGATTTCTAGCTTGCTGAATTGTTCATATTTAATCACTGTCAACAAACATTTAATGTTCTTGTCATAATAATGATAAGTAATGATGGAGGGGACTTAAAGAATTAGCGTTTTTCGTGCTGAAAGAATCTTGTATTGTAGTGGAGAGAGGGCTAACGGGAGGATTAGGTGGCCATGATTGTATAAGAGTCAGGACCTTGGTTTAAGGGCACCCTTTGGGTGGCAGTGTCCCCATCACAGCCTAAGGTAATTGAGGCGGGAAGAATGCCTCTCACGGGCCCTCTAACACCACTTCCAACAGCATCTGGTCTCCTACCTAGACATCAATCAGGCCTGACCCTGCTTAGGCTCAGATGAAAGCCAGCAGAGAGAGGCAGTCAGGGTAGTCTGTCTGCTTGCCATACATTAAAGTATTATGTCCCTCTTTTATGCTCCGGTTTCGGACAAGTTTCCTCTATTTTTACTAATACATACAAAATTAACCAGAGAACCTTTTGTGGTTACAGCTGGCATCTTTAAACTAACAATTATCACAAGAAGTTTGTGAGTAAGAGAAGATGCATCTGTATAAGAATGGAAAGGGAGGATGGAAAGGCAGTGAGGACTGGAGGTGGGGGGGAGGGGAGTCTTCTGTTGGCCTACATGGGACAGACTTTGTTCTCTGGGATCGGTAGCTGGGCGACGGAGCTGCACTCGCTCGGGGACTCCTCCTCATTCTTAGGCTGAGCATTGCCGCAGACCGGGATGCGGGCGGCGATGGCTGACATCTCGCCCCCCGTGCAGCTCTCCCCCGTCATTCCCGGTCGCTGCGATGTTGCGTTCATGTTCTCTGGCGCAGGCTTGCCGGTAAAGAGCTGGATCAGACACTTCCTGAACTGGACAAAGGTCAAAGGGCATTAGAACAGCCAATTGAAAAGAAAATGTCAGAAAGCCAGTGTTCCTTCAGTAAGAAGGGGGATAAAACATTTTTAAACGGGAATGAAATAAATGTTATTTTTGGACAAGTTCTTAAAGCACCTTCATTGTTTCTTAACATGTAGGCTTCTGATTAGTGCCTTATGAACAGTACCCAGGTGATAAGGTGATAGTCACTTATTGCCTTGCAGTGTGATATCTGAAACGGGCAGGATACTGTAGCTCCTCATAAAAAGAAGCAGATACGCGGTAGACAGTTACATGGCTGTGCAGGTAGGAGATATGCATCATACTTATCAAGAGATGTTCAACACATATTGCAACACTGCCATTGGTTTTTTGCTATTTGTTTAAAAGACAGATAGGATGGAGTACTGACCATCATCCTCCTGCTGAAGAAAACACATCAATGGCATGCCAATTGTGTCTAAAAGGGTGGGAGAAAAAAAACTCTAAAAAGCTCTGAATCATTACTTGTTTCCACATTACCTTGCAGATAAAACTGTTACGTGGACTGACCTTTTTTTGCAAGCTTTTTCTGTCCCAAAAGCAGATTCCAGGAAAACCCTCAATGCATCGCCCCCCAGCAAATTCAAGCATGACCTGTGCCACTATTGAAGTTTCCATTTCAACATAAAGTCCAAGCTAATGCTTCTCACTTCTTTACTTTCCCAAAGGCTGCTGAAAATAAACACTATGGCCGGGTTTTCAATTCAATCGCGGGTTGTAGACAATGCTGCTTTTAAAAGGGAATTTCACATTGAGACGACATATCCCACTGGGAACAGACGTCAGTTCAACTTCTAGTTATGATTTACATTTGGTTGAGTTTTCAGCTGATGTAAATTCAACGGGAAATACATTTTATAAAAAAATCACCATGTCATTGGATTTATGATAAAAGTTGGGTGAAAGAAAGACAAAATGCCCTTACTTTGGTTACTTGTTGCAAATCCAATCAGTTTTCAATGTTGATTCAACGTCATCACATCATTGATTCAACCAGTTTTTGCCCAGTGGGATGCTGCCTTTGCAGTGAAAGCAATCTCTGCGAATGTGGGAACATTGCCTTGAAAAGTTGCATTGACTACAACCCACGATCGGATTGGATCCTGGCCTATTCTCAAATGGATGTTCACTTTAGATTCGCAGTGTTTTGTCCACTGACCTTGACATCTTTAAGGCTTTAGCAGAGAATACATTTGAGTGTTTGTTTGACAAATGTGTTCGCTTGATGTTCCAAAATAGACCAACAAGAAAGCAACTATGGCACAGTATGTGTTATACCAAGCATAAGGTCATAAATGTGTCAACTTAATGGAACCATGAATGGCTTGAGCAAAATAACGTCAACAACACCTTTTCTGTCCCATTGAAAGGCTATTCTGGAGGCTAGATGGTTTTCCAAAATGAAGAAGGCAAACATCATAACATTTCACACCACTCAGCTAAATGGACAACACATTTCAATTCCCGTATTTCTGTGCACTGGACATAGACAGCAGGATTGTGTGTCAGAAGAGCTTTGTTGAGTGGTACAGTGGTTCTGTATAGCTCAGTTGGTAGAGCATGGCACTTGCAATATCAGAATAGTGGGTTCGATTCTTCGGACCACCCATGTAAAATGTATGCATAATGACTTTTGTTTTGGATAAAAGCTTCTGGTAAATGGCATATATTATTATTACTAATATTCATAATAATAATATGCCATTTAGTAGTATTATGGTACAGAGCAGGATGTACTGGCATTCTCCTAAAAAAATGTTTTTCATCTTGCCACATATAGTGCCTTGCAAAAGTATTCATCCCCCTTGGTGTTTTTCCTATTTTGTTGCTTTTACAACCTGTAATTTTTATTTGGATTTCATGTAATGGACATACACAAAATAGTCCAAATTGGTGAAGTGAAATGAAATGAATAACTTGTTTCAAAAAATATAACACGGAAAAGTGGTGTTTGCATATATATTCACCCCTATGAAGCCCCTAAATAAGATCTGGTGCAACAAATTACCTTCAGAAGTCATATAATTAGTTAAATTAAGTCCAACTGTGTGCAACCTAAGTGTCACATGATCTCAGTATATATACACACCTGTTCTGAAAGGCCCCAGAGTCAGCAACACCACTAAGCAAAGGGCACCACCAAGCAAGCAGCATCATGAAGACCAAGGAGCTCTCCAAACAGGTCAGGGACAAAGTTGTGGAGAAGTACAGCTCAGGTTTGGGTTATGAAAAAAATATCAGCGACTTTGAACATCCCACGGAGCACCATTAAATCCATTATTAAAAAATGGAAAGAATATGGCACCACAACAAACCTGCCAAGAGAGGGCCGCCCACCAAAACTCACAGACCAGGCAAGGAGGGCATTAATCAGAGAGGCAACAAAGAGACAACAAAAAAACCCTGAAGGAGCTGCGAAGCTCCACAGCGGAGACTGGAGCATCAGTCCATAGGACTATTTTAAGCCGTACACTCCACAGAACTGGGCTTTAAGGAAGAGTGGCCAGAAACAAATAAGCAAACATGTTTGGTGTTCGCCAAAAGGCATGTGGGAGACTCCCCAAACATATGGAAGAAGGTACTCTGGTCAGATGAGACTACAATTGAGATTTTTGGCCATCAAAGAAAACGCTATGTCTGGCGCAAACCCAACACCTCTCATCACCCTTGAGAACACCATGAAACCTGTTTCAGTCTTCCAGACTGAGACTGGGACGGAGGTTCACCTTCCAGCAAGACAATGACCCTAAGCATACTGCTAAAGCAACACTCGAGTGGTTTAAGGGGAAACATTTGAATGTTTTGGAATGGCCTGGTCAAAGCCCAGAACTGAATCCAATTGAGAATCTGTGGAATGACTTAAAGATTGCTGTACACCAGAGGAACCCATCCAACTGGAAGGAGGTGGAGCAGTTTTGCCTTGAAGAATGTGCAAAAATCCCAGTGGCTAGATGTGCCAAGTTTATAGAGACATTCCCCAAGAGACTTGTAACTGTAACAGCTACAAACGTAGCTCTACAGTATTGACTTTGGGGGGGGTGAATAATAATGGTGAATACATTTTTTATTTGATTTTTTTTTTTATCATATTTTGCTTCTTCAAAGTGGTAGGCATGTAGTGTAAATCAAATGATACAAACCTCCCAAAAAACATTTTTATTCCAGGTTGTAAGGCAACAAAATAGGAAAAATGCCAAGAGGTGTGAATATTTTCGCAAGCCACTGTATGGCCAGGGACATGAGTACACATGATGTAATGCTAACAGAGTGTACTGAGTCAAGCATTCCTCTGCAGCGATCCCTTTCTCAGTGCAGTAGCTGCTTGTGTACAGTGAATTTTGTGCTGGGACCAAATAAAGATCTATATGTCTGTCTCTAGTAACTTTCTCTTTCTCTATAACCTACTGTAATAGCCTTCACAACAAGGCTCACGGGTCTTCGTGCAACAGTCAGAATTACACCTCCAAACTCGCAGAGCCAGGGCTGAACAAAGCACACCCCAATCAGCTTAGAAAGAGAGAGATGGGAGAGAGTAGGAAGGGAAGGGGATGCTCCTTGATAATGCACTACTTTAGTAGCAGGCCTGTCAATCAAGTCATTCCCAAATGTTAATTCTCTTCAGGCTTCACAATGCTTAAATCATGTGTACGTGCCCCTCTGTAGGACTGGGCAGATTACAGTCCCAAGATGCCATATAACTTATTTTGTATATAATGTTTCTGCCACCATTTCTTATGACCGAAAAGATCTTCTACATATCAGGACAGTGATTACTCACCTCGTACTGTAAGATTATTTTTTTTTAAAGAGTCGGACACAAAGGATTTACTTCAGACACCCAACAAGGCCCTCATCCCCATCATACGAAGGAGAAAGAGACCGAGATATTGGGGAGGTAGGTTGGGGTGCCTTGTAAGGATCCGTCGGCGAGTGAGTAATCTGCCTTTACCATCAGTCCTATTAGCCAACGTACAATAATTGAATAACAAAATAGAAGTACGATCAAATGTGTTCAACAATGAAATACTGTAATATCTTATGTTTCACCGAGTCGTGGCTGAACGACAACATGAATAACATACAGCTGGTGGGTTTTACACTGCATCGGCAAGATAGAACAGCCGCCTCCGGTAAGACAAGGGGCACGAAATCTAATAGTAAGGAAGTCTTGAGGTTTTGTCTTGAGGTTTTGCTCGCCCGAGGTAGAGTATTGCTCGCCCAAGGTAGAGTATTGTATTAGTATTCTCAACTAACATCAAGGCGGTGGCCCGTTCCTGTAGGTTCATGCTCTACAACATCCGCAGAGTACGACCCTGCCTCACACAGGAAGCGGCGCAGGTCCTAATCCAGGCACTTGTCATCTCCCGTCTGGATTACTGCAACTCGCTGTTGGCTGGGCTCCCTGCCTGTGCCATTAAACCCCTACAACTCATCCAGAACGCCGCAGCCCGTCTGGTGTTCAACCTTCCCAAGTTCTCTCACGTCACCCCGCTCCTCCGCTCTCTCCACTGGCTTCCAGTTGAAGCTCGCATCCGCTACAAGACCATGGTGCTTGCCTACGGAGCTGTGAGGGGAACGGCACCTCAGTACCTCCAGGCTCTGATCAGGCCCTACACCCAAACAAGGGCACTGCGTTCATCCACCTCTGGCCTGCTCGCCTCCCTACCACTGAGGAAGTACAGTTCCCGCTCAGCCCAGTCAAAACTGTTCGCTGCTCTGGCCCCCAATGGTGGAACAAACTCCCTCACGACGCCAGGACAGCAGAGTCAATCACCACCTTCCGGAGACACCTGAAACCCCACCTCTTTAAGGAATACCTAGGATAGGATAAAGTAATCCTTCTCACCCCCCCCCCCCTTAAAAGATTTAGATGCACTATTGTAAAGTGGCTGTTCCACTGGATGTCATAAGGTGAATGCACCAATTTGTAAGTCGCTCTGGATAAGAGCGTCTGCTAAATGACTTAAATGTAAATGTAATGTAAATGAGTATCTCAAGATGAGCTATTACCCCACTATTTATCAGGAGAGTTTATCTATATTCTTTGTAGCTGTCTATTTACAACCATAAACCGATGCTGGCCCTAAGACCGCACTAAATGAGCTGTATACGGCCATAAGCAAACATGAAGCAAACATTCACTGCACACAAGCAGCGAGTCCCCCGGGTTGTGCCGCTGCTCCAATTTCAACTGTTCTGCCTGCGGCTGTGGATCCCTGACTTGTTCACTGGACGTGCTACCTGTCCCAGACCTGCTGTTTTCAACTCTCTAGAGACAGCAGGGGCGGTAGAGATACAACTTAATGATCGGCTATGAAAAGCCAACGGACATTTACTCCTGAGGTGCTGACCTGTTGCACCCTCGACAACTACTGTGATTATTATTATTTGACCATGCTGGTAATTTATGAACATTTGAACATCTTGGCCATGTTCTGTTATCTCCACCCGGCACAGCCAGAAGAGGACTGGCCACCCCTCATAGCCTGGTTCCTCTCTAGGTTTCTTCCTAAGTTTTGGCCTTTCTAGGGAGTTTTTCCTAGCCACCGTGCTTCTACACCTGCATTGCTTGCTGTTTGGGGTTTTAGGCTGGGTTTCTTGAACAGCACTTTGAGATATCAGCTGATGTAAGAAGGGCTATATAAATACATTTGATTTGATGAAAACGCTCATCCAGAGGTGGCGCTCCTAGTGTCCGGGGATTTCAATGCAGGGAAACTTAAATCCGTTTTACCTCATTTCTACCAGCATGTTAAATGTGCAACCAGAGGGGAACAAAAAACTGTAGACCACCTTTACTCCACACAGAGAGACACATACAAGGCTGTCCTTCGCCCTCCATTTGACAAATCTGACCATAATTCTATCCTCCTCATTCCTGCTTACAAGCAAAAACTAAAGTTGGAAGTACCAGTGACTCGGTCAATAAAGAACTGGTCAGATTACGCAGATGCTAAGCTACAAGACTGTTTTGCCTGCACAGACTGGAACATGTTCTGGGATTCTTCCGATGGCATTGAAAAGTACACCGCATCAGTCATAAATAAGTGCATCAATGACGTCATCCCCACAGTGATTGTACATTCATACCCCAACCAGAAGCCATGGATTACAGGCAAGATCCGCACTGAACTAAAGGGTAGAGGTGCCGCTTTCAAGGAGCAGGACTCTAACCCGGAAGATGATAGGAAATCCTGCTATGCCCTCTGACGAACCATCAAACAGGTAAAGTGTCAATACAGGACTAATATTGAATCGTACTACACCGGCTCCGACACTCGTCGGATGTGGCAGGGCTTGCAAACTATTACAGACTACTAAGGGAAGGACAGCCGTGAGCTTCCCAATAATATGAGCCTACCAGATGAGCTAAATTACTTCTAAGCTCGCTTTGAGGCAAGCAACACTGAAGCATGCATGAGAGCATCAGCTGTTCCAGATGACTGTGTGATCACACTCTCCGTAGCCCATGTGAGTAAGACCTTTAAACAGGTCAACATTCACAAGGCTGCAGGGCCAGACGGATCACCAGGACTTGTACTCTGAGCATGTGCTGACCAACTGGCAAGTGTCTTCACTGACATTTTCAACCTCTCCTTAACTGAGTCTGTAATACCAATATATTTCAAGCAGACCACCATAGTCCCTGTTCCCAAGAACACCAAGGTAACCTGCCTAAATGACTACCAACCTGTAGCACTCACATCTGTAGCTATGAAGTGCTTTGAAAGGCTGGTCATGGCTCACAACAACACCATTATCCCAGAAACCCTAGACCCACTCCAATTTGCATACTTCCCCAACAGATCCACAAATGTTGCAATCTCTATTGCACTCCACAAAGCCCTTTCCCACCCGGACAAAAGGAACACCTATGTGAGAATGCTATTCATTGACTCCATATCAGCGTTCAACCCCATAGTGCTCTCTAAGCTCATCACTAAGCTAAGGACCCTGGGACTAAACACCTCTCTCTGCAACTGGATCCTGGACTTGCTGATGGGCCGCCCCCAGGTGGTAAGGATAGGTAACAACCCATCCGCCGTGCTGATCCTCAACACGGGGGCCCCTCAGGGGTACTCAGTCCCCTCCTGTACTCCTGGTTTACTCACGACTGCATGGCCAGGCATGACTCCAACACTATCATGAAGTTATCCGATGACACAACAGTGGTAGTCCTGATCACCGACAATGATGAGACAGCCTATAGGGAGGAGGTCAGAGACCTGGCCGTGTCGTGCCAGGATAACAACCTCTCCCTCAACTAAACTTGATCAAGACAAAGGAGATGATTGTGGACTACAGGAAAAGGATGACCAAGCAGGCCCTCATTCTCATCGACAGGGCTGTAGTGGAGCAGGTTGAGAGCTTCAAGTTCCTTGGTGTCCCCATAACCAATAAATTGACATGGTCCAAGCACACCAAGACTGTCATGAAGAGGGCACGACAAAACCTACTCCCCCTCAGAAGACTTAAAAGATTTAGCATGGGTCCTCAGATCCTCAAGAAGTTCTACAGCTGCACCATCGAAAGCATCCTGACTGGTTGCATCACTACCTGGTATGGCAACTGCTCAGCCTCCGACCGCAAGGCACTACAGAGGGTAATGCATACGACCCAGTACATCACTGGGGCCAAGCTCCATGCCATCCAGGACCTCTACACCAGTTGGTGTCAGAGGAAGGCCCTAAAAATTGTCAAAGACTCTAGCCACCATAGTCATAGAATGTTCTCTCTGCTACCGCACCGAAAGCTTCTACCCCCAAGCCATAAGACTCCAGAACAGCTAGTCAAATGGCTAGCCAGACTATTTGCATTGTCCCCCCCCTCTTTTACTTCCTGTTTACTATCTATGCATAGTCACTTTAACTCTACCTACATGTACATATTACCTCAATTACCTCGACTACCCTGTGCCCCCGCACATTGACTCTGTAAAGGTAACCCCTGTATATAGCCTCGCTACTGTTATTTTTTTTTTTACTTCTCTATTTTTAACTTCACACTTATTTTTCCTAACTGCATTGTTGGTTAAGGGCTTGTACGTAAGCATTTCTACACCTGTTGTATTTGGCACGTGACAAAGAAAAATGTGATTTGATTTGATATGGCACAAGAGAGAGACAATGGCATGCCAACCTTTCATCACACATCCACAGACAACTTAATTTGCTCAATTATTAATCAAAAACTTCTGCCTGACAACTGTGATCTTTGGGGACTGTGGTTCCCCATTTGTATTTTGTGGGACTGACCTTGTAAGATCAAAGCTCGTTCTTTTAAGAAATATCAAAGGATAATGGTAGAACGTTCCCCCTTGACCTTGCTGTGACCTGTGTATGATATACTTTGAACCTGTCTATGGTATAAATCTGCTTTACTGTACAGAAGTCATCCATTGTAGGAATCCTCCTATGTCTCTCTGACACTATTGTGTAACTTCCACACAGACCCCATTGCTTAAGGTCAGTTGACTTTTCCAACTGTCCTACATCTGAGGTATGTTGATGCCAGGATCTGCCTGCTAGCTGTCCTTATTTATATTTATTCACATCCCCTGCTCTTTTATAAATACAGTGACCTATTTACAGGACAGATCTAAAGTGGAGCAGCCAGTCAGATGGACCGGCAGAATTCATGGACCCACCGGGTGACCAAAATCTCCCTGACCAATACAGTATACTATACAGGACAGTCAACCAAGTACGTACATGTGTTCCGTTTTTGTTTTGTTTTACCAAATCAAAAATGTTATGTAAACAGCATGTTATTTAAGTTTTTAGATACTATTTTTGTGATTTTCCTTGGTTTTGAAAAACGTACCCCACCACAGTGATAGACATCCTCAGGCTCCTTTGGCAACATGAGGGCATGCAGAAAACAAGAATAAATGCCCATATATCAGAGAGAATACTATTTATTTTGGTTGTCATAGAAGCCATCAGTCCTGAGAAACCAACAGTATCACCACAATGGGAACGAGACTTTGTAACATCCATTTACATCAAAAATATAGATTTGGAATAAAAAATAAGGAAAAATGTGTTATTTAATGCCTTTCATTGACCAAATTCATTGTGGCTTTGTGTAAATCTAAATCTACAGCGCACTCGGAAAGTTTTCAGACACCTTAACTTTTTCCAAATTTCGTTAAGTTACAGCAATAATGACAAAGTGAAAAAAAAGTTTTTTAAATTTGTGCAAATGTATTTAAAAAATAAATGAAAACTGAAATTACTTATACACTACCGGTCAAAAGTTTTAGAACACCTACTCATCCAAGGGTTTTTCTTTATTTGTACTATTTTCTACATTGTAGAAAAATACTGAAGACATCAAAACTATGAAATAACACATATGAAATAATGTAGAAACCAAAAAAGTGTTAAACAAATCTAAATATATTTTATATTTGAGATTTTTTGAATAGCCACCCTTTGCCTTGATGACAGCTTTGAACACTCTTGGCATTCTCTCAACAAGCTTCACCTGGAATGATTTTCCAAAAGTCTTGAAGGAGTTCCCACATATGCTGAGCACTTGTTGGCAATATGAGGGCGGGAGAACCTTTCAAAAGGACAACCATGTCTGCAGCACTCCACGAGACGGAAGCACCTCCTCAGTAAAAGGCACATGCCTGCCCAAAGGACTCTCAGACCATGAGAAACAAGATTCTCTAGTTTGATGAAACCAAGATTGAACTCTTTGACCTGAATGTTAAGGGTTATGTCTTGAGGAAACCTTCCACCATCCCTACGGTGAAGCACAGTGGTGGCAGCATCATGCTTTGGGGATGTTTTTCAGCGGCAGGGACTGGGAGACCAGTCAGGATCGAGGGAAAGATGAACGGAGCAAAGTACAGAGAGATCCTTGATGAAAACCTGCTCAAGAGTGCTCAGGACCACAGACTGAGGCAAAGTTTCAGGACAATGACCCTAAGCACACAGCCAAGACAACGCAGGAGTTGCTTCGGACCAGTTTCTGGATGTCCTTGAGTGGCCCAGCCAGAGCCCGGACTTGAACCCGATTTAACATCTCTGGAGATAGCTGTGCAGTGACGCTCCCCATCCAACCTGACAGAGTTTGAGAGGATCTGGAGAGAAGAATGGGAAAAACTCCCCAAATACAAGTGTACCAAGTGTATAGCGTCATACCCAAGAAGACTCAAGGCTCTAATCACTGCCAAAGGTGCTTCAACAAAGTACTGAGTATAGGGACTGAATACTTATGTAAATGTTTTTTTTTTATTTAATACATTTGCATAACAAAATGGCTTTGACATTATGGTGTACTGTGTGTAGATTGATGAGTAAAATGTTGTTTTTATAAATAGGCTGTAGTGTAACAAATTGTGGAAAAAGTCAACGGGTCTGAATACTCTGTATATCTCTCTTTAAATGAGCAGAGAGAAATCAAGAACCCCTGATAATAATATATATTTGTTTTGTTTAACCTTTATTTAACTAGGCAAGTCAGTTAAGAACAAATTCTTATTTACAATGACGGACTACCCCGGCCAAACCCTAAACCGGACGACGCTGGGCCAATTTTTACGCCGCTCGACGGGACTCCCAATCATGTCCGTTTGTGATACAGCCTGGAATCAAACCAGGGTCTGTAGCGACGCCTCGAGCACTGAGATGCAGTGCCTTAGACCGCTGCGCCACTCAGGATAATAAGAATAATACATTGTTTAACGCATATCCCATTCTCAATGTGCAGAATATCTTTTGGTAATTGCAAGAAAAACTGGTACCTCCCTGCGGATCGAGGAGCTGATGCATTTTTAAAGCAGCCAGCCAGCATGGACAGTTCTACATTCTATATTTCACGTCATTTATTCATACACCATACATTATTTAAGGACAGGCTAACACCCAAAAACAAACAAAAAAGAACTGTCAGCTGAGTTTTCCTCAAAGGCTTTCATCCGAGGACTAACAATTGATGATGCCTCTCAGCTCTGTGTCAGTTGAGTGAGACTTGCCACAACCTGGCAGAGAACTGGTGGGCATTTTTCCTCCTGAAAACTGCCAAATTGTATTTCCATTCATATTGCAGAATTCAGAGAATTCATAAGCAACAGGCCAGGATTAACTCAGATCAGCAGTAAACCATGTTAGCCAACAAACACATAATTTATCATTGCTTTTGTTTAGGCGGTGTCAGCGGTGTCATTGCGTTAGAGCTGTCAAATCGGTAATTGGCTGCTCTTGTGGTAATTGTCATGAAACCACACCTGTCCTTAAATCCAACCCGTTAGATGTTCAGAATGAGAAAGTGTAGGCTACATAGAAATAACAATACCAATAACAGGGATTTATAGAAGCCTGACCGAGGTGTAGATTATATTACACATTCCTGTCACGTTCTGACCTTTATTTCCTTTGTTTTGTCATTATTTAGTATGGTCAGGGTGTGAGTTGGGGTGGGCAGTCTATGTTTGTTTTTCTATGATTTGGGTATTTCTATGTTTCGGCCTAGTATGGTTCTCAATCAGAGGCAGGTGTCATTAGTTGTCTCTGATTGAGAATCAATCACTGTGTGTTTGTGGGTGATTGTTCCTGTCTCTGTATTTGCACAAGATAGGACTGTTTTGGGTTTCCACGTTTTTGTATTCAGTTGTTCATGTGTACATTTACATATTAAAAGAACCATGGACACTTACCACGCCGCATATTGGTCCTCTGATCCTTTTCACCTCTCCTCTTCGGAAGAGGAGGAGGAAATCCCTTACAATTCCAGTCTTCAAATTTTGTAATGTAGCTGCATGGGATTTCTACTAATGCAATTCAGTGCATCCAATGGCATGTCCGCGATAGGTAATGCCAGGAGCAGCTTGTGGATATGACAGCTCTAACACAGTTACACCTCCGACACCACCGAAACAAAAGCCATCACAAACTATGTTACTGTTGATCTGATTGTATCCTGGCCTTATTCACAGTACACCTGGGAATGGTTGTCTAAAACCTTGGACAACAATAATAACAGCAATATCACAGTTCCATACGGTGTAAGCCTTCAATGTAATTAACAACTCAGAGAATGTCATAAGTAGCCATGCGTTCAGGGGGGAAAGAGTGAGATACCTGTTTGTTCATGAAGACGTAGATGACTGGGTTGTAGACTGCGGCCGTCTTGGAGAAGAAAGCGGGCGCGGCAGCCAGTCTGGGGTCCAGGTAGATGGTGGGACAGGCTGTGACAATGATGGAGAAGGCTGCGTAGGGTGTCCAGCCCACCAGGTAAGCGACGATCATCACCACCACCATGCGGCTCACCTGGCGCTCCGGTTTCTTGGCATTACCCAGCCTGCCATGGGACACCTGAGGATTGACGTGACCACAAACAGCTTAGGTTATTGAGCTATGAAGTCTGTCATGTAAGTTTATTTAAAGGACATGATGACAAGACAATTACAAAACATATTCCCAAGCATGTGCTTGCTAGTCAACCAAGGACTACTTTGGTGCAGTTGCATCCTCTGCCATTAGTGCCAGTATTCTATACATGGATACTGGCCTTCCTCAGCTTCTGTAGGAGCTTCCCATAGCAGTAGATGATCACCCCCAAGGGCATTATGAAGCAGGTCACAAAGAAGGTGATGATGTAGGTGTGATTCCAAATGTTGTTGGAATACCTGAGGTCAGAGGAAAGCAGATCATAAACATTTGAATTACATTTCCACCATTTTCTACATGGCCCAGTCATATTATGACAATGTTAACTATTCCTTTAAAGGGGATATCTGTAGTTCACACAACCATTTTTGCCATGCCCAAATGCCACTGCAATTCGAAAATCCCAATGCTATTCAAGAATGACCCGTGTGTACCTAACTGCGTGTATGATACAAACAGGAGGTTGATGTTGCTGTACATCCACAGTATGTTTACTATAGGATGTGTGCCCTCTGCTCTCTCTGTTGCCTCTCACCAATTGGGCTCGCAGGTGGTGCCGATCTTACTGACGGTGTAGCTGCACCAGCCGAACACAGGAGGGATAGTCCAGATGAAGGAGAAGGTCCAGACGAACAGCAGGCCCAGCGCTGCATGCTTCCCCCTCAGACGGACATTCCCCAGAGGCCGGCAGATCACAAAGTAGCGCTCGAAGGACAGGACCGCCAGGGACCACATAGCCACAATCCCTGAAAGAAGGGTATTATGAAGGGTAAATACTGTTTCAAATATGTTTTATTGTGGAACATAGAGTCAAATGTACACGTTTATAAACAGGATTGAGGGCTCCCTTTGAAATATAGAAGCTAACAGTGAAATGCATGGAAAATTAAAGAAAAGGGGCTAACTAGAACCCTAAAAGGATTTTAGGCTGTTCCTGTAGGATAACCCTGTCTGATTCCAGATAGAGCACTTTTTCGTTCCAGGAAGAACCCTCAAATAACCCTTCAGTGTTAAGGTTCTAGCGGGAACCAAAAGGGTTCAGTTCTACCACAGGGACAGCGGAAGAACACTTTATGGTTCTAGGTAGCTCCTTTTTCAAAGAGTGCATGTACATGATATTCACATAGCATTGTGACAATGTCAGAGAATAGGCAGAGCACTATGATTCCAACCACAATAGGATTTTGAGTTACAGTCTCAGCAAGAGTTATGCAAATGTTACAACACTTAGGGTATAGCTACAGCAATTTGCAGGATATATATAATCCATATAAGAGGTACATATTGAGGTACACTTACCTCAAATAGACTAATGATGCAGTAAAGGTACATTAGGCTGCCTCCTTAATAGAGTGAAAAATCTGTACTTAATTACAGTATAATTCACTCTCAAAGGTTTGCTTATGTACTACAGTCTCTGGGGCAAGACTACAGTCTCAGAATTGTTGTTGTAGAATAGCATATAAAGGACCCAAATAAGTGCTATTTGGGTCACACGTGAAATAAGGAGCAGGCCCTATTCCTTTTGTGTAATTATGAAAACTGCTCAACTCCATTGCTATACTAATAATATGCTAATGTTAATGCAATGCTGTTACTAGTGTAATGACAGTGATATTACACAGGTATACTTATTATAAAGTATTGCCCTACTGCCTTTTGTTTCAAATAATTGTCTGAGAATGCTACAAAGGTATCTACAATCACTTTGATTTATTAGAAAATTGGATACAACTATGTTAATAATTCATACAGCTGTGTGCATTTACGGAACCTTCTTTGACCCCAAAAATGTCCAGCTGGGATCTTCTCAATGAGGATCACAATTGTTTTTAACTATGACTGACAACTAACTATTTATCCTGTTGGATCAGAGCAGCAACTTGTGTATAGTCTATCTCGATTCTATTCCATCACGATCAACTAATACACACTAATCCCCAAAGACATATGAAACTGGGCAGGCAGCATGTTCTCTGAAGTTTAAATACTCGGGCCAGCAGGGAAATAACCCACTACTGCGTTTGTGACATACTCTCTCCAGGGGCCTCACCTCTCTCAGCATGTCTTACATACAAACCAGCTCAAAAACAAATGGATTAAGGCGTCATACTAAACAGATTACTGCCTTCTGATGTAATGAGTAGCTACTGTAGCTACTGTAGCCTACTTTCCCAGCAACAAAGTGTTTTCACTGTTGACTATAAGGCTATGTTGTGCAACAAAAAAAGCGTGTGTTTCCTAAATTGGATAATGTTGTCACACGATCCACATCGGTTTGTCATTTTGGCAGAAGTTTTAGGTACATTTTTCACCGTAACACAATGCTTTAAAAGAACTGCGAAATGCACTGCAAATGATGGATACCTTCTTTTCGGCTGTCTTTAAAAAAAACTGTCTAAGAAACCAATCTAACAAATAAACAGTCAATCAAGTCTTTGAATTTCAAATGTTATTCTTTTTGCAACATTTTGGAAACTAAACAGCTCCAACACTGACACCTACAGTAAGTGTGAAATTACCCCAGCATCCAATTTATTCAGATACATAACCATGAACCATGCTGAACTTACCGAAATAGGTGACAGCGAAACCTTCCAAAACGCAAGCCCAATTTCCAAGGAAAAAATACCCTTTGGCGTTAGTTAGAAAACTTATGGTTCCACCGGTGAGTGACACAAGGAAGTCAGCGAGAGATAAATTAACTATGATATAATTTAAGGGCTGTCTCAGTTGTTTGAACTTGTAAGTGGCCAACATAACAGTGAAATTTTCAAAGAGAGACAGAGATGTTATAACAAACATCAAGGTAGCCAAAACTGCGAAATTCCAAGGTGCAAGATTTGTTATTGGACCAGTGAACGGATCAGCATGTGGTTTGTAGATCTCTGATGCCTCGGTATAAGAAACACCATTTACTGCTATTCTTAAAGTATCCATTGTCCATGTCCAAATAATTGCACGCGACCTTAAGAGTAATATTAATATTGCACTTGGGGGTTATGTAAAGGGTCTGAGATTTTGTGGTCCATATGTCTCATTTTCACAACTTAATTTGGACTCTCATCCTCGGAGTCGCGCGTAAAAAACATTCGTTTGAAAAAAATGACTGGATCAACAGCCATCGCTTGAAATCTTTAATAGACTACTTGTCATTGAGTAGGTTGAACTTCAGATCTTGATATCCGCATTTTGTATGAAATAACCTATTTTGGACCAAAGCGACGAATCCACAGTTATTCAGAGTTCAAAGATGACCAAAGTGAGCCTGCATTCTCGAAAACAGCAACGGTAAACCAAAAGGGTAAAAGCAGTGCTGCAAATAAACGAACACTTTATAAATGAATGTGTGGGGGCAGAATCGAAGTCTTGAGAAGGCACACCAACAACTAAATAGGTGACTGATGAGCAGCATCTTGTATGCGTTTATATAGCCGGTAGTCGACTCGCTCGCAACAACTCCTGCCCTCGAGGAAACGCAAAACCGAGCTACTTGTCAGATGTGCAAATGAGGTCGGTTTGCGACAAATCCGCTGACTTTCACTTTCATATTTTGAATATGCTTTTTTATGCGTAATTTTGCAACTACAGGCATTTTTGGTCATTTCTAATTTTTAAAAAAAATGTTTATTGAAAATACTTTCATCAATTGAAATAGTTTTCTCATTTTGTGAGGAACCGTAAACTTATATTGGCTGTGACCATTTTATTCGACAATACATTTTACTCCGTTTTCAAAACACGTTTCTGCAGTTTTCATTGCCATCACATAACAAAACATTCCGTTTTAATTTAAAACTGAATGACAAACAGATTGGATTTTTTGATTATTTTATCTGTCTATAGTATTTGGTACTACCACATTTAAGAAATCATTATTTTAATTCCTTAATCCATAAATATGGGCCTGCGCTGGCTGTGCTTGTATACTCTCACCGAGGCTACCATTGCATCAACAAGGCAATGTCTTGCTGAAATAGTTATATATTTGTAATTTTGACAGTAGTTACACTGTAAAGAGGTTACCTTGAATTGACAGTGGTTTACAGGCAGCTCGGTGGTAAATACTATTCTGTATTTAATATTACAGTACATTTACTGTAATATAAAGATAGTATCGAAGCAAGTACTGTGTAATGACACACAGTACAATACCATAAAATGTACTGTATTATACTTTTTCTTTTAAATAATGCTACTTTAATTGGAATGGATGAATGAAATGTATCGAGGGGAGGGGCTTGTATTTCAGTGTTTTACTGTAACTACAAGGGATTGGTGCAAGCAGGTTGGCTGCTAGGTAAAGTATTTACACATTACAGCATATTATTTCATATTTGGTGTTTTATATCACTTGCACTTCTAGAGGCCTAACAAAGTCTTCCAAACTGGCATCGACAACAGGAAAAAAGGACATGGCAAGATGCTCAACCTGTTAAGGTTAAGACTAGCTGCAACTCCAATCTTGCCTCATAAACAACAGGGGAAGAATAACAGTGAAATGCTTACTAACGGGCCCCCAAAAATTCAATAATGTAGAAATAATAACACAAGGGATAAATACACAATGAGTAGCGAAAACTTGGCTACATACACGGTTATCTAATCTGTCCCCTATACATTTTAAATTGATGGGGCACTATAATTACATAGGAGTTACATTGTTACAGTATACTCCCTCACCGGTGCAACAAATAAAGCCTCTTACAAGGCACGCTTCAAAATGTGTTAATAGGCCCGAAACAACAATTCCAAATCAAATGGTCACATGCGCCGAATACAACAACCTTACCATTCACTCACTGGTGCTCAAACGGGTTTTGGTGCTCCCAAGATACTATATGATACTTTATTCTGATGGGGTGGAATTACAATACCATTTGAAATACAGCAATTTTCCCACAATGCATCATCATTTACGGCAGAGGTGTGGACCGAAGCCACATGACTTGGACTCCAGTCTAACTCCAGTGACAAATTTGATGACTTGATTGGACTGGATAGAAAATAAAATAACTTGACTCGCACTTGGAGACTTGGGATTTGGGACTCGACTTTGACTTGAGACTGATGACTTGAAGTTATCTGGCCAGGTTTTGTAACTCACTTTGTAGCACAGGTTCATAGAAGATTAGCCTACTCTCCACGCATCCAGTGACTGTAGCTGCAGGCAGCATTGTATAATGTAATTATGAAGTTGTATTTGGAATTTGTTGGTCAAATTAAATATTTATCAAATCACATTTTATTTGTCACATGCACCGAAAACAGCAGGTATAGACTTTACCTTGAAATGCTTACTTACAAGCCCTTAACTCCATTTCTTGAACTCTATTGTTGGTTAAGAGAATATTTACTAAAGAAACTTGTGTAAAAAATGTAATAAAAAGTAACACAATAAAATAACAACGATGCTATATACAGGTGGTACCGGTACCGAGTCAATGTGCGTGGGTACAAGTTAGTCGAGGTAATTTGTACATGTAGGTAGGGGTAAAGTCACTATGCATACTATGCATCATGCTTGACATTCTTGGATCCCGGCCGGTATGAGAGGGAGAAGTTGGACCGGGTGAACAGTAGGGCCCACCTAGCTTGCCTGGAATTGAAACACTTGGAGGTATGGAGATATTCCAGATTCTTGTGGTCGGTCCACACATAAAAGGATGTTCCACCCCCTCTGGCCAGTGCCTCCATTCCTCCAACGCCATCTTCACTGCAAGAAGTTCACGATTCCCCACATCATAGTTCCTCTCCGTGGCATTGAGGCGGTGGGAGAAAAGGCGCAGGGATGAAACTTGAGGTTCAGGGCAGACCACTGGGAAAGGACAGCCCCCACTCCAACATCCGAAGCGTCGGCCTCCACCACAAACTGGCGGAACGGGTCAGGATGTACCAAGATGGGAGCTGTGGTGAAGCCATGTTTAAGATCCCAGAACGCCCGGTCAGCAGCTGGGGACCACCTGAACCAAACCTTGGGAGAGGGGAGTGCAGACAGGGGGAAGCCAGGGTGCTGTAGCCCGGATAAAGCGGCGATAAAAGTTGTAAAACCCCAGGAAGCATTGCAACTGCACTCTGGGTGTAGGCTGGGGCCAATCCACCACCACTCTCACCTTCCCAGGATCCATCTGTACACTCCCTGCAGCGATGATGTAACCCAGAAAAGGGATGGTGGAGCAATGGAATTCACACTTCTCTGCTTCTACAAAAAGCTGGTTCTCCAGGACGCGTTGGAGAACCTGCCAGACGTGGAGCCTGTGTTCTTGGGTGGAACGGGAGAAGACAAGAACCGGTTCAACATGTCGTGGAGAACATCACTAACCAGAGCCTGGAACACAGCAGGGGCGTTAGTAAGACCAAATGGCATGACCAGATACTCATAGTGACCGCTGGCCGTGTTGAAGGCCGTCTTCCACTCGTCCCCTTCCCATATCCGCGCCAGGTGCTAGGCGTTCCATAGGTCCAGCTTGGAGAACACGTGGCCCCCTGGAGTGGCTCGAGTGGAGTGGTGCCTGAGAGATGGTAAATCCCACAGTCATATGGTCAGTGCGGTGGAAGCGAAGTGGCTCAGGCCTTACTGAACACCTCCCAGAGGTCTTGGTACTCCGCAGGAATGGCGGAGAGGTCCGGGGCAACTTCAGAGCCCCCAGGAAAACGTCCCGGGGCTGGCTGCGCTGACTTCAGGCAATGGCCGTTGCAAAACGGGCTCCAGCCCATGATGGCAGACCAGACCAGACCATTCAATAATGGGATTGTGTCACTGGAGCCAGGAGAATCCCAATACCACGGGAACCTGAGGAGACTTAATGAGCAGGAACTGGATCGTCTCGTGTGGTTCCCTGACACATAGGTTGATAAGGGTGGTATAGAGCGCCCGGCCAGTGCTCTAACATCCATGGGAATAGAGAGGGGCTGAGTGTGGATATCCAGCTGGGAAGCCAGGGTAGCGTCCATAAAGCTCTCATCGACCCCAGAGTCGATGAGGACCCGGAGAGATTTCAACTGTTTCCCCTACAGCAACATGGCATGAAAAGGGATGCGAGTAAGGGGAGAGGAGAAATTCTCAGTATGGCCCACCAGAGTACTCACTCATAACGGTGAGCCTGGTCTTTTAGTGGACAAATGACCAGTAGTCCCACAATACAGGCAGCTCTTAGTGTGAAGCCAGTATAGCCGTTCAGCTGGAGACAGCCTAGCTCTGCCTAGTTGCATAGGCTCAGGAAGAGGTAAGTCGGCAGTCTTCGGAGGCTCGGGGGAACTCGGGTAGCCTCAGGTTCTCTCTGCAATGGAGCCGTAGGGTACTTCCAGGAAATCTTGGAGGCGAGGTGGAATCTTTGGATGGGCGAGTGAAATCGAATCTCCTCTCCTTCCATCGATCTGAATGGTCAAGGCGATCCGTCGGTAGTTTCCGGGCTGCGTGCTCATCCTGTACTTTCTCAGATACACCGTGTAGGAACATGTCGAACAGCGCTTCTGGGTTTCAAGCACTCTCAACTGCCAACGTGCGGTAATCCACAGCGTAGTCTGCCACACTACGGGAGTCTTGACGTAGTTGGAGCAGCTTACGGCTGCCTATCTCCCGGACAATCAAACACCTTCCGAACCTCCTCCATGAACTCCTCCAGACTGAGGCAGATGGATTGTTGCTCCCACACCGCCGTGGCCCAAGCGAGTGCCCTCCCAGACATCAGCGTTATGATGTACTCTATTCTCGAGCAGTCCGTGGGGAACGAAGAAGGCTGCAGCTCAAAAATGAGGGAGCACTGGGAGAGAAAATCCCAGCAGGTTCCATTATCTCCAGCGTAGCGCTCCGGAGGAGGTACGCTGGGTTCTCGGGACACTGGGGTAGGCTGGGAGATTACAGGTGTGACCTGCTGCCCAGTGGGAAATCCACGGAATTGCTCCAGTAAGGTATCGAATGCCTGGTCATGGCGCTCTGTCAGGGTATGGAGTCCCTCCATAAGACTTTGAAGTAACTACTTGTGTCTTCCAAGGGTGGCTCCTTGCAGGGAGACAGCATTGTGGAGCTGGTCTGAGTCTGCAGGCAGCGGTTAGTAATCCAGAGAGGGTGCAAAAGGTCCAGAACGGCAGGCAGTCTCAGGGTCAGGGGTCAATAATCCAGCAAGGTATAGAATGGCAGGCTCAGAGCAGGCAGAATGATCAAAACCAGGAAGGACTAGAAAACCGGAGCAAGAACAGACGGGAGCAGGGGAATAAACACTGGTAGGTTTCACAGGTGGAAAAAGAATTGGCAACAGACACAAACGGAGAACACAGGTATAAATACACAGGGATAATGGGAAAGATGGACTACACCTGGAGAGGGGTGGAGACAAACATAAAGACAGGTGAAACAGATCAGGGTGGGACAATTCCATATTTTGTTGTGTTAAAATTCAAAATGTATTCGATATATATTTTTCTCACCCAACTACACACAATGCCCCATAATGACAAAGTGAAAACATGTTTTTAGACATTTGTATTGGATTTGCATGCAAATGTATTGAAAATTACATACAGAAATATCTAATTTAAATAAATATTCACACCCCTGAGTCAATACTTTGTAGAAGCACATTTGGCAGCGATTACAGCTGTGAGTCTTTCTGGGTAAATCTCTAAGAGCTTTCCACACCTGGATTGAGCAACATTTGACCATTATTCTTTTCAAAATTCTTCAAGCTCTGTCAAATTGGTTGCTGATCAATCTAGACAACAATTTCCAGGTCTTGCCATAGATTTTCAAGAAGATTTAATTCAAAACTAACTCAGTCAATCAGGAAAAGTCAATGTCGTCTTGGAAAGAAACTCCATTGTATATTTGGCTTTGTGTTTTAGATTAAGGTCCTGCTGAAAGGTGAATTTATCTCCCAGTGTCTGGTGGAAAGTAGACTGAACCAGCTTTTCCTCTAGGATTTCGCCTGTGCTTAGCTCCATTCCATTTATTTTTCATACTGACCTGAAACTGAGTTATTGTTACTCCATTCAGGTGTCCTTCTTTACCTTTCAGGTGTCCCAGTCCAGGGTCGGTGGCGAGGGTCCCCACACCAGAGGCGCCAATTTGATATCACGAAAAAGGGGGTAACGCCATGGGACAGAAAAGTTTGAATACATTGGCCATGCTATCAATCCATCATGACTTCTCCCACATTCAAAACAACTGGAAACTCGGAACTGGGAAATCTCAAACTTCAGGGAGTTCAAGACAACTGGGAACTTGGATAAAACTAGCTCCGACTGGGAAAATAATAATTTTTAACAACTCGGAATTCCAAGCGGGGAATTTGGACCTCTTTCTAGAGCCCACATGAAGGACCGCCACACCACCTTCCTGTTCAAGTGAGCACAACAAGGTATTGTATGCTGCATAACTTATGTAATTTGCCAGGGAGATATGTATACTTTAGCTAATTAAGTAATACTAAGCTTACAGTATGTTGTGTAGTAAGCTGTTAGTAGCCAATGTGCCTGACCCTAATAATTTGGTCCCTTCCCCCTCATAATTTAGGATACTGTTCTGACTTGGTGGTGCGCATGTAGCCTATAGCTATAGCCTACATGTAAGAGCTTTCGTTGTCTGCTTATATGCCCCCTTTATTTATCCTACGGTTCTGACTTGGTGTACAGGGAAAATATTGTAAGAACGGACAGTGTTCTGAATTATGTTACTGTATATTTCAAAAGTGCTGAACAAATGTCCGTCCTAGCTCGCTCATTCATGTCTTAATCCAAATTAAGGATTTCCTCTTATCCGCTCGTTGTCCCCTTATGCCGTAGTTTATACATCTCAATTGTCAGTAGAATCAACATTTGTTTAAGCAGTCAGTCATATCAGCTATGTTTTTTTGAAGGCAGTAAATGAAGCTGAATGAACTGTTTCGCTGCAAGACAAGGCTCTGCTGATAGCCAGATGTAGCAGTGGAATGTTTCACTACATGGTGCTGAAAAGAAAACTCTGCAGTTGGGACAGCTTATATAGGCCCTAACAG
The DNA here is from genome assembly GCF_023373465.1 of Oncorhynchus keta. Classification (NCBI taxonomy): domain Eukaryota; kingdom Metazoa; phylum Chordata; class Actinopteri; order Salmoniformes; family Salmonidae; genus Oncorhynchus; species Oncorhynchus keta. The sequence goes on from NC_068456.1 coordinate 7,707,193, forward strand.
TTTGTGGGTACCGTTTATCACTGTTATAATCCAATGAACACCCTCCTAATAACTGATAACAGATTTTAGAAAAAAGACCCACACTTTATCCTATGAGACTTTTTCCGTATCCACCCTCTTGAACTTCATGATTGATATTTTGAAGCTATGCTCTAGTTCTACGCATGGTGTATGTCTTTTTCATTTTTCATATCATTTTTCCAGTGAGAGAGGATGCATGCTCAATGTATTCTTCCAGCTTGTGATCAAAGGCTCTTTGTTGTCATGGCTCTCAAACAATAGGTTCATGGTTTCTATATTTTTTTGCACGTTAATATTTTTCACCACATTAATGGGCCTTTCTTCAATGAATGTTTGTTAAATTTAGCACCTGGAGGAAGGAGACGGAGAAACAGCCTGATGTGTGGGGCTGCCACCGGCCTGATGCATGGAGGAGGCACCGGATAGACCGGACCATGGAGGCGCCCTGGAGGTCTCGAGCACTGAGCCTGCACAACCCTACCTGGCTGGATACTCCCCGTTGCCAGGCTGATGCGCGTGACGAGGGAAGGCAGGTGAGCGTAATTGATGACAGGAGTGCATGATGCAGGGCAGCCTGGCGCTCTCAAGCGCAGTACCCCTCCCCCTCTTGGGGCGCTATCCATCGGTGGCGGAATCCACCCCGACGTCACCACAAAACAAATGTCCTGGACCGGCTGGGCGAACATGAACTGACGCTCCGGCTGATGGGCGCCATCTGAGCCAACTGGGGCAAGGAAACCTCTTGAGCCAGCTAGGGTGTGGAAGCCTGACGAGTTGGCTTGGCACCCCCGGTTCCATCGGTGGCGACCCAGAGCCGATGCCACCATACCAACAGGCCAATACTCCCTGATGCTTCGTGTGAGGGCTGATGCATTCTGTCACATGGAATGACGCTGGAGAGATGAAGCAGGTACGGGAGTAAAATATTTAATAGAGAATGGACATGGAACGAGACAGGAACAGCATCAGCAAGCAGGGAACAGAGCAGGGGAACTGACAAATATAGGGGAGGTAATAAACAGATGATCAGTGAGTCCAGGTCAGACCAATATAGCTGATGCGCGTGATGAGGGAAGGCAGGTTAGCGCAATTGATGACAGGAGTGCATGATGCAGGGCAGCTTTTAGGATCCCCATTAGCTTTTGCGAAAGCAGCAGCTACTCTTCCTGGGGTCCACACGAAACATGACATACGGAAAGTAATCAGACCCATTGACTTTTTCTGCATTTTGTTACGTTACAGCCTTATTCTAAAATTGATTGGGAAAATAATCCTCAGCAATCTACACACAAAACCCCATAATGACAAAACGAAAACAGGTTTTTAGATTTTTTTGCTAATTTATTCTAAATAAAAACACCTTAAGTATTCACCCTCTTTGCTATGAGTTCTTAAAATTGAGCTCAGCTACATCCTGTTTCCATTGATCATCCTTGAGATGTTTCTACAACTTGATTGGAGTCCACCTGTGGTAAATTCAATTGATTGGACATTATTTGGAAAGGCACACACCCGTCTATATAAAGGTCCCACTGTTGACAGTGCATGTCAGGAGCAAATACCAAGCCATGAGGTTGAAGGAAGGTCTGTAGAGCTCCTAAAACATTCTGCAGCATTGAAGCTCCCCAAGAACACAGTGGCCTCGATTGTTCTTAAATGGAAGGAGTTTGGAACCACCAAGACTATTTCTAGCAATTGGGGGAGAAGGGCCTTGCTCAGGGTGGTGACCTAGAACCTGATAGTCACTCTGACAGAGCTCAGGAGAACCTTCTTAAGACAAGCATCTCTGCAGCACTCCACCAATCAGGCCTTTATGGTAGAGTGGCGGAGCCACTCCTCAGTAAAAGGCACATGACAGTTTGCCAAAAAGCACCTAAAGACTCTCAGACCATGAGAAACAAGATTCTATGGTCTGATGAAACCAAGATTAAACTCTTTGGCCTGAATGCCAAGCATCACACCTGGAGGAAACCTGGCACCATCCCAACGGTGAAGCATGGTGGTGGCAGCATCATTCTGTGGGAATGTTTCTCAGTGACTAGTCAGGATCGAGGGAAAGATGAACAGGGCAAATTACAGAGAGATCCTTGATGAAAAACTGCTCCAGAGCATTCAGGACCTCAGAATGGGGTGAAGGCTCACCTTCCAACAGGACAATGACCCTAAGCACACAGCCAAGACAATGCAGGAGTGGCGTTGGGACAAGTATCTGAATGTCTTTGAGTGGCCCAGCCAGAGCCCGGACTCTCTGGAGAGACCTGAAAATAGCTATGCTGCAACGCTCCCAATCCAAAATTGACAGAGCTTGAGAGGATATGCAGAGAAGAATGGGAGAAACTCCCCAAATACAGATGTGCCAAGTCTGTAGCGTCATACCCAAGAAGACTGTAGGTTGTAATCGCTGCCAAAGGTGCCTCAAGAAAGTACTGAGTAAAGGGTCTGAATACTTACATAAATGTGATATTTCCGTTTTTTTTTATAAATTAGATTGACGAGGGGAAAAATACATTTTAGATTAAGGCTGTAACATAACAAAAGGTGAAAAAAGTCAATGGGTCTGAGTACTTTCCGATGGCACTGTAATACAGGACGTATAATAGACAAGGACAGAGCAACATCATTTTAAAAATGTAGCCTACATATCATAACATACACAAATTATATAGGTCAAATAGGGGAGAGGCATTGTGCTTTGAGGTGTTGTTTCATCTGTTTTTTGAAACCAGGTTTGCTGGTTCATCTCTTTACCCCACACATACAATTATCTTTAAGGTCCCTCAGTTGAGCAGTGAATTTCAAACACAGATTTATCCCAAAGACCAGGGCGGTTTTCCAATGCCTCGCAAAGAAGGGCACCTATTGGTAGATGGGTAAAAAAAAAAGCTGACATTTAATATCCCTTTGAACATGGTGAAGTTATTAATTACACATTGGGTGGTGTATCAATTCACCCAGTCCCTACAAAGATGCAGGCATCTCTCCTAACTCAGTTGCCAGAGGGGAAGGAAACTGCTCAGGGATTTCACCATGAGTCCAATGGGGACTTTAAAGCAGTTACAGAATTTAATGGCTGTGAGAGGAGAAAACGGTGCTAAGCATAGGCAGAATCCTAGAGGAAAACCTGGCTCAGTATGATTTTTAACAGACAATGGGAGACACATCTTATCATTCAGCAGGACAATAACCTAAAACACAAGACAAAATATATACTGGATTTGCTTACCAAGACGACATTGAATGTTCCTGAGTGGCCTTGTTACAGTTTGACTTAAATTGGGCTGAAAATAACTGTCTAGCAATGATCAACAACCAACTTGACTTTAAAAAAAAAATATTATAATAATTTGCAAATATTGTACAATCCAGGTGTGAAAAGCTCTTAGAGACTTACCCAGAAATACTCACAACTGTTAATGCTGCCAAAGGTGATTCTATCATGTATTGACTTATGGGTTGAATACTTTTGTAATCAAGATATTAGTATTTTAAACAATTATTATAATTTGTCTTCCACTTTGACATTAGAGTATTGCAATTAAATCAATTTTAATCCCACCTTGAAACACAAAAAATTTAGGAAAAGTCAAGGGGTGTGAATACTTTCTGAAAGGCACTGTTTTGATTCTGAGTTTTTGCAATTCTACACATTTTCTCCATGGGGTGGAGATAAGAAAATTGCAGTTTTAAAAATTATTCCCTGCAATTCTACCCATTTTGCCTTGAGATGGAGAGATCTTTGCAGTTTTAATGCTAATTTCAGCAATTTTACTAATTTGGCCATGACTTATGCCATGTTAATATGTGTGGTGGGGTGGGGGGGGGGCACCCTGGGCACGTGCCCTGCTTGCTCGGTTGGTATTCAACCATGATTAGTACGAGTATATATAGTTGGCTAGACTAACTTACCAATCGAAAAATTGTTAGCTGACATAACTAATTGAGTGACTGTCACGTTCTGACATAAGAGAAACTGCTAGTGCACAACCAAATTTTGAAATTGCACCTTGGGTATTCTACTATTGTACATGAAATTGGTGGTCTTTTGTAGCTCAGTTGGTAGAGCATGGCGATTTTAACACCACGGTAGTGGGTTCGATCTCCGGGACCACCCATACTTAAAATGTGTGCACTTATGACTGTCAGTCGCTTTGGATAAAAGCATCTGCTAAATGGCATATAATATATAACTTTCAAAAGTAAAAAATAATAAAAATAAACACATTAGCATTACGACCCATACTTTCAGAAAGACTTGCCGAGGGCAAATAGAGACCCACTATAAATGATCACAAACCCAAACGGGTCTATAATAGATAAATACAAAATATGTTACAACTTCCACCGGTCTCACCTTATTAATAGTGAGCATGCAACTTCAACTAATTTCTTCCACTCTTCCCTACCAACGAATTAAGGAAGTTCTGAAAAGCCTGACAAAGTTTTAGGATATTTTTCCACGAAAGTGAAGGACATTAATGTTAATAAAGGACATGAAGTGAAGTAGGGAGCCCACAATTTGATATTAATGTGTCACGACTGGTGTGTGGATATTTGGCCTGGCAAAGTGGTTTTATGCACTGACTGAATGGGAGCTGATAATTATTAGGTTTTTACTCCACTGGTCTCAGCTGGTCTTCAGATGAAATTACGAGCCCTTATTGTCCGAGACCAAGTCAAGACCAAGGAAAATTGTATCCGACGTCGAGACAAGAAAAAGACACTCAATATGTGGTCTCGAGACAGGTCTTGAGTACTGCAACACAGTCTTGTGTTAAACCCAGGTATATTTTGGTTACCGGTAGCATGTTTTATCTATCTGTGATCTGTGATCACCAGTGGTCATTGCTCCTTGTTCTATCTGTGCTGGTACATTACAATTTAGCCACATTTGAGACTTGACCCAGGATTAATGATAGTAATTTAAACCCGAGGGAGGCACTTTGAGGCTAGGGAGCTGGTCTGGGTCTACAGCTCCCCGAGAAAGAAAGGGTGCTGTCCCAAGATGGACAGTCACTGTGTGGGTCTCTGCAGGGTCTTGTAGAGGATGGGGGGTCCCTCTGGAACCCAGTCCAGCTGTCTCCCAGGGGGAGAAAGGTGGCACTGCACCGGAACAGGTTAACCCCATACAGAGGAGCCGCTTTTCCTCCATAAACTCCAGAGACCCCCACAACACCTCCATGTGGCAATGATATTCCCCACAAACCCACACAGGCCTCGCAGACAGGTCTCCAGACCACCCACTCATCCAGTCCCTCCTGTGTCACTGAATGGTTCCCCAGAGCCAAGGGCTGTATCCCCTGTTTCTTCTTCCTTTTCCCCTGTATCCCCTGCCTTCATCCCCTGTTTCTTCTTCATTTTCCCTTGTATCCCCTGCCTTCATCCCCTGTGGCCCAGAAGGACAGCCCCATACCACAGACTGAGCACCTTGTGGCATGGAGGAACATTCTGCCCCGTGACAACCACACAAAGGAGACCTCCGGGTGTAAGGGGTGCGTAACTGGTGGCAGGGAAGTCAAACGCAGGAGAGCAAAACTTGTTGAGTAGCCGGAGCAGTTTAATATATAAAACTAACAGCGTACAAAACAACAAACACATGGGTACAAAACCCATAGCGCACCAGTAACACATAGCACGAGTACTTACAAAATAAACAATTCCTGACAAGGACATGGGGGGAAACAGAGGGAAAATATACAATGTAATGTAATTAGGGAATTGAAACCAGGTGTGTGTGAAAGCAAGACAAAACAAATGGATTGGCGATAGCTAAAAGACCGGTGACGTCGACTGCCGAACACCGCCTGAACAAGGAGAGGAACCGACTTCGGCAGAAGTCGTGACACCGGGTCACTTCAGAGACTTTGAAGTACAAGGAACTGAGAGGTGAGTGGGATAGTTAGTTGTATGTGCCTGAGTTCTGACGTTCTATTGTTGTGTGGTTATCAGGGCACATATCAGTTTTCTCTGGGTTTCGGCGGGGTCCATCATGCCAGTCCGCCACTTTTTTTGTATTTAAGCAGTGAGTCACCATTGAGACCAGGGTCTTTTTCACAAAGGAACCCTGGATATACAATTTCATACGACAAAATCAAAAATAAAATACAATATAAAACACTGCACAACACAAATATTCAAGAGAAACAATTCCTAAATTCCTAAATAAGATGGGGACCTACCGGTAGTCCAAAAAACATCCAATTGTAGATGGGGACCTACCGGTAGTCCAAAAAACATCCAATTGTAGATGGGGACCTACCGGTAGTCCAAAAAACATCCAATTGTATATGGGGACCTACCGGTGGTCAAACAAACATCCAATTGTAGATGGGGACCTACCGGTGGTCAAACAAACATCCAATTGTAGATGGGGACCTACCGGTGGTCAAACAAACATCCAATTGTAGATGGGGACCTACCGGTGGTCAAACAAACATCCAATTGTAGATGGGGACCTACCGGTAGTCCAAAAAACATCCAATTGTAGATGGGGACCTACCGGTAGTCCAAAAAACATCCAATTGTATATGGGGACCTACCGGTGGTCAAACAAACATCCAATTGTAGATGGGAACCTACCGGTGGTCAAACAAACATCCAATTGTAGATGGGGACCTACCGGTGGTCAAACAAACATCCAATTGTAGATGGGGACCTACCGGTGGTCAAACAAACATCCAATTGTAGATGGGGACCTACCGGTGGTCAAACAAACATCCAATTGTAATGTATTTTGTAGGTGGTTCCAGCAATGAGGTGCTTTAAAACTAAAAGTGGAATTTCCTAGTTCGGTGGAGACCTGAGGAACCTCAAGAGTTAACCAGCCGTGGGAATGGGTTTGGTATCTCGTGTTTTTATATTTTAACAGCAAAGTTAGATAAGTCGGAAGGTTGTGTAGTAGAGCGTTGTAAACAAAAAGGGAATAGTGAAGTGATCTACACAATTTTCATGAGGACCAGCCAACCTTTTGATACAGGATGCAGTGGTGATTATTAAAACAGTCACCTGTGATAAAGTGAAGGGCGCTACGGTAGGCTGCATCCAAAGGTTTACAAGTAGTACGTGGCTGCTGCAATCTGGTAAATGGTGTCACCATAGTCAAGAACTGCATGTACAATCTGCTTCCTGCTATTTAAGGAGAGGTAAGATCTATTTCTAAAAAAAGCTCATCCATATGTTTTTTTTTAAACATGAAGTCTTTGTCAATCCTAATGCCCAGATATTTATAGGCGGGAACCAGATTGATGGGAGAACCATCCAATGAATAAATATGTAGTCCATCTGAAACTGTTTTGTGAGAATTTGAGAACAAGATACTGTATATTTAGTATTGCCCGCGTTACCAGTTTTAAACCATCTAGGGCTTTTCTGTAAGGCAACATAGCCTGATCAACAGTTGGGGCAATGGCATACATAAGTGTCATCTGCATGCAGATGAATATGACAAGTTTTAAAAGATAGACCAATAGTATTTATATACAGTAAATAGTACAGGGACAGGTCCCAATATATTTTAATATCCAGGAAACTAGACTTGACACCAACAGAAATCACGCATTGTGTCCTATCTGACAGATAATTATCAAACCACTTGCAAGAAACATGATCCAGGCCTATTTCAGTCAGCCTTTGAATGAGAATGCAGTGGTCAACAGTGTCGAAGGCCTTGGAAAGGTCTATAACTGAGGCAGCACAATGGCTTTTACGATCTAAGCAATTTAAAGCCCCTTTGCAGTCTTTTTAATTCAATATTTTAATCATCTCTTATGTCTAATAATTCACTGTTAATTTTGTTTTTTATATAACTCCAAAATATATATTTTTATTTCCCCGAGTCTCCTTGTGCCACTGAAATGCTCAGCCTGATCGTGTGGGCATTAGAAAACTACATACACAGCCTGATTGGCTGATAGGATGGTCTAGAGCCCTTACCCCTTAAAAAAAAAAAACAAAGGCACATGTTATTCAACCGGTCAGTTGGAGCTGGAGTTGGACCCTGAAAGCAACAAACCTCCGCTGTACACGTGTGTATGATACTTTGTTTTGTCATTAAAAACAATAGGCATACATAATGCATCATCATTTTCTATGTCATTGTTGTGCTGTTTTCAATAGGTCACCAGAAGATGCAGGACCAGAACAGCCTGTCTGCCATCTATTCATTGCAGAATGCCATGATTATCTACAGGGAAGACGAAAGGCCCTCGGATTCTGAGGCCAAACACAGTAAGCAATACTAAGCACTGTTAAGTACTGTATACTTAGTATTGCTTGCTGTGTTAGGCATCTGAGATACAATGGCCCACGGTAGAATCTTCAGTGTCATCACAACGTCTATTTCATCATTTTGCAAAATAGACTTTGTGATGATACTGGATATATATTATTTTTTTAAATTCTAATGAGTAAACACTCTTGAATTAAGTTGTTGAAAGTAAATAAAGAAACCAGAACTGCAATGAAAGGTTGTCATTCTTCATAAATTCTCAGTCAGTTATTTACACAACGGAAATGCAAGCGCGTCTGTTTATGATGTGTTCTTCATTGTAAACTGCCAGAGTGCTCCATTGTGGCACATGCATTTGTGTAAATGAAACTGTCTCCATGTATCTCGGGTCATAAACAAGGTTATAATCAAAGTTAAAACCATGGCATGTACTGTAAGTATCTTTTCAAGTTATTGATTTTACAACTCAAGCTCTGCAAGGTATAAGTCGTTCACAGTAATAGTTATTTCTATTTGAAACCTTTACAAAATAAGGAACACCTGTTTTAGTGACAGACGGTATTTCTCAAAAGGTCTATGGAATTTTCCGTGATCAGACACTTTCTCATGGGGATAGTAAATGAAACACATTTATGCGCATCAAAACACATTTCAGAAAGCATTGAGTCTTACATATGATAAGAAAGACATTACACAAGTAATTTAATATGAATAAAACAATAACTTTATTCAAAGAATAAGGTTAGGGGAGTACATTGTCTCATTCAAACAAAGTACAAGTTACATCATAACCATAACATCATACACAAATGCTTGCCCTTACATTCAGGTGCCACACACGCAAACCACGTCATATTCTCCGTTCTATCTTTCCTTTAACAAAGACAACCATTTCTAGAGTAGCACATTTGAAGTTTCACTCTTTCTGTTCTGGCAACCAGCCAAATGTTAGCTTGGTCTTTGATCTGTTTGTGCTATACAGCTAACTCCTATGTAAAGCCAAGCCAACTGTTATGGTACCATGGCACGACAACTATCATAAATTAGGAGTTGGCAAGACAGCATAAACAGAACTGGGAGCAGGCTATAGCATTTCTATGACCTGCATCACCAGCTTGGTCTGTACAGCAGGCACCACCAGCATCAACCTAGGAGGGTTAGGGGGGGAACCCGTTTAGCTGCTTCTCTGCCAGTCGATGGTCATCTGTCTGTCCTGTGTGTGTGAGTCTCATACCTTTCGTCCTAGTCTTCACCAAGTAACTGCTCATCAAAAGCATCTTCTTCCAAGGAGTCCAAGGAGTCCTCCTCATCCTGCAGGCCGTCTTCAGTGATGACCCTTTAGCCCATAAGAAAGGGAATCATGAATGGAAGGGAATTGTGTAGCTACAAGTTATCAACCTGTTGGTAAAGTGACAAAGTTACATTTGAGAAAATGCAAAAATGTCATATCTGATGGTCCATAACTCAAATAATGTGATCATGTAGCAGAGTCAAACCAGCTAGACCTCCACCTTGAGCTTTCATCAGTCATATGATCCATCATAAGGGTTATACATTCATTTTTGCATTCAACAGCCAGAAGGCTGACCATTTTTTAGGAATCATATCACAGATGAGCATACGCCTAATGAGATATCTAGCTAGCTCATAATAATAATAATAGCTATGCTCTTTCTTCTGGCTGGCAAACTAATAGCTACAAATCCAATCACAAGCCAGTTTGTTTTCACTCTAATACTTAACTAATGACAAATACTCTTCAAATTGTAACTTTTAGCATTTTATTTTATACAGTCATCAAAGAAAAGAAATATAAAAAAGACAAGACACAAACTAAATCAAGTAGGCTACCATGTTCTGTTCTGGGTGACTGACAGCTTGAACAACAGTCAACAGGCTAGCTACCATTATTTATCTCAGACTTTGGTAACTAGCAATCTAGCGACAGTAACATTATCTGAGACACTATAGTGGCCTGAAAATACGACGACATTGCTAAAGTAGGCAAGTAATTAGTAGGAAACCGGTTTGCCATCATTATCATGTTGTCAAATGTACTTTAGAGATATGGCTATCTGGTCCTGTCCCTCAATCTTAGCTAGCTAGCTAAAGTTATACTCCAAAAATAATCTGGTGACATCACAGTGATGACAAAAGATTTTCGTAATAATGATTTGCTTGTCTTTCCAAGTCACTATAATGCACTTTAGACTAAATCTTCATCACACATGGCAGAGCAGAGAATGCCATTGAGTAACTAGTAGAATGTTAATTCGGGCATCAGTCCTCAAGAGAACTTTCAAAACAATATTGTGATGAAGCAGGCAAACCATGACTAGCATGTCCTTTAATTATAGAATTGAAACATGTATATCTAGACACATCATGAATGGTTGCTGCCGTTGCCGATTTCAAGATCCATGCGATGCTTGATGGAGCTGCTGGGAAATCGACATGTTAACTAACTAGCCTGATTTGCAATAATAGTGTGCAGAAGGTGATGAAAAATGTATCGAAGACAAATCAGACTAAGTGATTGTTCAGATGGAATACAGTGGAAAGCAGCCATACTGCACAATCTGTCTTGCTTTTGGGTGGGACCAGTACCAAAAGTAGGAGGGAATTTGTAAATAAACTATGAACATTAGTTGGTAATCAGACCACAGGGTGATGTTACACGGCAAGCCAAAATTACATCCCCACCCAGTCTGTTTTTTCAAACAGCTCTGACACAAAAAGGGCATTATCATAATTTGTGTTATTAGTGTTATTTCGACCTCAAAGGGCTCTATTTATTTATTTTATTTATTTATTTATTTTTTACCTTTATTTAACCAGGCAAGTCAGTTAAGAACATATTCTTATTTCCAACTGACCGGTTGAATTTTAACAAACCTAATGCAATAGTCAATCTAAGCGCTGGGGAGGGGGTAGTACTATATATCCGAATCCACTCATTTGAAGGGGTGTCCACATATAATGCCTTGCAAAGTTTTCATCCCTGTAATGAACACGATAGGAGACAGAGAGCTGGTTTCAAGTGCAGGGCGCAGCAGGTGTTTATTTATAAAGGCCCACAGGAGGAGGCTGGGTCCTGGGGCAGGCAGAAGGTCATACACAGGGGGTCCAAAAGGCAACAGTACAGGCAGGGAAAATGCTAGTAACATCATCCGGGAGATCAGGCAATAGGTTGATAACAGGAAATCTGATAAAGTACAGGCAGCGAATAGGCAAAAGGCGTCGTTAGTGAGGGAGGCCAAAGCTATCATACACGGGAGGATTAAATTATGGGAAACCAAGCGCTCCGAATAGACATGTGTCACAAAACAAACGATACCTCACAATGATGGGGTGTAAAGAACTGAACTAAATAGTGTGTGATAATGACATACAGGTGTGTGAACAGGTTATCAGAATTCAGGTGATTGGGATCTGGAGAGTGAGCTGCGTTCAGGGGAGCTGTGTGTTTGAGAGTGTGACCTGGAGAGTGTGCTGCGTTCAGGAGATCTACGTGTTTGAGAGTGTGAGTTGGAAGCAGACGTTACAATCCCCCTTGGATTTGCTCACGATTTTGTTGCATTACAACCCGTAATTTAAATGGATTTTTATTTGGATTTCATGTAACGGACATACACAAAATAGTCCAAATTGGTGAATTGAAATGAGAAAGATACCTTGTTCAAAATTGTATTTTTTTTAATGGAAGAGTGGTGCATGTAGCTCCCTTCAGTAACCACGAGCACAACCGTTCCTTGATTTTAACTGGCGGCTTTATTCTGTAGTTTTAGTCAGAATTATCACCTTCCGTGAGAACTATAAAGTAAATGAAAAATACAGTTAAGCACACTCTTACGACCTTATCTTACGAGTGACTTATTAGCTTGGTATAACTCTGAAGTGCTTACATACATAACAGTTTAACCGGCGTTATAACAGGTTCAGATTAACACATGAATAAAGGAACAAATACCTCATTGGCTGCTTATTACAGAAGGGAGGAAATCAAACTTCACACTTATTATTCCTGGCATGAATTCACACTTCATCCTAACATACACTCTTCAACCTTTATGAACTACACCCGATGACATGAAAACTTAGCTAACGCAGCGCAGCCTTCCCTCCGAAAGTGTGTTGCTACAATAAGGATCCCCGTTACAACAGTATTAGCTACGTAGTTCCGCTTGTATTATCATTTCGCACAGCGGACATATAAACAATTCAAACAAAAGACAACGACATAACCTGTAAGTCTAACTGTCAGTTACACTCCCACCAATCACCAGTGATTTCTGTGAAAGGGGTCTGCAGGTTTCTTGATCGGCTTCCAGGAGGGTGACTGTCTTATGGATGGGCCTCTCCAGACAGGTGGGTTTGGTGATGCGTTTACCTCTCTCATCTTCGGTTGAGTCGCTGATCAGTAACTTGAATCTTCTCACCCGGCCATCCTGTCCCGGGTACACTTCTGTAACCTTTGCCAATTTCCACTGGTTGCGTGGTGCAGTATCATCTTGCAAAATGACAATGTCATTAATCCTTGCGTTTCTTCTGTCTTTACTCCATTTCTGTCTGTGTTGGAGGTTTAATGCGTTGAATACGGTAGCTACAAAGACGTGGAATCTTCTGGCTTCATTGTTGATGTAGCCAAGAACTACCTTCGACTCTGTCCAGAAGTATTCCTGTAGACCTTGTATCTCTAACTCCTTTTTGAGCATGTCACTTGTTCGAACAGCTACCACCGCTGCTGAAAGTTCCAGTCGTGGTATGGTCGTAACCTTGGAAGGGGCGACTCTCGACTTTGCCATAACTAGGGAGCAATGAACTTCTCCTGCGGTGCTGATTGTTCTGAGGTATGAGCACTCTCCATAACCTGAGGTACTAGCGTCAGAGAAGTGATGGAGCTCATAACTCTGCACCTCCTTGAAACTTGATGGCAAGTAGCTTCGTTGGATCCTTACTTCAGACAAGTTTTGTAGACCTTGGAGCCAGAATTCCCACTGGGAACGTAGGTCATCTGGAAGGGGGTCATCCCAGTCGATTCTGTCACGACACATCCGCTGCAAGATCTGCTTCCCCACCAGGACAAAGGGTGCCACAAACCCAAGCGGATCATATACAGAGGCTACTGTAGACAACACTCCTCTTCTTGTGAGTGGGCGTTCCTTGACAACTACTCTAAACTGGAACTCGTCTGATGCGACACACCACAGTACACCAAGTGCTCTCTCCATGTGTGGTTCACCCAGAGCCATATCCAGGTCTTTGGCACCCTTGGCACGTTCTTCCTTGGGAATTGTGGCTATAACTTCCTTGCTGTTAGAGATAAACTTGTGCAACCGAAGTTTGCCGATGCTGCAAAGCTCTCTTGCTTCTTTCCCCAGCTGGGCCGCTTCAGCTTCAGACGATACGCTCGTCAACCCATCATCAACATAAAAGTTCCTTTCTATGAACTGGATAGACTTCTCGCTGAAGCTTCCTCGTCCTTCGGCAGCAAGATGTTTGAGACCATAGTTGGCGCAACCAGGAGATGAAGCTGCGCCGAACAAGTGGACCTTCATACGATACGCTGAGGGTTGAGACTCTAGATCTCCGTTCTCCCACCAAAGGAACCGTAGATAATCTTGGTCTTCTGCTTTCACATGAAACTGGTGGAACATGCACTCTACGTCACACATGATTGCAACTGGACCCTTACGAAAACGACAAAGGATGCCCAGCAATGTGTTTGTCAACTCTGGACCGGTAAGGAGATGATCATTCAAGGACGTCTCTCGAAACTTAGCTGAGCAGTCAAAGACGACTCGTATCTTCCCAGGCTTTTGTGGGTGATAAACTCCATGGTGCGGGATATACCATGCTGGATGCTTGTTAATTTCCTCTTTAGAGACCTTCTCAGCATCTCCACAAGCTATAGTCTCTTCCATGAATGCTGTGTAGTCCTTGTAGTACTGCTTGTCTCTCCTTAGGCTCCTTTCCAGGCACTTGAGTCGGTGAACTGCACATGTTTTATTGTTCAGCAGATTGGGTCTTTCTTCCTTAAACGGCAGCGGCATCTCATAATGTCCATTGTCCTTACGTCTGATGCCCTCTTTCATTTTCTTCAGGAACCGGATATCCTCTTGAGATATGAGGTCCTCTTCTGCAGGTCTCTCTTTGAAGTCAGATTCAAGCGTCTTGATAATGTCCAGTGTTGTGATTACCTCTCTTACACTTGTTCTACAAACATAGTGTACTTGATTTGTGAGGTTGGAAGAAGATTGAAGGCTTGGCATCACCTGTCTAAAGATAACCCGATGACTCACTCCAATAGGGTCGCCATAGTCGATACATGGATTTCCATAGCCGACTATGCTCCAGCCAAGATCTGTTCTCTGAGCAAAAGGCTGATTTCCCTTACCAGAAACAATTTCTCTTGGAAGGAGAGCCTGGGAGCAGTTGTAGCCAATTAAGAGACCGACATCACAGCTCTGTTGAGGAGCAATCTCCTCTGCAATGTGTTCAAGATGAGACCATGCTCTTGCAGTCTCTGGAGTAGGAATATGATCTCTGTTTGCAGGAATAATCTCTCTCGAGTAGGTCGTTGGCAGAGGGATTTTCTTCTCCAAGTAAAACCCTCTAACCTGCAAACCAGACAGCTTCTGGCAGGGCACAGTGGTATTTCTTGAAGCCATTGTAGAGAGTTTCAGTTGGACTGGCTCCTTCCTTGTATTGAGAGCCTTTGTTGTCTCTTCAAGGATAAAAGTGGTGTCGCTCTGGGTGTCAAGAAGTGCATACACAAGAACTTCACGATCTGGCTCACTTGTGGTTGACACCCATACTGGAATGATTGTGGAGGTGTGAGTGTTAATGTCCTTTACGACTCTGTTAGATATGGCCTCACTTGACGCTCTTGTCCCCTTATCTTGTGAGGTCTTCCTATCCCTTAACCTTTCTTTAGTACGATCTTCGTGCAGGCAGGATGGATGCCTCCTCTGACACGTGTCGCAGGTGTTCCTGTTATCACAATCTTTCGATCGATGCCCAGGCCTTAAACAGCCAAAGCACAATTTATTCTCTTGAACAAACTTCTGTCGCTCTGCGGTGGGCTTATCCATGAACTTCCAGCATTTGTGGAGACTGTGACCTGACTTCTCACAGAAGACACAACTAGTAACAGTATCTTTCTCATCAGAGTTAGTTGCTAATACCCTTGCTCCGGGGTTTTGAATCCTTGGCGTCTTAAGTTTCCCATCTTCACTTGGTTTCAAAGCATGAAGGGATGTTACAGGATTGCACGCAATCTTGGCTTCTCTTGTGAGAAACTTCACAAACTGACTGAAGCTAGGAAAGATCTCCGTTTCTTCTAAGATGTCTGTGACCTTTCTATTCCATCTTGAAGTTAGCCAATCTGGAAGTTTAGCGAGGATCTTTTGGTTTTCATTACAGTCATTAAGCACCTCCAGGCCCTTATTCTGAGACATAGCAGCTTCACAGCTGCGAAGAAAGTCTACAAGGTCTCTAAGTTCAAGACTGTCCTTGGATCCTATCGTAGGCCATGCATTGAGCTTATCTCTGAAAGACTTGGCGATGAAGAATTTGTTTCCGTACCTTTCTTCAAGAATGGTCCAAGCAGCATGGTAGGCTGATTCTGTTCCTAACATAAAGTAACTTTCGATGGCTTTCTTGGCAGGCCCACCGACATATTTTCTTAAGTAATATATCTTCTCAGTTGTTGGTATGTTCTTCCTGTCTATCAGAGTCTGAAAAGAGACCTTCCAGTCAGTGTACGAGAGAGGCTCTCCATTGAATGTTACTGGTTCTGGTATGGGGAGGCGGCTTTCACTGATTGCTTCCGCTAGTAACCTGAACATGGTCTTGGTGCCATCTTCTTGCTGTGTGCTTGTCACAACATGTTGTGGTGAGAGACTGTGAAATGAGCCACTTCTGTGCATGACTTCTTTCACATATTTGCAGTTAGAGAGTAGTTCTCTCTTCTCGTCCTCTGAGTTTTCATCTTGCTCATACACTTGCATTCGCGCCTTGGCAGCATTTAGTTTCTTGAGCACTTCTAGGTGCTCTAACTCTCTACGCTTGTCTTCTAGTGTCCTTCGTCTGGCAGCATTTTCTACCTCTAACTTGACTCGCAGCCTAGCTTCTTCTAAGCTGCGTTTCACAGCCTCAGCTTCTTGCTCCGCTGTCCTCTTCTTATCTTCATCTTCGAGTCGCTGAAGCTCTTCTAGTTGGCGTTCTTGCTTAACCATTACTTCTAAAGCTGCTTGGTTAGCAGCAACTTCCGCCGCAGCCTCTTGTCTCTTGACAGATGACACGCTTGAGCATCTGGAGTTGACGTTTGAGTTGTTTTGAGACTGGGAGGAAGCACTTGAGGGCTGATAGTTGAGACTTGACTTATGTGAGAGTTCGGACATGCACAAGGAATTGCTGTCCTTCCAGTGCAACTCTATCTGGTTACTTTGACCTTCTTCCCTGCCTTTTAAATGACACCTTACAGTCTTGATAATAGACATTGTAACTGCTTCACAAGTATCAACTCTGCGTCGTATATCGTTGTCGGGAATGTCGATTTGACGCAAATTTACATAGACACGGTTTAGCTCTGTAGAGGTATGGCTAATCTTGTTTAAGAGGTCTTCTAGTAGGTCTTCAGAGCAACAACCTGTCAGTGACAGTTTTGCTTCCTTTACCAGAGCCTTCCACTTCTCATAGCTGACCCTGAAACGTTGTTCGAGCTGTCTCAACCTTTCGTCGCGCAGTTCTCTGCCCTTTTCAGTTAACCTGCGGACCCTCTCACCTTTTCGTGGCTCTTGTTGTGCTACCTCTTCCTGCTGCTCTGTTTGTTCTGATGAAGGCTCGAAGTTTGCGAGGTGTTGCTGCAGCTGCTCAACTTGACCCACCCCATCTCTATCACCTTTAGTGAAACTACCTCTTTCTGACATTCTAAATCAAGTCAAATCAATTCTAGCTAAGGTTTGGATAAGTGAGTAGGTAATTTATACTCTAATTCACTGTAATTTATACCTCAGTACGTGGTATAAACATGTATAATGCTTGAAACAAAGGCTTGAACAAACACCTTACCAAACAATTACACTATTAACTTACAGGTGAAAATAGAATTAATAGGTGTACGCTGACCCTTAATGTTTGTGACTATATATATATATATTTAGTAAGTATCAAATAATATTTTTCAGTAATACACATACCAGCGATACATTAAGATAGAAAGAGCAAATGCATAATACCAGAGTCTTTATGAAATAGACAACTATCTCCAGTCCTTACGAATTGTAATCTTAAAGTCTCTTATTAGCTGTTCAGAAGGCTAGGACCACCTTCAAACACCTTGACTTGTACTTGCGTGTCTGACTTTCCTGTTAGTCTTGACCTTATGTTGCCTCACGATGCTTCCTTATGTGGAGATTTTCTTCTTAGTTTGCAGGTAGGTGCAAAACTCTTATCTGGCAGATGACAAGGTCTACCAGGATTTGGGAATCTTGTAGACGTTTTACAGCTGGATGAGATTCTTCTTTCTCTCTTGCTCGTGAAGAGCATTGAGTTCTCACTGTAGCTCCCTTCAGTAACCACGAGCACAACCGTTCCTTGATTTTAACTGGCGGCTTTATTCTGTAGTTTTAGTCAGAATTATCACCTTCCGTGAGAACTATAAAGTAAATGAAAAATACAGTTAAGCACACTCTTACGACCTTATCTTACGAGTGACTTATTAGCTTGGTATAACTCTGAAGTGCTTACATACATAACAGTTTAACCGGCGTTATAACAGGTTCAGATTAACACATGAATAAAGGAACAAATACCTCATTGGCTGCTTATTACAGAAGGGAGGAAATCAAACTTCACACTTATTATTCCTGGCATGAATTCACACTTCATCCTAACATACACTCTTCAACCTTTATGAACTACACCCGATGACATGAAAACTTAGCTAACGCAGCGCAGCCTTCCCTCCGAAAGTGTGTTGCTACAATAAGGATCCCCGTTACAACAGTATTAGCTACGTAGTTCCGCTTGTATTATCATTTCGCACAGCGGACACATAAACAATTCAAACAAAAGACAACGACATAACCTGTAAGTCTAACTGTCAGTTACAGTGCATCCATAGTATGTATTATCACCCCCTGTCACATGAGTAGTTGCTGGAGAGATGAAGCAGGTACGAGGAGTAAAACATGTAATAAAGAATGGACATGGAACGAGACAGGAACAGCGTCAGCATACAAGAAACAAAGACAAAAAACAATCAATGCATTAGCAGTGAACAGAGCTGGGGAACTGACAAATATAGGGGAGGTGATAACAGGTGATGAGTGAGTCCAACATCTTTGATGCACGTGACAAGAGAAGGCAGGTGTGTGTAATGGATGATAGGAGTGCGTGATGCAGGGCAGCAAGGCGTCCTCAAGCACCAATTACCTTCAGAAGTCACATAATTAGTCAAATAAAGTCCAACTGTGTGCAATCTAAGTGTCACATAAGCAAAGGGCACCACCAAGCAAGCGGCACCATGAAGACCGAGGAGCTCTCCAAACAGGTCAGTGACAAAGTTGTGGAGAAGTACAGATCAGGGTTGGGTTATAAAAAAATATCCGAAACTTTGAACATCCTACGGAGCACCATTAAATCCCTTATTAAAAAACAACAAACCTGCCAAGCGAGGGCCGCCCACCAAAACTCACAGACCAGGCAAGGAGGGCATTATAATCAGAGAGGCAACAAAGAGACCAAACATAGCTGCAAAGCTAACACAGCTGCAAAGCTCTACAGCGGAGATTGAAGTATCTGTCCACAGGACCACTTTAAGCCATGCACCCCACAGAGCTGGGCTTTAAGGAAGAATTTCAATAATCATTTTTCTACGGCTGGCCATGGTTTCCACCGACCATTTCGAATCCCACCATACATTCTCCGCTATGCAATCTGGTTTCAGAGCTGGTCATGGGTGCACCTCAGCCACGCTCAAGGTCCTAAACGATATCTTAACCGCCATCAATAAGAAAAAATACTGTGCATCCGCATTCATTGACCTGGCCAATGCTTTCGACTCTGTCAATCACCACATCCTCATCGGCAGACTCGATAGCCTTGGTTTCTCAAATTATTGCCTCGCCTGGTTCACCAACTACTTCTCTTATAGAGTTCAGTGTGTAAAATAGGAGGGCCTGTTGTTCGGGCCTCTGGTAGTCTCTATGGGGGTGCCACAGGGTTCAATTCTTGGACCGACTCTCTTCTCTGTATACATCAATGATGTCGCTCTTGCTGCTGGAGAGTCTCTGATCCACCTCTACGCAGACGACACCATTCTGTATACTTCTGTCCCCTCCTTGGACACTGTGTTAACTAACCTCCATACGAGTGTCAATGCCATACAACTCTTGCTCTTAAATACAAGTAAAACTAAATGCATGCTCTTCAACCGATCGCTGCCTGCACCTGCCCGCCCTCCCATCCAACATCACACCTCTGGACGGTTCTGACCTAGAATATGTGGACAACTACAAATACCTAGGTGTCTGGTTAGACTGTAAACTCTCCTTCCAGACTCACATAAAACATCTCCAATCCAAAGTTAAATCTAGAATTGGCTTCCTACTTCGCAACAAAGCATCCTTCACTCATGCTGCCAAACATACCCTTGTAAAACTGACCATCCTACCGGTCCTCGACTTCGACGATGTCATTTACAAAATAGCCTCCTACTCAATAAATTGGATGCAGTCTATCACAGTGCCACTGCGACCTGTACCCTCTTGTTGGCTGGCCCTCCCTTCATACTGGTCGTCAAACCCACTGGCTCCAGGTCATCTACAAGACCTTGCTGGTTATAGTCCCCCTTATCTCAACTCGCTGATCACCATAGCATCACCCACCTGTAGCACGCGCTCCAGCAGGTATATCTCTCTGGTCACCCCCAAAAACGAATTATTCTTTTGGCCGCCTCTCCTTCCAGTTCTCTGCTGCCAATGACTGGAACGAACTACAAAAATCTCTGAACAACAACAACTTTCTATCCAAGCCGGGAGAGTGCATGAGGATGGCTCATGTCATGCAGGTTCAGGTGGGCTATACATGACATTTGTATATTCAAAAATATATATTGGTAGCTGATTAGTAGGCTTTTGCATTGGAAATTAATTTAACAATTTGCAATGTTTGAATTTCTAACTTTATTTACGAAACAAGTAATTACATTACTGCCGCCAGCCAGCAGACACATTATTGCCGCCAACCAGCAGACACCATGTATAGCTTTGTGAAATATGAGGCTTAAGATGAGGAAATGACGACTAAATAGACCTACCAGTGTGTGTGTATGTGTGTCTCTCTCTTGGTTTCTTCTACCAACTGCAGTCTTTTCAATGGGCCTATAACCCAGATAAAGTTGATGAAAATGTTGACATTCTCCTCACATGTTGTTCCACAACCTGAAACCGTTTCTCTCTGTTTATGTTTGGTGCATTAGTACAATTGGATTTGGAATTGAGTTAGTGCTGAGGCAAAACAGTCTAACTTTCCTCTTTGAATAAATGCCTGTTAAATTCCATCCCCCTGGTGTGTAATGAAGAGATGACCTATGAAAAAACATCAACGTCCTCTCTCCACCTCCAACCCCAGCAAATGTTTGCCTGCTCTGTGGACCTTTTCAACATCAAACAGCCAGGGTGAGCCTGTGTGTGTGTGTGTGTGTGTGTGTGTGTGTGTGTGTGTGTGTGTGTGTGTGTGTGTGTGTGTGTGTGTGTGTGTGTGTGTGTGTGTGTGTGTGTGTGTGTGTGTGTGTGTGTGTGTGTGTGTGTGTGTGTTGGGGGATAAGGTTTGGGTGAGTCATTTTGATGACACTCATCCCAGGACCTTTTTTTATGCCCGCACCTGGTTGGCATTAAACGACTCCCTCTCCCTGGGCAGCAGATGCTTGTTCAGCTCATTTGCATTTCTCTTATCTGCCACATGAGACATCCAGACTACCACCTGTCATGAAACAGAGATAATTGTCAGCGACACCTTTCCAGGAAGTGCAGGTAGGGAAATAGACCGACATTTAAACCCCTATTAGTTTAATGGTAGTGCCAAAGAAGGAGGGAGAACCAGGGCCTGGTTGGAAATAGGACAGCAACCAAACCCTTTCATGGTACCATTACTACAGACCACAAGAGTGCACCATTGTCCTTTCAAATGTGTATATTCATATATTTTAGCTGTTAAATAAAATACAAATCTGAAAAGCCACAAATGCAGGACATTTCTATGTTTTCATCCCTGCCATCTTGTCCCATTTACCCATGTGTTTTATAATGCTCCCGAAACATATTGCCTTCAGAAACTTTCACTCCACTTGACTTTTTCCACATTTTGTTGTGTTACAGCCTGAATTTAAAATGTATTACATTTAGATTTGGTTTTGGCACTGGCCTAGACACAATACCCCATAATGTCAAAATGGAATTATGTTTTTTGTTTTTTTATGTATACAAATGATAAAAATCGAAAAGCTGAAATGTCTTGAGTCAATAAGTATTCTACTATTTTGTTATGGCAACCCTAAATACGTTCAGGAGGAAAAATGGACTTAACAAGTCACATAAGTTGCATGGACCGTGTGTGCAATAATAGTGTTTAACATGGTTTTTGAATGACTACCACATCTCTTTACACCACACAATCAATTATCTGTAAGATCCCTCAGTCGAGCAGTGAATTTCCAACGCAGATTCAACCACAAAAACTAGAGAGGTTTCACAATGCATCGCCAAGAAGGGCACCTATTGGTAGATGGGTAAAATATAATACAAAACTCTGACAGTGAATATCCCTTTGAGCATGGTGAAGTTATCAATTACACTTTGGATGGTGTATCAATACACCCAGTCACTACAAAGATACAGGCATCCTTCCTAACTCAGTTGCCGGAGAGGAAGGAAACAGCTCAGGGATTTCCCCATGAGGCCAATGGGGACTTTAAACAGTTACAGAGTTTAATGGCTGTGATAGTAGAAAACTGAGGATGGATCAACAACATTATAGTTACTCCACAATACTAACCTTATTGACAGAGTTAAAAGAACAAATATTCCAAAACATGCATCCTGTTTGCAACAAGGCACTTTTTTATTTGTATTTTTTATTTACCTTTATTTAACCAGGTAGGCCAGTTGAGAAGAAGTTATCATTTACAACTGCGACCTGGCCAAGATAAAGCAAAGCAGTGCGACAAAAACAACAACACAGAGTTACACATGGAGTAAACATGTAAACAGTCCATAACACAATAGAAAAATCTGTATACAGTGTTTGCAAATTAAGTAAGGAGGTAAGGCAATAAATAGGCCATAGTGGGGAAGTAATTACAATTTAGGAATTAACACTGGAGTAATAATGTGCAGATGAGGATGTGCAAGTAGAAATATTGGTGTGCAAAAGAGCAAAAAAACTAAAAGCAAATATGGGGATGAGGTATGTAGATGAGGTATGTAGTTGGATGGGCTATTTACAGATGGGCTATGTAAGCTGCTCTGACAGCTAATGCACTACAGTAATACTAGAAAGAAAATGTTGCAAAACAATTAACTTTTTGTCCAAAATACAAAGTGTTTGGGGCAAATCCAATACAACACATTACTGAGTACTACTCTCCATATTTTCAAGTATAGTGGTGGCTGCATTAAGTTATGGGTATGTTTGTTATTGATTAGGACTGGGGAGTTTTTCAGGATAAAATCAAAACTGAATGGAGCTACGCACAGGCAAAATCCTGGAGGAAAATCTGTTCAGTCTGCTTTTCCCCAGACACTGGGATAATAATTCATCTTTCAGCAGGACAATAACCTAAAACACAAGGCCAGATTTACACTGTAGTTACTTACCAAGAAAACAGTGAATGTTCCTGGTTGCCCGAGTTGGTTTTGACTTAAATCTGCGGCAAGACCTGAAATTGGTTGTCTAGCAATGATCAACAACCAATTTGGCAGAGCTTGAAGAATAATGGGAAAATGTTGCACAATCATTTACATTTTAGTCATTTAGCAGACACACTTATCCAGAGCAACTTACAGGAGCAATTAGGGTGAAGTGCCTTATTCAAGGGCACATCAACTGACTTTTCACCTAGTCCTCTTGGGGATTCAAACCAACAACCTTTCAGTTACTGGCCCAACGCTTTTAAACACTAGGCTACCTGCCTCACTGTAGTTGTGGAAAGCTCTTAGAGACTTACCCAAAAAGACTCACAGCTGTAATCGCTGCCAAAGGTTATTCCAACATGTATATTGACCCAGGGGTTTGAATACTTCTTTAATATATAATAGATATAGTAGTGTTGTATTTTTATAATTATTGGGGAAAAAATGGTGTCGATTGTTGACCAAAAATGACAATTTGTTGTAACACAACAAAATGTGGAAGAAGTCGAGGGATGTGAATACTTTCTGAAGACACTGTATGTCTTTTTATTTTTTGAGAGACCATGGACAAAATGAATGATGATTAAATCCTTTCATGGGTGTGTCCCAATAATCTCCTTTCTTCTGAAGTGTGCACTCGTTCACTACTCTCCACAAATTTTAAATCGTGTTGATTGGTGTTGGCATGGTCTAATGGGAGTTTCAATACATACTACTAGTCATTTCCTTTCAAATCCGTGAATGGAAGTGAGCAAGTGCACACTACGGTAGATATAAGAGATAATCGGGACACACCATGAACCACCCATGCCACAAGTAATCATAGGTCTGTCTTCACACTTCCCAGTAACAATGGTGCTTCAATGGAAGTCATCTGAATGCTATTCCATGCTATTCATGGCCTATATCTATGCTAATTACTTCTCTGTGATCAGATACAACTACATGCCTTGACATACTGATAACATGCAAATGTCCCATAGAAGCTGTAGTAACTTTCATGAGCACACTGGACTGGAGCTTTGGCGTTAAAGTGTTCATTTGTTATAACCTTTAATGATCATGCTGGAATGGATCCTTCTGTGCTAAACTGTTCATTTGGTATAAAATGACAATCGCACAGCCTTTCTCATGGGAAGGATGCTCTGACACCCATAGTGGCTTAACCTTTCCAAAGAGCTCCATGCTGCTTGTACTAAAGCAAATGTCGCCTCGCTTCTTTTTTATTGGTATCTTGTTCATCTCTACCATCTAATTCCTTGGATTTTGGAAATTGGTTTTATATCATATAATGTTGCAGACTTGGTTTAATCTCGCACCTTTACTGAACTTTTTGCTTGTGTCAGCTGATGTGAACGTTTGAGATGGTGAGAGTTGCTCTAAAGAGAGAATGTGTTCTCAGTCAACTTACCTGTTCAAAAACAAGGGCAAATGATACATAAATATGAGCAAGAGCTCTCATTGACAGGTTATAGTTAGCTAACGCACTTTTGTATATCGCGCTGTAATGTACATTTGACCTTATTTTAGTGCTCCAAAAACGTAACACTTCCAGGTCAACTTTAATATGAATACCATTATAAAGCACAATTTCTCCCCTTTCCAGCAAAATCAATGATGAGACATTCATGCTGCCCGTCTCTAAATGATTGAAGAAGGCGATGGGGAAGCGAAACCTAATGTGCGATAGGGAAAGAGGGAGATTAGCCGTGTGGGGAAACGGCTTTTTTCACTCCATCTTTCCAACATCACTTCTAAAATGTAAAGAAAACATGATAAAGAATTCATATAATGTGTCATTACATACCTATTTGAAGGTTTGTGTCGAATTTGAATCGGCAGGGCAGCGCTAAAGTTACCTTCAGAAGCAAACAGCGTCTGTCACGTCAGTGATGACGCAAAAATGAATGCATTCAGTTGTACAATTGACTAGGTATCCCCCCTTACCCTATCCCTGTCCCCTTTCTTGTTTTTAAACCGCGAGAGAAGCGCTACACGTGGTGGAGAGAGGCTGTACGACACAGAATGAGTTGCATTATGTGTGCTGTACGTTACGCCATGACACGTCACAATTTAACGTACAGCGTCAGAGGGGTCAGTTTAAAAAAAACATCTCTCCAATTCTATCGGGCCATTACCATGTCAATTAACGCTTCAATACAAACGTAGTTCACACCCCAGATTTGGCTGCCAACACAGTCCCCATAGTCCCATTAGGTATCATTGCAGCCTCATTTGATTGTCTCGGTTGTTCAAATTTGTGCGGAATGGGGTTAGTCAACAGTAATAATCAGGAGAAAATCATTTGGGTAATCTAGGTGACCTGAATCCTGGGTCTAGGCAGGTCTATGGGCCGATGAATCAGCTAGTCAGCTAGGCTATTCCGTCTTGACAAGCTAACTAGTCTACACTTGATTTGAATTAGTTCTGCTACGGACAAAGTCAAACTGCAGTTGCCTCCTACCCTGACCGTGAGACAACACATGCTGGCAACTCCAAAGTAACATAATGGCGGTATTCATTTAAAACTCACCTCCTGCATGCGATTTTAAAAAAATACAATAAAAAGTCTTTTTTTTATTTTTTTTAAACACCACCAATAAAAAGGGGACTTTTTTTCATAGGAGGGCAAACGGGCAGGTGCTCCAGTAACCCTAGGGCTCTATCTGTGCACGTGCCTGGGTCTTGGTGACCCATCATGATCCTATCCAGGAAGGCGAAGTATCATCATGGCCTTATTTTTTTTACAGAGTGTGTGTCTGGGGCAGCTCTAATTGTTGGTAAATGAGAATGGCCTTGGGTGAGGCTGAGAAGCAGCTGGCTGTCTGTAGGGACCTTCACAGCCATTGGAATCACAGCCGTATGCCCTCGAATGCATATCCTGCCCACAAACATGTTCCCAGAGAGTTTTTGTTTGTGTGTGTGCGTGCGTGTGTCCTATTGAGGACACAGTCCACTGATAGGTATCTAATCATGTAGGAAATGTATATTAACTTTGCCTGTGACTTTGAATAGTAGCAAACACATCATATGCTTCCACTTTCTGAAATGTGGAATCCTCTGACAAATACGGATGCTGCATTTGAGAACCGTTCAGACTCCAGACACTGAAAGTTATTCCAACAGGCATCACCTTGTTAAACTATATTGAAAACACAGCTTGAGATGCAATATGAGCAATGACACAGAAGGCATAGGGATGGGCAGTGAAGACCGATTCCAGAAAACCAGGACAGTCCCAGCTGTTAGCCTGGAGACTTTAAAGATGGGTTCAGGAGATGTTGACGTGTTTCTGTTGATTTCACCCGTATGGCACCTCAGACCCTCCCCTGTCATCCCACTGATGCCACACGGGGATCAAATCAGACAGGATTCTCAGTACTGTATTGTATGTCCGATCTTCCTCTATCGCAAATACTATTTGACATTGTTTAGTTAACTTTAGCTTGCCTGGAGTGTCAGATAGGCACGGTTTGCGTATTTGCAATTATTATATTGGTTTCATTGCGCCAGGCAAGTTCAGTCAAGCATAGATAAAGTATTTTGAATTCATTCTAATTTGAACCGAGGTCTGCTCCATCACATGGCAGTGTCCTTTACTCCCTACATGATCAACACTCGGTCAACAATAATAAGTCAATCTCCTAAATGCCATCCTACAGCTAAGACAAATCTGATCAAATTGATGACCTTTAAAGATGTTTCTCACATGATATCAGAGCCAATGGACAATTTGAAGGAAGGAGAAGAAGCTAAATGGTGTAACTCATTGACAACCCCAGTCTTGGAGTTTGAGAGTAGACACCATATGAAAGGCTAATGAAGCCGTCAAGCGTATGTCCTTTAAACATGTCATGTTCAGGTCTCTTTTCTCTCGAAGGCGTGTTTACTGTATCAACTGAACTGAAAAGGGCCACGTTTAAGATGTGCAACGAATATTTCAGTTTGTTTCACCTTTTATTTTTTTTACGTTTGTTTTGCAAAAGCAACATTGGTGTACCTTGGACAAAAAAACAAACATACACTGTGTTTCTCTGGTCCCAACCTTCAACTGTTGACTCACTACAATAGGAATAAGACAAAAGTGACCATAGTTCCTACCTCACTCTGCTGCCCTTTCAGCACTCTCATCAGGATTTCTATCACGCTCTTTGTGCGGAGGAAGTCTGCCTATTTCCCCCTCTCACTCGGATGCTCTCCTCCACCATATGAACACTTAGCTAAGAGTTGATGGGATTAAATCAAATCTAAATGTATTTGACACATTGCGCCGAATACAAGTGTAGAACTTACATTGAAATGCTTACTTACAAGCCCTTAACCATCAATGCAGTTAAGAAAAAATAAGTTAAAGTATTTACTAAAATAAACAGAGGTAAAAAATGAATAAAATATATTTTTAAATAAAAAATAAGAAAATAGGGAGCAACAATAAAATAACACTAGTGAGGCAATATACAGAGGGTACTGGTACAGAGTCAATGTGGAGGCTATAAACAGAGGGTACTGGTACAGAGTCAATGTGGAGGCTATATACAGAGGGTACTGGTACAGAGTCAATGTGGAGGCTATAAACAGAGGGTACTGGTACAGAGTCAATGTGGGGGGCACAGCTTAGTCGAGGTAATTGAGATAATATGTACATGTAGGTTGGGGGGGGTTTAATGCAAATAGTCTGGGAAAAAGTTGTATTGATTAGTAGTTCAGGAGTCTTAAGGCGTGGGGTTAGAAACTGTTACGAAACCATTTGGACCTAGACTTGGCACTCTAGTACCGCTTGCCGTGAGGTAGCAAAGAGAACAGTATGGCTAGAGTAGCTGGAGTCCTCAGGGCCTTCCTCTGACATCACCTGGTATAGAGGTCCTGGATGGCAGGAAGCTTGGCCCCAGGGATGTACTGGGCTGTACGCACTACCCTATGTAGTGCCTTGGGGTCGGAGGCCGAGCAGTTGCCATACCAGGCAGTGGTGCAACCACTCGATGCTCTCGATGGTGCATCAGCTGATATCTCAAAGTGCTGTACAGAAACCCAGCCTAAAACCCCAAACAGCAAGCAATGCAGGTGTAGAAGCACGGTGGCTAGGAAAAACTCCCTAGAAAGGCCAAAACCTAGGGAGAAACCTAGAGAGGAACCATGCTATGAGGGGTGGCCAGTTCTCTTCTGGCTGTGCCAGGTGGAGATTATAACAGAACATGGCCAATATGTTCAAATGTTCATAAATGACCAGCATGGTCAAATAATAATAATCACAGTAGTTGTCGAGGGTGCAACAGGTCAGCACATCAGGAGTAAATGTCCGTTGGCTTTTCATAACCGATCATTAAGAGTATCTCTACCGCTCCTGCTGTCTCTAGAGAGTTGAAAACAGCAGGTCTGGGACAGGTAGCACGTCCGGTGAACAGGTCAGGGTTCCATAGCCGCAGGCAGAACAGTTGAAACTGGAGCAGCAGCACGGCCAGGTGGACTGGGCACTGCAAGGAGTCATCATGCCAGGTAGTCCTGAGGCATGGTCCTAGGGCTCAGGTCCCCTGAGAGAGAGAAAGAAAGAGAGAAAGAGAGAATTAGAGAGCATACTTAAATTCACACAGGACACCGGATAAGACAGGAGACAGATATAACAACCTGACCTTAGCCCCCCGACACAAAGTACTGCAGCATAAATACTGGAGTCTGAGACAGGAGGGGACAGGAGACACTGTGGCCCCATCCGATGATACTCCCAGACAGGGCCAAACAGGAAGGATGTAACCCCACCCACTTTGGCAAGCACAGCCCCCCCCCACACACACACCACTAGAGGGATATCTTCAACCACCAACTTACCATCCTAAGACAAGGCCGAGTACAGCCCACAAAGATCTCCGCCACGGCACAACCCAAGGGGGGGCATCAACCCAGACAGGAAGACCACATCAGTGACTCAACCCACTCAAGTGACGCACCCCTCCTGGGGATGGCATGGAAGAGCACCAGTAAGCCAGTGACTCAGCCCCTGTAATAGGGTTAGAGGCAGAGAATCCCAGTGGAAAGAGGGGAACCGGACAGGCAGAGACAGCAAGGGTGGTTCGTTGCTAATAAGTCTGGCTGAACACCCGATTGGCAAAAGTACTGTAAATTGAGAAATCATGTGACTAAACTTAACAAAAAGAAGAATAAACTGTACTATGAAACAAAGATAAATTATATAAAGAATGATAGTAAAACGCTTTGGAGCACCTTAAATGAAATGTTAGGGAAAAAGGCGAATTTGGCTCCATCTTTCAATGGAGCCACAAAACCCACTGATATTGCCAACTACTTAAATTATTTTTTCATTGGCAAGATTAACAAACTTAAGCATGACATACCAAAAACAAATGATGAACCTACACAACCATGCATAAATGACCAAATTATTAAAGACAAGCATTGTCATTTTGAATTCCGTAAAGTGAGTATGGAAGAAGTGAAAAAAGTATTGTTGTCTATTAACAATGACAAGCCACCAGGTCTGACAACTTGGATGGAAAATTACTGAGGATGATACCAAACGACACTGCCACTCCTATTTGCTATCTCTTCAATCTAAGCCTATAGGAAAGTTAGTGGTTCTCAGTCCTGGAGGGAAGCAAAATACATTTAAATTCAATTCAATTCAAGGGGCTTATACAAAAGTGAAATAAACAATGAAAATTAACAGTAAACATTACACATACAGAAGTTTCAAAACAATAAAAACATTACAAATGTCATAATATATATATATATATATATATATATATATATATGTGTGTTCCTTCTGTGGCTCAGTTGGTAGAGCATGGCGCTTGTAATGCCAGGGTAGTGGGTTCGATTCCCGGGACCACCCATACGTAGAATGTATGCACACATGACTGTAAGTCGCTTTGGATAAAAGCGTCAGCTAAATGGCATATATTATTATATATATATATATATATACATACATACATATATATATATATATATATTATGACATTTGTAATGCATATATATATATATATATGCAGTGTTGTAACAATGTACAAATGTTTAAAGTACACAGGGGAAAATAAATAAGCATAAATATGGGTTGTATTTACAATGGTGTTTGTTCTTCACTGGTTGCCCTTTTCTTGTGGCAACAGGTCACAAATATTGCTGCTGTGATGGCACACTGTGGAATTTCACCCAGTAGGTAAGGGAGTTTATCCAAATTTGATTTGTTTTCGAATTCTTTGTGGATCTGTGTAATCTGAGGGAAATATGTCTCTCTAATATGGTCATACATTGGGCAGGAGGTTAGGAAGTGCATCTCAGTTTCCAACTCATTTTGTGGGCAGTGAGCACATAGCCTGTCTTCTCTTGAGAGCCATGTCTGCCTTCGGCGGCCTTTCTCAATAGCAAGGCTATTGCTCACTGAGTCTGTACATAGTCAAAGCTTTCCTTAGTGCCCGCGCCAGTTTGGTGAAATATATGTTGAAGAGGGTGGGGCTTAAGCTGCATCCCTGTCTCCACCCACGGCCCTGTGTGAAGACGTGTGTGTTTTTGGCCAATTTTAACCCTACACTTGTTGTTTGTGTACATGGATTTTATAATGTCGTATGTTTTACCCCCAACATCGCTTTCCATCAATTTGTTTAGCAGACCCTCATGCCAAATTGAGTTGGAGGCTTTTTTTAAAATCAATAAAGCATGAGAAGACTTTGCCTTTGTTTTGGTTTGTTTGGTTGTCAATTAGGGTGGGCAGGGTGAATACATGGTCTGTTGTACGGTAATTTGGTAAAAAGCCAATTTGACATTTGCTCAGTACATTGTTTTCATTGAGGAAATGTACAAGTCTGCTGTTAATGATAATGCAGGGAATTTTCCCAAGGTTAATGTTGACGCATATCCCACAGTAGTTATTGGGGTCAAATTTGTCTCCACTTTTGTGGATTGGGGTGATCAATCCTTGGTTCCAAATATTGGGGAAGATGCCAGAGCTAAGGATGATGTTAAAGAGTTTTAGTATAGCCAATTGGAATTTGTTGTCTGTTTGTTTAGTGTTTTCCAATTTTCCCAGAAGTGGTTAGAGTCTATGGATTCTTCAATAACATTGAGCTGATTTCTGACGTGCTGTTCCTTCTTTTTCCGTAGTGTATTTCTGTATTGTTTTAGTGATTCACCATAGTGAAGGCGTAGACTCAGGTTTTCCGGGTCTCTATGTTTTTGGTTGGACAGGTTTCTCAATTTCTTTCTTAGATTTTTGCATTCTTCATAAAACCATTTGTCATTGTTGTTTTCTATTTGAGATTTTTAGATTTGATAGGGAAGCTGAGAGGTCCAACCCATGAATAGCAAAGCACCCTTTACTGGCTCAAACAGCCGACCAATCAGCATATTACCAACCCTTAGTAAACTTTAGGGGGGAAAAAATGTGTTTGACCAGATACAATGCTATTTCACAGTAAACAAATGAACAACAGAGTTTCAGCACACTTATAGGGAAGGGCATTTAACATGCACGGCACTTATACAAATGACTGGCCGAGCGAAATTGATAAGAAAAAGATTGTGGGAGCGTTTGACATTATCAATCATAATCTGCGGCTGGAAATTGTGTCATGGCTTTACATCCCCTGCTATATTGTGAATTCAGAGTTCCCTTTCTAACAGGACACAGAGGTTGTTCTTTAAAGTGGAACTGACAATGTTTTAGCAATATTAAAATCTGATCATATACACCCCCAGGAAGAGTATGACACTTTTTTTTTCTAAAACATTTTCTGACAACTGAGCTCTTAAGTATGGTCCTTTTCACGTTTTCATAAATTCATAGAATGTTTGAGAATGACGTGTAGCAATATGGAGAGGCAAGGCGGCCTCGCATTTGGACAATTAATAGACACTGCAGGTAATAAAACGTAATAAAAGCATGTGTCTATTCAGACCGCAGCGCCATAGCCAATCACAGCTTCGGTGTGGTCAATATTCAAATAAGCCATAGACATAAGCACACATGGCGCCATCAAGATGCAAATGTTTATTTTCTACACAAGTTTCATCCTAAGAACAGATTGTAGTGGTAAAATAAAAAGGTAGATATTTTTTGGTGCCATTTAGGGAAAATATAATTTTAAGGATCACTCCAATCAGAAGAGGCTCAGCGATAGTTCATTTCAATGCATTTGTTATGGCCTCTATGGAGCCAGATAACTGCCAAAAGGTTGAACGTACCATATCATTAGGATCATAAGAAAATCCATACATGAATTGTTATGATCGTAAGAAAAGCCATGTATGAAACGCAGGAACGTCACCCCCCTAAAATTTTAATTACGCTGCTGCAGAGGCTGCTGCACACGCTAGTGACAGTTAGGTCTACTTGTAGCTAACATTTGGGTTAGCGTTAGCTACTGCTGTGGCTTGAGACTGCTAGCTAACAGTAAACTGACAGGAAAAGGCTCTGACAGGACGGATTCATGAAGATAGGCTACGATGTGAATTTGTGGTTAGAACAGAGAGAGTATTCACTTCTATAGACTTTGGTCATAATCAAAGCTTTCTTAACCAATACGTTTTTATGTGAGGCTGCCTGTAAGTTACAGTGTAACAGACGTTGCGAGCTCGCTAACGGTGACGTTAACAGTGTGTTTTAAATTCAACATAAGTTATGTGGCGATGATATCTAATTAACGTTGTATTTAATGTAGTTTTGCTATCTGTGCCAGGCTATAAATGAGACAGATGACGTAACATCATGCACACATCTTTTCATACTCAATTGCTTTCGGTCAGTAGGCCATTGCAAAACAATTATCAGTAGGTCATCTGTAGAAAGGGTTGTGTTGATCACAATGTCATTGTGTTATCCTCAATTTCTTAACTGTAGGCTAGCTAACGTTAGATGGATATACGGAAATCGGGAACTTCTGGCGGTCAAGATGGTGCTGTAGGAGTGGAGGCACTGGCTTGAAGGGGCGGAACATCCATTCGTAGTGTGGACAGACCATAAGAATTTGGCTAGAGGTGTGTTACCTTCTCTATAGTTTTGTTTTCTAGTCCTCCCAGTCCCGACCTTTCTGCCTGCCATGACAGTGAGCCTGCCTGCCTTGTTGACTCTGCCCTGGATTACAAACCTCTGCTTGCAAACCTGCTCTTTTGCTTGACCCTTTGTGATAAAAACTATTCTGAGTACCGAACCTTCCACCTCCTGTGTCTGCATCTGGGTCATGTCCTGAGTCGTGATAAGACTCTTTTGTGTCTTCATAGTATCATTCTCACACAAGTCATTTGTTGAAGGCCCAAGCCTATACTACGCCATCTACTGGTATAATGTCATTATCAAATGCCATTGTAAAACAAGATCAAGACTTATTTTGGAAATGAAAACAAAGCAAGTCTAATGTCGGGGCTAGAATTGCTTGTTTGACTAGCTAACTTCGACTACCTACGTTTGGATCATGTCCTTTGCAGATGCCACATTCCAGACAAAAGTTTGTATGTATAAAAAATATCTGTAAAGTAAGAATTGAATGTGTAAATGTACATTCATAGTCATAACATATGGTTTGATCATTTGCATATCTAATTGAATGGTTATGTTCATGTTTCACGCATGGCTTTCTGGCTCCAACGGCCTGGTGCTAATGGTCCAGCTCAGCCAACATTCTTTGGCTGTTTTTCAGCCCTGGGTGAATTTTGACTCATTCTATTGTCCAGCCTTATGGTGCACTCAAAATGTATTGTAGTTGAGTTGCCAGCCTAGGCTACTGCTCAAATGTTGGCGTAGTACGCCTACATGTTTCTCCTTTGCATGGTGTTTTGTTGCTGGTTTAGTATTTTGGTTATTCATTATCAGGCATTAAAAACTGCAGCAAGGCTGCAACATTTAAGTAAGCCAGCTAGGACTGTGGCACGTCTATACACATTCCCTCCGCTGTGCACTGTAAACGGGACACACGAAAGCAGCGCAATTGAAGTTGAATTCACGGATGCAAGCGCATCAGGCTTTAATTTCAGAAATTAGATGGATCAACTGTTGACTAAATACTCGCTTGTGTGTCCTATTGTCCTTTAGTAGTAATTTATACCCGCCTGTGAATCCTTTATCTTGTGTGTTTGACATCCAAGATGACATTTTCTGTGGGCTACAACAATGACCCATTCGAACCAAAACATGGCATGGACATTTTGTCTACAACATTGTTTAAACATTCAGTCCAGTAGAAGATTCAGTCTGTGCCACTAGTGATGATATGATACAGCGCACTGCCTGACACGTGTGTGGGGGGTCTAGGAGGAGTGGACAGTATGGTAGTGGGCCAAAAAGAATGGACAACAAATCATTGCCCAGTCCGGATAGAAATGTGTCACGCCTTGTTTGACACACGTGCTCTAGCCTATTACCCACCTTATGACTGACTTGTGATCATTGCCATTGTTCGTTTGATTGTCATATCCAACCTTAGATACAGTCAGTCCTCTGTTATTGTTCAAAATATTGAGTCATTGAAACTGAAACACTCACCTGATGGAGGTAGCAAACAATGTTCCAGGCCAGCTTTGATTTACAACCTAATAGCAATATTTTTGGGACTAACAAGAAATTAACTGTGCATTTGGAATGTATTGACTCCTTCCCTTTTAACAATTTTGTTTGTTACAGCCTTGTTCTAAAATGTATTAAATTAAAATGTTTTCCTCATCAATCTACACACAATACCCCATAATGACAAAGCGAAAACTGTTCGCTAATGTATAAATACAAAAATCCCTTATTTGCATACGTTTTCAGATCATTTGCTATGAGACTTGAATTTGAGCTCTGGTGCACTCCTTGTTTCTATTGAGCATCCTTGAGATGTTTCTACAACTCGATTGGAGTCCACCTGTGGTAACCTAAATTGGATATGATTTGGAAAGGCACACAAAGGTCCCACAGTTGACAGTGCATGTCAGAGCAAAAACATTTACATTTACATTTAAGTCATTTAGCAGACGCTCTTATCCAGAGCGACTTACAAATTGGTGCATTCACCTTATGACATCCAGTGGAACAGCCACTTTACAATAGTGCATCTAAATCTTTTAAGGGGGGGGGGGTGAGAAGGATTACTTTATCCTATCCTAGGTATTCCTTAAAGAGGTGGGGTTTCAGGTGTCTCCGGAAGGTGGTGATTGACTCCGCTGTCCTGGCGTCGTGAGGGAGTGTGTTCCACCATTGGGGAGCCAGAGCAGCGAACAGTTTTGACTGGGCTGAGCGGGAACTGTACTTCCTCAGTGGTAGGGAGGCGAGCAGGCCAGAGGTGGATGAACGCAGTGCCCTTGTTTGGGTGTAGGGCCTGATCAGAGCCTGGAGGTACTGAGGTGCCGTTCCCTCATAGTTAGGCAAGCACCATGGTCTTGTAGCGGATGCGAGCTTCAACTGGAAGCCAGTGGAGAGAGCGGAGGAGCGGGGTGACGTGAGAGAACTTGGGAAGGTTGAACACCAGACGGGCTGCGGCGTTCTGGATGAGTTGTAGGGGTTTAATGGCACAGGCAGGGAGCCCAGCCAACAGCGAGTTGCAGTAATCCAGACGGGAGATGACAAGTGCCTGGATTAGGACCTGCGCCGCTTCCTGTGTGAGGCAGGGTCGTACTCTGTGGATGTTGTAGAGCATGAACCTACAGGAACGGGCCAAAACCAAGCCATGAGGTCAAAGAAATGGTCTGTAGAGTGCCGAGACAGGATTGTGTTGAGACACAGATCTAGAAATTGGTTTCGTAACACTGTCCATCTGCGCGAGTAGGCCTACACTAATTTTCCCTGTATTTTCTGCCTTGAATGTAATGTTCATTCCTCTTTTAATTAGAACACAGAAGTCCAGAGTGATGCTGACATGAAGGAGGGGGACAACACAGCAGCTGGTGACGAGGGAATGGACTACAATAGACAACAAGGAGACAACACAGCATCAGAAGTGCAGAGTGCTGCTAACTCGGAGGAGGGGTGACAGTGACGACAATGGAATAGACTACAACAGACAACAAGGAGACAACTTACTTTTGGGAAAGCTGCTGGCAATGCTTCTATTTTTTGGGGGCAAGCAATGTTCAACATTTTGGATACTACACTGCTTATCTGTTCCAAGCTCTCTCCAGGGGAGGGAGGGAGGGAGGGAGGGAGGGAGGGAGGGAGGGAGGGAGGGAGGGAGGGAGGGAGAGAGGGAGGGAGGGAGGGAGAGAGGGAGGGGAGGGAGGGGAGGGAGGGAGGGAGGGAGGAGGGAGGGAGGGAGGGAGGGAGGAGAGAGAGAGAGAGAGGGGAGGGAGGGAGGGAGGGAGGGAGGGAGGGAGGGAGGGAGGGAGGGAGAGAGGGAGGGAGGGAGGGAGGGAGGGAGGGACGGAGAGACGGAGGGAGAGAGGGGAGGGAGAGAGGGAGAGAGGGAGGGAGGGGAGGGAGGGAGGGAGGGGAGAGAGGGAGGGAGGGAGGGAGGGAGAGAGAGAGAGAGGGAGGGAGGGAGGGAGGGAGGGAGGGAGAGAGGGAGGGAGGGAGGGAGGGAGGGAGGGAGGGAGGGAGGGAGGGAGGGAGGGAGGGAGGGAGGGAGGGAGGGAGGGAGGGAGAGAGGGAGAGAGGGAGGGAGGGAGGGAGAGAGGGAGGGAGGGAGAGAGGGAGAGAGGGAGGGAGGGAGGGAGGGAGGGAGGGAGGGAGGGAGAGAGGGAGGGAGGGAGGGAGGGAGGGAGGGAGAGAGGGAGGGAGGGAGGGAGAGAGGGAGGGAGGGAGGGAGGGAGAGAGGGAGGGAGGGAGGGAGAGAGGGAGAGAGGGAGGGAGGGAGGGAGGGAGAGAGGGAGGGAGGAGGGAGGGAGGGAGGGAGGGAGGGAGGGAGGGAGAGAGAGACTTTCCTGACTTTATTATGGGAGATGTGTTCGATGGGAGAGTGTTAAGACTTCACATTTCAAGATGGCATACCATGTCTTGCAGCACACACAATAATTTAGCCCTCATGACTAACATTGACTGGTACCAACCTTGTGAATACAGTGACTATGCAGTGTGCAATTGATATGGTGTTATTGAACTTGCCTCGAGAAGAGCACTTCAAAGAACAAAAAGGTCATTGTAGTTGGGTTGATGCCTGGCCCAAAGGAACCATTGCTGAATGTTAACACCTTTTTGGATCCCCTTTTTGACGACTATGGATCAGAGTCAAAATGTCAGCCGGAAAGGTACACACATCCAACATTCCTCTGCCAAGGAGGTGTGGAGGCTTCATTTGACATGGGGCTTTAAAGAGGTAATTAAATACTGAAATGTTTATTGAAATAAAATAAAAAACACAATTCTGTGCTCTTGTGTCATTTCAGAGGAGGAAATACAAAAAGGCCGACCAGTACTTTTAGCTGTTTGTTCCTTTGTAAATTCAAGAGACTGTGTGGGCCACAACACTGCACACCAAACATGCACTTGCGCCTTCATTTCAAGGACTGTAATCCTGGATTGTGGTCTAGTATGTTCCTTCTGGTGTTTCTCATTTGAGCGCTACAATTGCATGCTAGTAAAGCTACCAAATAACGACATGGAAGTGCAGATGATGATGAGAGTTTCAACAAGGTCAACAGCTGTACAACTTACCTTGGCCATCTGTCGATGGACCCTGTATGTCTTGTACTCAGGCACACTTAGTATAGACAATGCATGCAGGCGGAGCCTCTGACTCCTTTCTCAAAAGTTGTTGTCAAGAAGGGTTTGAGGGATGATTAGATTTTTCCAAGTTTGCCATGGCATGCCCAGAAAGTTTGACTTCAGGGCGTTACACATTCTGTTGACGGCTGCAGAACTGAACAGTCTGCTTTTGTGTTTATGCCAAATGGTGTTCAAGTGGTCCTAGTCTTGAAGAACCCATTGTAGATCTACAGGCTTGCGCTACACCCAGGGATTGTGAAAAAAACGGAATGCAATTAACAGAGCAAGGAACAAAACACAAGCATGTTATAGCTGAGGTGACCTGGTTTAAACACTACCCTGACAGGTGGTTTTATTGAAGTTCTATCCAAGTTTTTGGTTTGGACTGAGGTGTAATCTCCAGCCTCCCCCCATTGAGTGTATTGCAGGAAGGTGTACTATTTGCTCTACAACTGTGAATTTAAGGAATTTAAAGTTAAGGAGAAAGTAAGTGTTGTAGTTCCATTGTGCACTGTAGTATAATTCTGACTTTGGGGGGATAAGTGCGGTCAGAGGTTTGAAATGGACTACTATTTTTTTTTTTTAGAAAACTTAGTGACTCTTCTACAGTAACTTGTTATTTTATAATATTTTTTTTTGAGACAGACATGATTGACAGCAGTGTTTTTTTTATCTGTTTCCCTTCCATGCACCTGAGCTCAATTTCGAGTCTCATAGCAAAGGGTCTGAATACTTATGTAAATAAGGTATTTCTGTTCTTTTATTTTTTTTATTTTTGCAAATGTATTAAAAATAAACTTTTCACTTTGTCATTATGGGGTATTGTGTGTAGATCGATGAGATGTTTTATTTATTTAATCCATTTTAGAATAAGGCTGTAAATTAACAAAATGTGGAAAAAGTCAAAAAGGGTCTGAATACTTTCCAATGCACTGTATGAAACACTATTCCCTTTCAACACTGGCGCCCTCTGGTGGAAAGTTGCACCTAATGTCATACTGTCAGATTTATGTTAATACCTCATGATGTGCACAACACATGATTGAATTTTGAAGCAAACATACCTTTAATTTAATAAGCACTACTTCAATCTAAATAATGCATCGATTTGGAAATTCATTAATTATTTTGGATTTAATTTATACAGTGTTTGTTGGTCAAACATGTTAAATTGAAATGTATTGCTAGGCCGGGCAGTAGCAAAGTGAGAGTTTAAGTGAGGTGCAAGGTCCGGAAATGTCCAGAAGCGTATTAATGCATAATTGTGAATTTCCTATCCCCAAAATTCCCAGATCACGTAAGTTTTCAGGGATGCACAGGAATCTACAGGAGTCTGCACACTCGCATGGGAAATTCCCATCCATGACTATGCATCTAAAATTGAACGGGAATAAACCAGATCCGATTTCACCCAGAAACTGCTTTTCATGTGGTGTCCAGTGTGTGTTTGGATGGTCTCTACGGTCTGCTCCTCAACAGTAGTTGCTAAAGTTATCTGGGTTTTACTGAAACCGGTGGTCCTGCCCCTTTTCCATAAACATACCAATGACATCATATACTTCTTCACCTAAAAATATATTTGCACTTCTAAAGATGTTTGTGTAATATATTTTATTTCCAGTAACGTATACTACAGCACTGATGCACAGAGAGCTGAAATTGGGAGTGGTGTTGTTATATCACCAGCACCCTCCAAAATTACACTAACAGATAAGTGCTGCTGTACAAATTCAATTGGAAACTGTAGGGAAAAAAAGTACAAAAGCATAAAGTCAAGTATATTTACTATGATATTATGCGTTATGTCTTTATCACTAAAGAGACATTGGACATCCCTGGAAGTCCCTCCTGTACTTTTCGGAGTACAGCCTCCATGTGACATGCCCTGTTTAAAAACTAAGGAGAAACAGAACACACATACAAATGATGTAATACCGTCTCTTCTTATCAACTGTGTGCAATAATTTCCTCTGTGTCGTCTTAGGAATTCAGCATTCTCTGTGTTGATCTAACCGACCCTCTTTGTGTCACCTCTGAGAAGCAGAGGTTACATCCTGTACCTGGTATCTGATTGGAAATGTACAGTAATACTACAGGTCAACAACTCCGTTTTTGAAGCCAAAACAACTTAAAGGGTCTTAGCTTCATTGTTCTTTCTTTTTTTTGTTCCTGAACTTTTCTCTCTCTACTCCCATGGACTTTTTGGGGCATGGCTTTTCAGGCTATGATTTCTCTCTTTCTCTCTCTGTTCATGCTTAGAATAATGCTTTGTTAGTGTTTCAACAGTAATGCCTTGTAAAACTTAAGCTTTATGCCTTGTATGTGAATCATTTAATTTGACAAAGTAATTAAATACACTTTTATTTAGAATTCCATTCTCAGACATTTCTTAATTTCCTATTACTGTAACTCAACTATAGTCTCTTGCATATTGCTATTTATCTTATGGAGTCAGGTAAACATTTTAATAGGCTAATTGCTTCGTCTTATTATGAGTCTCATGTGATGTATATATAATATACTGTATATTCACATGTAAAATATTACTGCCCACTTCAATACTGTCAATGAAATGATATGTAGAGGGAAATATCTAAGCAAATGTCTTCTTACAACACAAACAGCACAAATAACATCTATGAACATGTGATCAGTATAGCTTACTTAAGTAAATAAATTAAACGAATTGCAA
The DNA here is from genome assembly GCF_023373465.1 of Oncorhynchus keta. Taxonomy (NCBI): domain Eukaryota; kingdom Metazoa; phylum Chordata; class Actinopteri; order Salmoniformes; family Salmonidae; genus Oncorhynchus; species Oncorhynchus keta. The sequence continues at coordinate 7,747,668 of NC_068456.1, forward strand.
AAATCGCTGAAGTTGGAGACTTATCTCCCTCACCAACTTCAAACATCAGCTATCTGAGCAGCTAACCGATCGCTGCTGCTGTACATAGTCTATTGGTAAATAGCCCACCCATTTTCACCTACCTCATTCCCATACTGTTTTTATTTATTTACTTTTCTGCTCTTTTGCACACCAATATCTCTACATGTACATGACCATCTGATAATTTATCACTCCAGTGTTAATCTGCAAAATTGTAATTATTCACCTACCTCATGCCTTTTGCACACATTGTATATAGACTCCCCCTTTTTTCTACTGTGTTATTGACTTGTTAATTGTTTACTCCATGTGTAACTCTGTGTTGTCTGTTCACTCTGCTATGCTTTATCTTGGCCAGGTCGCAGTTGCAAATGAGAACTAGCCTACCTGGTTAAATAAAGGTGAAATAAAATACAATTTTAAAAAACGCAAACTGGTAAGTAAAACTGACATCATGTAACGGCTCTCCTCTTCGTCTGATGATGAGGAATAGGAATCATCGGACCAACAAGCAGCGTGGTAAGTGTTCATAGTAAATTTAATGAAATAAACTGAACACTGAATGACAAAAAAAAAACAACAGAGAGAATTAACAAAACAAAATCTCTCTGGTACGGAATACAAAAACAGAAAACAACTACCCACAAAACTCAGGTGGGAGACAGCTACCTAAGTATGGTTCTCAATCAGAGACAACAATTGACAGCTGCCTCTGATTGGGAACCATACCAGGCCAAACACATAGAAATACAACACACAGAACAAAACAGAATGAAAAACATAGAATTCCCACCCCAACTCATCCCCTGACCAAACCAAAATAGAGACATAAAAAAGGAACTAAGGTCAGGACGTGACACACCACAAGGCCAAATGGAGATACACTTTGGGTGGAAACAAACTTACGGTCCATCCATAAAAAGTGGGCCTCCTCCTGGAACTCAGGCATGCTCAGGATGACTCTGAAGACTTTGCACACCACAGAAAGGTGGTTAGGCAGTATCTCCCTCAGCCTGAACCACCTTCATCAGAACCTTCTTTAATATGTTTCGTGGGAAGTAAAGAATAAGGAACACAACTTACGTTGGAACTGTGACATAATTGCACTTTCCTACACAAGTTAAGTGGTGCAAAGAGTTATAATGCACAAGTCTTTATTAATGTCTGCAACAATAAGGCATTGTTAAGTGTACTAAGAAATGTACTTAACCAACGTGGGAGATAATGTAACGCTATTGACTGAATAATACCTGATACAAGTTGGTGACAGACAACTTTGTCAATCCTTTGAAGAGCAATAAATGTGTCAGTCACATCTTTGATGATTTACTGAGTGTAGCATACTATATATGTGACCTGTGCTCACTAGTGATGAGCTCTCTGTCTCGCCTGTGTGAATGAACACAAATACAGACAGGTTAAACAAATTGTAAATTTACAGAAGACCTTCTGCTAGCCTGGTTATACCAGACAGAATGCAGCACTGGTTAAACCAGGCTAGCCTTCTGCTAGACAAAGTTGGGACAGTTTGAATTAATCCTTGGAGGCATGTACCTTGAAGCTATAAAAAGTGAAAATGTTATTTAAAATATACAAATTATGGAAAATTCTAACAATTGTATGGATAACAATAGCCCTGAATGACATATCATTGTGTCTGAGACTACCCAAGAAGATACCTTTGCATTGGGTTTTATGTCTAGGCAATCAATCAACTTGACCAGTTGGATCCCCAAGTTTTCTCTTACAAACAACGCCTTCTGTAGCCTTGATATCTGCCTAACAGCATGCACTGAATTAATCTTAACACTGACCCTGGTTGTCACTGTTCAGACAGTCTGCAAAGGACTCGGTCTGCACTCCATCTCAAAGTCCTTCAAATGTATTTTCCAATGTAATGGGTCGTTCTTGAATTGCAGTGGCATTTAGGCATGGCATTTTGGAATATTTTTTACACATGTATTTGGGTACATATTCCCATTCTAAATCAACTAATATGGCAGCTTAATGACTTGAATTCATTTTTACCATTATGATAACATTGTGCCACCATTAGGAGTAGTAACACTAATGACAGTAACACCAATGATGGTTACACCAATGATACATTTTGGGTAAATTAAGATTTTCTATCAAATAGAAAATCTAAAATAGATTATTTGACATAATTTCATTAACCCATTAATAATCCATTACTAAAGCGATATAATTAATCATTTTGCTCACAATATAATCTCCCTTTATTTAAATTGAGTAACATCAAGTGACACTTTGGATTTAGACACACCAAATTATTAGGGTGACCACATGTCTCGGATTGTGCCGGACAGTCACGGATTTTGGCTCTTTGTCCCGTGTCCCGCAACCAAACAATTAAATGATGTCCCGCATTTTATCAAAAATTCAAACATCACTCATTTAGAAAAAAGGCTGATTTGCAGTGACAGCGCTTATGAAAAAGTATATAGTATCAGTCAAAAGTTTGGACACACCTGCTCATTACGTCTGCTAAATGACTTAAATGTAATGTAAATGTACTATTTTCTACATTGTAGAATACTAGCGAAGACATCAAAACTATGAAATAATACATATGGAATCATGTCGTAACCAAAACAGTGTTAAACAAATCAAAATATGTTTTATATTTAAGATTCTTCAAAGTAGCCATCCTTTGCCTTGATGACAGCCTTACACACTCTTGGCATTCTCTTAACCAGCTTAATGAGATAGTCACCTGGAATGCATTTCAATTAACCGGTGTACCTTGTTAAAAGTTCATTTGTGAATTTCTTTCCTTCTTAATGTGTTTGAGCCAGTTAGTTGTGTTGTGACATGGTAGGGGTGTTTACACAGAAGATAGCCATATTTGGTAAAAGACAGCTCAAATAAGCAAAGAAAAACGATAGTCATTACTTTAATTAAGACATTTTCATGTCAGTCAATTCAGAAAATTTCAAGAACTTTTAACATTTTTTCAAGTGCAGTCACAAAAACCATCAAGCGCTATAATGAAACTGGTTCTCAAGAGGACCACCACAGCTGCTGCAGAGGATAAATTCATTGGAGTTAGCAGCCTCAGAAATTACAGCCCAAATAAATGCTTCACAGAGTTCAAGTTACAGACACATCTCAACATCAACTGTTCTGAGGAGACCGCGTGAATCAGGCCTTCATGGTCGAATTGCTGCAAGCATACCACTACTAAAGGTCACCAATAAGAAGAGACTTGCTTGGGCCAAGAAACACGAGCAATGGACATTAGACCGATGGAAATCTGCCTTTTGGTCTGATGAGTCCAAATGTGTTGTCCGGGCTGTCCGGGTAAGAGGAGGGTTTGGCCGGCAGGGATGTTCTTGTCCCATCATGCATTAGCAACTCCTGTGGTTGGCCGGGTGCAATGCACACTGACACGGTTGCCAGGTGTACACATTGGTTCTTCCGGGTTAAGCGGGCATTGTGTCAAGAAGCAGTGAGCTTGGCTGGGCTGGGCTGGGTTGTGTTTTGGAGGATGCACGGCTCTTGACCTTTGCCTCTCCCAAGTCCGTACGGAAGTTGCAGTGATGGGACAATACTGTAACTACCAATTGGATAGGGTAAAAAATAATAATAGTAAAGAAAAAGGTGGGGTTTAAGACTTTGTGACTGTGATAACTGCTAAACTTGGAGAGGACAGTTAGCCATAAATACTTACAAAAAGTGTGCTTCTGATGAAGAGCTACAAAAGTAAGTCAATAGCTGTATTAGAATGAAAGATTATGTTTTGGTCATGTCCTTGGCCTATTTTATTTAAAAATGTTACCTTTATTTATTTAACTAGGCAAGTCAGTTAATTAAGAACAAATTCTTATTTTCAATGACAGCGTAGGAACAGTGCCTGTTCAGGGGTAGAACAACAGATTTGTACCTTGTCAGCTCGGGGATTTGAACTTGCAACCTACTAGTCCAACGCTCTAACCACTAGGCTACCCTGCCGCCCCTGTATCCTAATCTGATTTTGAAAGGGTCCAGATAAAAAATATTGTATGAATATTTTAGAATTATTAGATCCTGCATAACCAGACACTTGTCTAAATTGATGGGTTATGTGTAAGAAATGCTATAACCCCCCCCTCCCCCCTAGTGAGCCAGCTAGTGAGCCAGCAAGCTAACGTTCATTAGCTAACAGTACGCTTTAACTTGCAATGCAAGCGACTTTCTGATCAAATTTGAATTTATAATATCTGAAAATGTAGTTAGTTATCCTGTATACATGGATAAATGCTTCACGGCAGCATATCTTTTCAGTTTGGTTTTTAGTCCATCACAACTTTTTTCCACTGATCTTTGTCGATTGTGCCTGCTGAAGTCTGGGCAGCAATGTTGTAGAGAGCAGTAGCAAACGCTTTCAATAAGCTGCGGTAGCAAGGATTATCTAAACATACTGAGCAGCTCATGGTATATACAGAAGTGTGCTACATGGCAGACCAATCCGAACTCATCTCTCGGCATGTCCAGACAGTCAATTATCTCAGCTAACCATGGCTAGCAGGAAGGTTGCTTACTTTTTCCTTGGCTCAACCAACTAGGCTCTTAATTGAACCATTTTATTTGTATTTACAGGTGGCATGCATGTTCGTTATTAAGGCACATAAAAGTTGACATATTCCATGAGACATATCTGCCCAAAAAAAGCATTTTAATAAAAAGTATATTTTTTCAAACGTTCAAATGCCTCTCCTGTGAAGTAGTGACATGCGACATACGCCTAGCTTCTTGAAACAGGTCACCTAAACATGCCACTGTAACTACTGGGTCATCGCTGACCTGGGACAAGCCAATTTGTGTATCCTAAGTACTTTAAACAATGCACAAACATAACATTTTGCAGTATAATTGACTTGCATTATGTTTTATCATTAATAAACGTTTGTGTTTTTCATGGTTCCAAAGACGAGGAACGCAAATGCCAGCGCAATTCAAGAACAGCCCTTGTGTCTGTTGATTTTTGTTTTCATTTTCCACCGTCAATCCATTGAAGTTAACAATCTAATCAGAGAAAATGCCTGTGAATATTGATTTAGATGTCACACTTTATATTTTCAGAAGTTGGTGTTGTAGCATGTATGGTAAGTTTAGGGGAAAGTGGTAGAGATGCTAAAACTGTATCTCTTTGATACCTAGCAGATTTATACTGTAGGTTCACATGTGAACATGTGATGGCTTCGTGACTTTGAAGGAGGCCACAAGAAGTGTATGTTGTTTTCATTGAGTGTGAACGCTCCAAGCACATCATGGAGACCGAGACAGCGACGAGACAGGGGGACACAAAAAGGGCAATAATGGCAAGTAGCCGACCCCATAATGGCACATAATATCACTTACTGTACTCCATCGGTTTCCTACCCCCTACAAATAAGCCTGTTAGTGTGCTGATGTTGTGCTGCAGGATAAGTAATTGCACATTTATGACTAAAAAAAAACCACAAGCACATTTCGAAACCAGCATGTAGCTAGATTACATTAGTTATTACTAATTAAGTCTGACGATTTATGCATATGTACTTTCGAAGCTGTCCATATTGCTCGTGTCCCTGCTTATACGTATCTGAGCATCTGGATAGATGAAAAGCTGTCTTTTAAAAATCATATTGATGAGTTAGTTAGGAAGCTGGGAATAGAACTGGGCGTCTTCTATAGAAATAGGTCCTGCCTCTCACTAAATAGCAGAAAGCAGATTATTCAGTCGACGTTCCGATTGATCCTAGACTATGGGCAACATCATCTATATGAACGCAGCTGCCACTTCATTAAAACTAGATGCAGTTCATCATTAGTACTCATCACTGCATTCTGTACCAGAGATGTTGTTTGGCCCTCTTTGGTTTAATTTAGGTTGATACATTGCTATGTTTTCATTTATAAACCCCAGCAGGTAGCCTCGTGGCAGGTAAGCAACAGGTAGCCTAGTGGTGAGAGCATTGGGCCAGTAACTGAAAGGTTGCTGGATCGAATCCACGAGCTGATGTGTTAAAATCTGTTTTTCTGCTCCTGAACAACGCAGTTAACCCACTGTTCCTAGGCCGTCATTGTAAATAAGAATTTGTTCTTACCTGACTTGCCTAGTTAAATAAAGGTAAAAAATAAACCCCCTTTTACTAAAAGTCCCACTGTACCTACGTCATCGCTAAACTTTAGGCATACAAGTTATCACACCCGGTCTCAGGGATGGCTAACTCTGGAAATTCCTTTGGTCTCTACTGAGAAAGGTAAATCAGCTTTTAGTTTTCTTGCACCTTATTTGTGGAACAATCTACAAAATGTTCTTAAATGTGATGTTCATCTTCGTACTCAGAGTACGCATACTGTTATTGAAGTCATTAACATCACAGTGTTAAAATTAAGCAGCAGAGCAGGAGAAAGAGGAACTGTTTTTCTACTGAATTTGGTTTCAGAAAAACGTGAGTCACACTAAAGGACACAGACATCATTTGGATAAAAACACTGACAAATGAACTTTCCAAATACTCCCAACTGTCTCCTTCTTCAAGACATTAACATTTACGCAAAAGATGAACATTTCTTGATTGACATATATTACATTTCAATGCTCTAAAAATAACTGCAACATCAGAACTGTCTGTGCACGCTTTATTCCTAGTAGTGTGCGGTCATTTTGTTATCCGTAAGAATATTTGTAAGAATATTATTCGAGAATATTGGTCAGACACTGGATAATTATTCTGTTCTTATCTTAATGTTGTTATCTCGTCTCAACATAGGTTGGAATCCTCCTGCCAAAAACATCACACAGCTGTTCTGAGAAAAGGGGAATGTTCTCTCTATCTGATTCCCCTCGCTAAGAAATAAGGCTCTCAAAACACATTAAATGTTTGGAAGATACTGTGTTATTGTTGGATAAGCAAGTTGACTCGACCGTGTTTTGGGTCATTTTGACTGCTTGAATCACCTTAAAATGCGAATTGGGTCATTTTTAGGACCATGCTTTATGTTACTGCCGTGTCATCTGGGACATTAACATGTATGTGCAGTATGTACAGTATGTACACTGCATGACTAAAAGTATGTGGACAGCTGCTCGTCAAACAGCTCATTCCAAAATCACAGGCATTAATATGGAGTTGGTCCCCCCTTTGCTGCTATAACAGCCTCCACTCTTCTGGGAAAGCTTTCCACTAGATGTTGGAACATTGCTTATGGGGACATGCTTCCATTCAGCCACAAGAACATTAGTGAGGTCTGACACTGATGTTGGGTGATTAGGCCTGGCTCACAGTCGGCGTTCCAATTAATTCCAAAGGTGTTCGATGGGGTTGAGGTCAGGGCTCTGTGCAGGCCAGTCATGTTCTTCTACACTGATCTCAACGAAACATTTCTGTATGGATCTTGCTTTGTGCACAGGGGCATTGTCATGCTGAAACAGGAAAGGGCTTTCCCCAAACTGTTGCCGCAAAGTTGGAAGCACATAATCATCTAGAATGTAATTGTATGCTGTAGGGTTGAGATGTCCCTTCACTGGAACTAAAGGGCCTAGCCCGAATGATGACAAACAGCCCCAGACCATTATTCATCCTCCACCAAACTTTACAGTTGACACTATGCATTGGGGCAGGTAGCGTTTTCCTGGCATCCGAAATATCCAGATTCATCCGCATGGTGATCTTAGGCTTGTGTGCGGCTGCTCAGCCATGGAAACCCATTTCATGAAGCTCCCGACGAACTGTCGTTGCTTTCAGAGGCAATTTGGTACTCAGTAGTGAGTGTTGCAACCGAGAACAGACAGGCTATTCTATTGTCAATGTTTGTCTATGGAGAATGCATGGCTGTGTGCTCGATTTTATACACCAGTCAGCAATGGGTGTGGCTGAAATAGCCGAATCCACTCATTTGAAGGGGTGTCCACGTACTTTTGTAGTGTAGTGTATGTATAAATGCATGTATGTACAGTGCCTTCAGAAAGTATTTAAACTTCTTAACTTATTCCACATGTTTTTGTGTTACAGCCTGAATTCAAAATGTATTAAATATATTTTTTTCTCACCCATCCACAAACAATACCCCACAATGACAAAATGAAACCATGTTTTTGTATTGAAAATGAAATACAGAAATATCTCATTTACATAAGTATTCAAACCCCTGAGACAATACATGTTAGAAATCACCTTAGCCAGCGATGACAGCTGTGAGTCGTTCTGGGTAAGTTTCTAAGCTTTGCACACCTAGATTATACAATATTTCCCATTATTATTTTAAAGATTCTTCAAGCTCTGTCAAATTGGTTGTTGATCATTACTAGACAACCATTTTCTATTCTTGACATAGATTTTCAAGTCAAAACTTGGTAAGCATCTCCAGTTTAGATTTGTCCATGTGTTTTAGGTTATTGTCCTGCTGAAAGGTCAATTCATCTCCCAGTGTCTGGTGGAAAACAGGATTTGCCTGTGCTTAGCTCCATTCCATTTTTTTTATCCTGAAAAACTCTCCAGTCCTTACGATTACAAGCATACCCATAACATAATTCAGCCACCACTATGATTGAAAATATGGAGAGTGGTACTCAGTAATGTTTTGTATTGTGCTGTTTTGTGTTGTTTTCTCCTCTCACAGTCAATAAACTCTGTAGCTGTTTAAAGTCACCATTGGACTCATGGTGAAATCCATGAGCGGTTTCCTTCCTCTCCATCAACTGAGTTAGGAAGGATGCCTGTATCTTTGTAGTGACTGGGTGTATTGATACACCATCTAAAGTGTGATTAATAACTTCACCATTCTCAAAGGGATATTCCATGTCTGCTTCTTTTTTTACCCATCTACCAATAGGTGTCATTCTTTGCGAGGCATTGGGAAATCTCCCTGGCCTGTATGGTTGAATCTGTCTTTGAAATTCACTGCTCGACTGAGAGACCTTACAGATAGTTCTATGTGTGGGGTACAGAGATGATGTAATCATTTACTATGTGACTTGTACAGCACATTTTTACTCCTGAACTTATTAAGGCTTGCCATAACAAAGGGGTTGAATAGTTATTGACTGAAGACATTTCAACTTTTCATTTATTATAAATACATTTTAGGAAAATATATGGGGTATAAATCATTCGATGAGCAGCAGACGTGACATTAATCAATACAACGTCACAACATATTGGTGCCCTGTGTGAGGAATCTAAGATAAAACTAGGCTGCACTTTTGGGTTAATTCCTTACCAATTGTGTAGCAAGATACATATATACCAATAATAGCTATAGGTAGGACTATTATTGAGAAGAGCGTGTGTGTGGTTTCCTTTTCACCCAGATACTGGTAGTGAAAGAACCACCCCTGTGTTGTATATCTGACGAAAGTCAGTGTGTTGGGGGGTTTACCGAATGCTACAAGCTAGGGTATATGTACCAGTCAATGCAGGGCCCAACGTAGTGTTATTTCTGTCTATCGCTTTCAGGAGCGATCAGACTCGGTCACAAGCCATTTCTAGAGCAGAGGACATAGGAGCCGGCCATTAAAGAAATTTGAGTAGATATATTCGTTTGACAGAAGCAAAGTTATTATCTATCTATGTCTCGCTTTTGGGAACGTGAAGATTTGAAGGGTTGAATGTGAGATGTCACCTAGTAAACCTGTTCCCTTGTTGTAGGGAACTTCCCTTGTGTGGCAAAGTGGAAATCCCGCCAAGGGAAGCTAAGCATTGCGCCAGATGTTAAGCTAACAAAGGGAAGCTAAGCATTGCGCTAGATGCTAAGCTAACAAAAGGATGCTAAGCTAACAAAGGGGAGCAGACATTTTTGTTTTCCCCTTTGTTCAAAGTGAATTCCTGCGCCTGGCGGGAATCCCGTGAGATTTCAGCTTGCGCTATCAGTAACCTCTGGTGAAGAATCGCCAGTAATTGTTGTTAAATAATTCAGGTTACACTGTATGATGTCCAACAAATCTCAACTAATTGAATATCATTGTCTCATTCAATTTAATACATAAGTTAAATTGACATACAACCTTTTCAAGGTCGTTTATTGGGATAATACACAGATGGATTTGTTCCAACCAATGAGACATTGTTAAACGTTTCCACTCTTAACCTATATAAAGCAACGATTTCAGGTTAATTAAAGTTCATTCCTTTTAGCCTATACAGGGTTGACTAATCATTCAAGTTGATTAATTGATCAAATCTGTTTTTACCAGCTCAGTGGTGTTTAGGAAGACATTAGCATTGTGAAATTCCATCTTTACTTGCACCGTGTCGATTTTTAGCTTGTGTCAACAGTGACTTCTGGTGGTGAAGAATCTCCAGTAATTGTTGTTAAATAACTCAGGTTGCACTGGATGGTAACTAACCAGGCTCAAATGATTGGATACCATACTACCTTTTCAGGCCGTTTATTAGGATAATACACAGACGGATGTGTTCCAACCAATGAGACATTGTTAAACTTTTCCATGTTAACTTAGATACAGCAACTCTTTCAGGTTAATTAAAGTTTAATTCCAAAATAGCCTATACAGGTTCGATGTATCATTGAAATTGATTAATCAATTAAATCTGCTTTGACAAGTTCATTAAAAACCAACTTTCACATTACTGGCCCAGTCTTGATGATTCATTGACGTTTACAAACTGAGTTAAATCGTGTTTGCAGCTTCCAACTCAAAACCCAAACTTTAAAATCAATTGAAATAACTGATAATCATAACAATGAGCAAGCCATCAGATGGGTTTCCACCTATTCCCCATCTAATCAGTGGACCTTCACCCACGGAAAGATTGATCGCTGACCTCAGCAACGATGCAAATCCTAACTATACCGAGGGGTTTGAAAATGTTAGATTTCGATGCCATAAGCGAGTAAAATGCAGACATTGCGACAGACGCTCTCCAAAATAGACCATCAGAGCCTTGTGAAGGTTCTCTCCAGTTTAGCCCTCAACTATGTCCACCAGCAGAGATGGACAGTGCACCAATACCCCAGTGCCGAGCCGAGGCACGGGCAGGAAGCTGGGGAGTTCAAGGCACAGATGAAGAGAACCAGGGAGTTGGCGTCGAAAGCCGAAAAAGATAAGCTGCTGTTAGCCAAGGGACTGTGTGAGAACAGATCAATTGGAAGGTCTGGCTAACACTTATAACGTGTTATATTTGGAAATGTAGCTAGCTAGACCATTTTACTCGTATACATCATGGATGGACTCGTCTCCTGTCGGATGCCATGATTGCCCTTAGTTTCAAGATGTCATCCGGAGACAGGAGTTTTCTCCATCTCCTTAGCTATCATACTCAAATTCCACTGATTTCAAAACTCAGTCGTCTAGGAAGTGCAGAGCATACATGTAACGTTAGCTAGCAAGCCAGCCAGCTAACAGTACACGTTAACTTGACATTAGGCTTATGCAGTTTTATTACCCAATACATTTGTTTAAATGCTGCGTTATAAAAGATTACCTAGACATACCGACCAGCTCAAATAGACAGAAGCGTGCTATAAGGCAGACCAATCTAAACTCATCTCTCGGCATGTCCAGCCCACTTATTAACTCAGCCAATCATGGCTAGTGGGAAGGTTGCTAGATTTTTCTGTGGCTAAACCAACTAGGCTCGTAATTTGACAATTTTATTTGTATTTACAGATGGCATACACGTTTGTTATTAAGGCGCATGAAAGGTCACATGTTCGAGAAGGCATGACTGCCAAAAACACATTTTGATTTTAAAAAAAGTTTACGTTGAATTGGTTCTCCTGTGAAGTAGTGATCCACGACATACGCCTAGCTTCCTTTAACGACAAGGATTAAAAAGGGTTTGCCAGTAGATTGCCGATTTGATTCATGGTGATGACTGCCAGCTAGCTAAGATTTTGAAAGTATGATGTTGACATGATCAGTCCAATTAAAGCTGCTGTAGATATAATGTGATTTGACGTTATTTTATCTGTGGCCAATGACCTTGAGCCTTCTTGGATGGGCATTTCTAATATAACTCCATGGCAGCACCCAAGGGGCTTGCATTTTCGAGCTCTACCCTTAGATTTGGCGGTGACGTAGTGTCCCCCTGAGTAACAGAACACTGAGCCAATCGCAACTAGAGAACATTACCAACCCCTACACCCTGTATTTTCCGCTGGCTGCCCAACACAACAGAAAGAACTGAGCTAGGCTGAAACACATGCATTTTGGAGCTGTCTTACTCAAGAAAGCAAAAAAGTGTGTATGCAGCTTTATTAACTCTATTATTATGATATTTTGCAAACTGATATGGTACACGTATTAATGCCAAAATAACATGCAAAACATTCATCCCCCACCAAAATTGTTTTATGTATTTATTTTTTGCTAGAAAGGTGGCACTGCCCCACCTGTCCTGAATGACGTTTCGCCACTGCCTACGACACTAATCTAGTGAGCACTATTGGTGCTAAACCCAAGCAAGGCATCTAATTAGCGAGGCATCACTGATTTACATCGGGTCTCAACCCCTATTTAGCTATTTTTCTGCTATGAACTTCCCCAGGCTTACCACTATTAGGCAGTGGCAGTCAGTGCCATTTAAGATGAGGGGGGACCATTTTTTTGTTCATGAGCATGGCCTTATTTCTATTACATCATATTTGATGGCATTCATATTTTATTCACCCAGTTCAATGTGACAGTGATGGGTTTAGGCTACTACATGATACTTGAATTTTCCCTATTCCCATCATGAGGTTGCTACAACCTAGCTTATGGATGACAGTTTACAAAGAAGGTGCACACAGGTCGAGAGACACATTTTAGGTGATAGGGTGTAATCATTAGTCCAACAGTTGCGAACGGGAGTTTGGACAAATTCATGTATGTTTGTCCCCATTTTGTTCTTTTTGCTTCCGTTTTTCTACAGAATTGGTGGAATGAATACACCCCTGATCACGCGTAAACACAGTTCACTTTCATAGCAGCCACGTTGTATTCTTTCTCGCATCTCCCCTCCTTTCACCTTGTCCCTTTGTTTGTGGACTTCAATGCACAACACATCAGCTGTATGTGACCAGAAGAAAAAATCTTTCCAGTCGAAACCGCTACACACAGCCTACATCATTGTCACCATATTAGCTAAAGTAACGACATAGTCATCATAGCTAATAGAACTAACGCGTTAGTGAACCAGCTACGATCATCCAGTAATGTGGAAAAAAATGAGTCAAAGCAAAAGCTTATCTTGACTTGGAAGGGTTCCAGTGTTGTGTTTGAAAGTCATAGCCAGCTAGCTAACAAAACATCCCGCTGTTTGAGCAGGGTGTTTAAGTAGGCTAAACTAGCTATCTGCATTTAAGTGAAACTGAAAGCGGAAAAAAATGAGAATATCTCTCTATTTCTCTCTTGCTTCTCCTTCATTTTGGAAGAAATTGTTTTGTTCAAAACTGTTCAACTACTGTCTTTCTCTCTCTTTGAGTCAACTACTCACCACATTTTATTCACTGCAGTGCTAGCTACCTGTAGTTTATGCTTTCAGTACTAGATTAATATTCTGATCCTTTGATTGGGTGGACAATATGTCAGTTCATGCTGCAAGAGCTCTGATAGGTTGGAGGACGTCCTCCAGAAGTTGTTATAATGACTGTGTAAATCTATGGAAGGGGGTGAGAACCATTTTTTCACCTTTATTTAACCAGGTAGGCCAGTTGAGAACAGGTTCTCATTTACAACTGCGACCTGGCCAAGATAAAGCAAAGCAGTGCGACACAAACAACAACACAAAGTTACACATGGAATAAACAAGCGTACAGTCAATAACACAATAGAAACAGAGAAAGTCTATATACAGTGTGTGCAAATGGCGTGAGGAAGTAAGGCAATAAATAGGCCACAGTAGCAAGTAATTACAATTTAGCAAATTAACACTGGAGTGATAGATGTGCAAGTAGAAATACTGGTATGCAAAAGAGCAGAAAAGTAAATAAAAACAATATGGGGATGAGATAGGTAGATTGGATGGGCTATTTACAGATGGGCTATGTACAACTGCAGCAATCGGTTAGCTGCTCGGATAGCTGATGTTTAAAGTTAGTGAGGGAAATATAAGTCTCCAGCTTCAGAAATATTTTCAATTCGTTCCAGTCATTGGCAGCAGAGAACTGGAAGGAAAGGCGGCCAAAGGAGGTGTTGGCTTTGGGGATGACCATTGGGTGTTATCGTTACCAGTGAGCTGAGATAAGGCAGAGCTTTACCTAGCAAAGACTTATAAATGACCTGGAGCCAGTGGGTTTGGCAACGAATATGTATCGAGGGTCAGCCGTTTAGAGCATACAGGTCGCAGTGGTGGGTGGTATATGGGGCTTTGGTGACAAAACGGATTGCACTGTGATAGACTGCTTCCAGTTTGCTGAGTAGAGTGTTTGAGGCTATTTTGTAAAGGACATCGCCAAAGTCGAGGATCGGTAGGATAGTCAGTTTTACGAGGGTATGATTGGCGGCTGAGTGAAGGAGGCTTTGTTGCGGAATAGAAAGCCAATTCTAGATTTAATTTTGGATTGGAGATTTTTAATATGAATCTGGAAGGAGAGTTTACAGTCTAGCCAGACACCTAGGTATTTGTAGTTGTCCACATATTCTATGTCAGAACTGTCCAGAGTAGTGATGCAAGTCAGGCGGGCGGGTGTGGGCAGCGAACGGTTGAAAAGCATGCATTTAGTTAAGAGCAGTTGGAGGCCACGGAAGGAGTGTTGTATGGAGTTGAAGATTGTTTGGAGGTTTGTTAACACAGTGTCCAAAGAACCATGAGCCTCCTAGATTTTGTATTGAAGTCAATGTACCAGAGGTGGATGGAAGCTAGCTGTCCTCCGGCTACAGCATGGTACTACCCTACAGAGTGCTGTTGAGGCTACTGTAGACCTTCTTTGCAAAATAGTGTGTTTGAATAAAAAAAATTGGTGATGTGATTATATTTAGTGGAGTTTTATCCACAAATGATAACTTTTTAAATGTTTTACAATTTCACTGACAGTGTCACCAGCAAAGCACCCCGACACCATCACACCTACACCTCCATGCTTCACTGTGGGGACCACACATGCCGAGATAATCCATTCACCTACTCTGTGTCTCACAAAGACACAGCGGTTGGAACCAAAAATCTCAAATTTGGACTTGCTTGGGCCATGAAACACGAGCAATGGACATTAGACCGGTAGAAATCTGTCCTCAGACCTAAGGACAGATTTCTACCGGTCTAATGTCCATTGCTCGTGTTTCTTGGCCCAAACAAATCTCTTCTTATTATTGGTGTCATTTAGTATTGATTTCTTTGCAGCAATTCGACCATGAAGTCCAGATTCTTGCAGTCTCCTCTGAACAGTTTATGTTGAGATGTGTCTTGAAGTCTGTGAAGCATTTATTTGGGCTGCAATTTCTGAGGCTGGTAATCTAATTAATTTATCCTCTGCAGCAGAGAGGTAACCACCACAGGAAAGAAAGACTCCTTTCCTGTGGCGGACCTCATGAGAGCCAGTTTCTTTTATTTTGTTTTGTTACCTGTACATTTATGAAAAATATATTTGAATATTATTCTAATGTTACCCTATTACAGGGGCTGAGTCACTGGCTTACTGGGGCTCTCTCATACCGTCCCTGGAGGGGGTGTGTCACCTGAGTGGGTTGATTCACTGATGTGGTCATCCTGTCTGGGTTGGCGCCCCCCTTGGGTTGTGCCGTGGCGGAGATCTTTGTGGGCTATACTCAGCCTTGTCTCAGGATGGTAAGTTGGTGGTTGAAGATATCCCTCTAGTGGTGTGGGGGCTGTGCTTTGGCAAAGTGGGTGGGGTTATATCCTTCCTGTTTGGCCCTGTCCGGGGGTGTCCTCGGATGGGGCCACAGTGTCTCCTGACCCCTCCTGTCTCAGCCTCCAGTATTTATGCTGCAGTAGTTTCTGTGTCGGGTGGCTAGGGTCAGTTTGTTATATCTGGAGTACTTCTCCTGTCCTATTCGGTGTCCTGTGTGAATTTAAGCGTGCTCTCTCTAATTCTCTCTTTCTCTCTTTCTCTCTCTCGGAGGACCTGAGCCCTAGGACCATGCCTCAGGACTACCTGACATGATGACTCCTTGCTGTCCCCAGTCCACCTGGCCGTGCTGCTGCTCCAGTTTCAACTGTTCTGCCTTATTATTATTTGACCATGCTGGTCATTTATGAACATTTGAACATCTTGGCCATGTTCTGTTATAATCTCCACCCGGCACAGCCAGAAGAGGACTGGCCACCCCACATAGCCTGGTTCCTCTCTAGGTTTCTTCCTAGGTTTTGGCCTTTCTCTGGAGTTTTTCCTAGCCACCGTGCTTCTACACCTGCATTGCTTGCTGTTTGGGGTTTTAGGCTGGGTTTCTGTACAGCACTTTGAGATATCAGCTGATGTACGAAGGGCTATATAAATAAATTTGATTTTAGAGGCACATTTTTTACATGAATTTCTGGCTCAGTTGACAGACCCATTTATCTATTTCAGTAGTGCTCTTATTAACATAATTTAAAATCACTGTGAATGACCTAGGTCCTAGAGTAGACCCATGTTGGCATATCAAAACATAAAAATAAACATTTTAATTTGGGATGGTTGAAATTGCACTTCGGGGCGATTATGGGACTGTGATGAAAAAAGTTAGTCTTGTGCCCTGGGCAACTACAGTGACTTCAGAAATGATTTAGACCCCTTGACTTTTTCCACATTTTGTTACAGCCTTATTCTAAAATGGATTAAATAAATAAAAATCCTCAGCAATCTACACACAATAACCAATAATGACGAAGTGAAAAAAGGTTTTTAGAAATGTTTACAAATTAATCAAATATTTTTAAAAGAAATACCTTATTTACATAAGAAGTCAGACCCTTTACTATGAGACTCGAAATTGAGCTCAGGTGCAGCCTGTTTCCATTGAGCATCCTTGAAATGTTTCTACAACTTGATTGGAGTCCACCTGTGGTAAATTGAATTGATTGGACATGCCCCAAAAATGATGAACAGTGAATATGCGCAGGGGGTATGGCAGATGTTGTTGGCTCAATTAAGGTGCGCATTTTGATAACTAACAGACAGCTTTGTGTCTTTTCATTGCTTTCTGTTTACAGCAATAGCCATTTGCTTTCCAAACTATGTTTTCCTGCGATTGCATTTTGAAATATTTCGACATGACTGGCTGGGCTTCTCTACTTTTCACTGACAGTTGCAACTCAACATTACTCTGTCTGTCTGCCTTTCCTTTCAAATGTAGGAAATGTACAGTACTTTAGGGAAAGCTTCCACTAGCCTTATGGACACGTCGTGTATGCACGAGATTATAGACATCATATCAAATGTATTTATGAAACCCTTCTTACATCTGCTAATGTCACAAAGTGCTGTACAGACACCCAGCCTAAAACCCCAAACAGCAAGCAATGCAGGTGTGTCTACTCTAAATAAACAAATTAAATTAAATGAAACAGCACAGTAAAGCGGAACACTTATGTTTATGTTTTATAATCATCACAGTTAAGAGCAACATCTATCTGATGAAGTCCATAAGAATATATATATATAAAATACAGAAATACCTTAATTACATAAGTATTCAGACACTTTGCTATAAGACTCGAAATTGAGCTTGAGCACATCCTGTTTCCATTGACCATCCTTGAGATATTTCTTCAACTTGATTGGAGTCCACCTGTGGTAAATTCAAATGATTGGACATTATTTGGAATGGCACCCACCTGTCTATATAAGGTCCCACATTTGACAGTGCATGTCAGAGCAAAATCCAAGCTACGAGGTTGAAGGAATTGTGTCAAGACAGGATTGTGTCGAGGCATAGATCTGGGTAAGGGAACCAAAACATTTCTGCAACATTGAATGTCCCCAAGAACACAGTGGCCTCAATCATTCTTACATGGATGAAGTTTGGAACCAACAACACTCTGCCTAGAGATGGTTGCCCGGCCAAACTGAGCAATCGAGAGAAAAGGTCCATGGTTAGGGAGGTGACCAAGAACCCGATGGTCACTCTGAGAGAGCTCTAGAGTTCCTCTGAGGAGATGGGCGAACCTTCCAGAAGGACAACCATCTCTGCAGCACCACCAATCAGGCCTTTATGGTAGAGTGGCCGGACGGATGCCACTCCTCAGTAAAAGGCACATGACAGCCCGCTTGAAGTTTGCCAAAAGGCACATAAAGACTCTGACCATGAGAAACAATATTCTCTGGTCTGATGAAACCAAGATTCAACTCTTTGGCCTGAATGCCAAGCGTCACGTCTGGAGGAAACCTGGCACCATACTGTGAAGCATGGTGGTGGCAGCATCATGCTGTGGGGATGTTTTTCTGTGGCAGGGACAGAGAGACTAGTCACGATCGAGGCAAAAATGAATGGAGCAGTGTGTGATCGTTGATGAAAATCTGCTCCAGAGCACTCAGGACCTCAGACTGGGGTGAAGGTTCACCCTCCGCCAAGACAATGCAGGAGTGGCTTCAGGACAACTCTCTGAATGTCCTTGAGTGGCCCAGCCAGAGCCCGGACTTGAACCCGATCTAACATATCTGGAGAGACCTGAAAAATAGCTATGGAGCGGTTGAAAAACGAGTTTTAATGACTCCAACCTAAGTGTATGTAATCTTCCGACTTCAACTGTACATCCTAAACTATGGATTACAGGCAACATCCGCACTGAGCTAAAAGCTAGAGCTGCCGCATTCAAGGAGCAGGTCACTAATCTGGACGTGTAAAAGAAATCCTGCTATGCCTTTCGATGAACCGTAAAACAGTTGTGTCAATATTGTACTAAGATCTAATCATACTGCACCAGCTTTGACACTCATCAGATGGGGCAGTGCTGGCAAACTATCACGGATTGCAAAGGGAAACCCATCCATGAGCTGCCCAGTGAGCCTACTGATGAGATATGCTTTTCATGCTCGCTTCGAAACAAGCAACACTGAACCATGCATGAGAGCACCCACTGTTCCGGACATCTGTGTGATCACGCTCTCCATAGACAATCTGAGTAAACCTTTCAACAGGTTAACATTCACAAGGACCCACTCCAACTGATCCACAAATGAGGCAATCTCTATTGCACTCCACACTGCCCTTTCTCACCTAGACAAGAAGAACACACCTATGTGAGAATGTTGTTCATTGACTACAGCTCAGCATTCAACACTGTAGTGCCCTCCAAGCTCAGCACTAAGCTAAGGACCTTGGGACTAAACACCTCCCACTGCAAATGGATCCTGGACTTCCTGACGGGCCTCCACCAAGTAGAGGGTAGGCCACAGAGTCAGAACAGATTTCCCAGTTTGACAACAGATGCCGCTCCGGTGGGTGAAATCAACCCCCCTCCCCTCCCCCAATATCCAACACAAAGTTACGCCCTTGATTCTAGCCAAGGGGCTTGATTCAATACTATCGCAGAAGTTCAACACTATAGTGCACGATTGAGGCGATGTTCCTGTATTGATCCATGTCAAACGCTGCATATGTCGGCTAAATTGGAAAATACCTTTACATTTCAGTCACACTTTTGTGCTGAACTTCGGTGATAGGGATTGAATCGAGACCCTGATCTCCCTCAACCTACGTATTACAGACCATGAGCTGTATTTTGATGAATAGGCCAACTCCCAATTTTAGCAGCTATATTAGCAATATTGGCTCCTTTTCAACACATGACAAACTGACATCACGCATGAATGCGTGTGACCTCTGGATGCAAAAAGAAATCCATCACCATTTGCGCCGATTCAACATAGCCCAGATTGATTACTTACTTCTAAACAAAACTTTGAGGGATTCTCATATGCTTATAATGTTTTGATAATTGATTGAACTGTCACTTAGATTATATTTGGTTATGATCTTTGCAAATAATCTATTTTGGATGCAGCAGTTAGCTCGAATGCTAATGCTAATTGACATAGGCTGGATGCAAAGCTAGCCAAATAGCCATTTTACTCGTTTAAGTTAGTTTTTTTAAAGACAGTGCCGTTGATTTGCGATGTAGGACATTCATTCATAAGTAGGACATTCATATGAGCCTTTAAATCAAATTATAATCCAAAAGTAGTTTAAAATGCACTGATACACAACATGTAAATGTTCTGCAAACAAATTGCTCCCTCGTGCAGTAATGTTTGCAAACACAGGGGTCTATAACCATAAAAAAATGTAAAAGCTCAAACACCAGTAGGATTGTAAAAGTTTGAACAGTGTGTCAGGAATCAATGTATTTTGTGTTCACACAGCAAAGACCCTGGAAATCATCAGCCACTCATCCCTCTTACAATACTCCAAACCAAAAGGTGGCAGTAGCATTGTTTGGCAATGCATATCCATGCGTATTGCTTATGGTCTAGATTCCAAGCTATCTGCTCTAATGTTGCTATTTTGTATAAAGCCCTTGTTGATACTAACTAGCCAGATGGCCACAGCTAGATAACTACCTAGCAAGAGGATGAAGAAACCATTTAATTCCCTCTCCATAATCCCATACTGCCAGTGCCAGTTCATAGAAAAATGTTTAGCTAGCTAGCTAACGTTAGCATATTACCTAGCTAGCACAACGTAGCTAGCGAGCTAAGGTCCCTGCACTAACCCAGCAGTTAACTCAGGCAGCTGTTTCATGGAATCTAGCTAATCCATTGTGATTAAATTATGTCAATAATAGCTACAGGGGTTAGCTAGTTTAGAGGAAGTATTTAGCGTTGTATGCATTGCATCTGTCCACTTGGCTAGCTACCATCCCATAGCCTACATTGCATATGAAGTGTGACTGGCTCATCGATGGATGTACTGACGAGCATTGCTATTGTACAAGTAGAATGAGTAGATTTGTCGCTACCTGGTCGGCACGCAGCAGGTATTGCTTTTGTTCGGGCAAGAGAAGGAATTGTATTGAGTACATATCGGAAGTACGATTATTGGTGTGTTTCATGCTTAAGAGAGATGATAGTGACAGTAGTGTAAGGTGAGACACAATTTAATGAGACGCTTCTGGGAAAAGTGCACATTGGGCCTACCGTGTCTTCAGAAAGTAAGAAAAGAAATATGAAAAACTGAAGGGTCTGAAGTCAATAAGTATTCAACCCCTTTGTTATGGGATGCCTAAATAAGTTCAGGAGTAAACATTTGCTTAACAAGTCACATAATAAGTTGCACGGACTCACTGTGTTTAACATGATTTTTGAATGACTACATCATCTCTGTACCCCACACATACAATTATCTGTAAGGTCCCTCAGACGAGCAGTGAATTTCAAACACAGATTCAACCACACAGCCCAGGGAGGTTATCCCTTTGAGCATGGTGAGTTATTAATTACACTTTGGATGGTGTATATATACAACCAGTACTACAAAGATACAGGCGTCCTTCCTAACTCAGGAAGGAAATCGCTCATGGATTTCACCATGATGCCAAGGGTGACTTTAAAACAGTTACAGAGTTTAATGGCTGTGATAGGAGAAAACAACAACATTGTAGTTACCCCACAACACTAACCTAAATGACAGAGTGAAAAGAAGGAAGCGTGTACAGAAGAAATATATTAAGAAAATATGCATCCTGTTTGCAATAAGGCACTAAAGTAAAACTGCTACAAATGTCGCAAAGAAATGTACTTTATGTCCTGAATACAAAGCGCTATGTTAGGGGCAAATCCAACAACACATCACTGAGTACCATTCTTCATATTTTTAAGCACGGTGGTGGCTGCATAATTTTATGGGTATGCTTGTCATTGGCAAGGACTAGGGAGTTTTTTGGGGGATAACAAATAAAAATAAACAGAATAGAGCTAAGCACAGGCAAAATTACAGAGGAAAATCTGCTTCATTCTGCTTTTCAACAGATACTGAGAGACAAATACACCTTTCAGTAGGACCATAGCTTACCAAGATGACATGAAATGCTCCTAAGTAGCCTAGTTAAGGTTTTGACTGAAATTGGCTTGAAAATCTATGGCAAGACATGAAAATGTCTGTCTAGCAATGATCAACAACCAACTTCACAGAGTTTGAAGAATTTCAAAAATAATAATGTGCAAATATTGTAAAATCCAGATGTGCAAAACTCGTAGAGATTTACCCAGAAAGATTCACAACTGTATTTGTTGCCAAAGACAAAACATGATAAAAACATGTTATCACTTTGTCATTATGTGGTATTGCTTGTAAATGGGTGAGGACATTTAAAAGAAAATCGGAAATGGAAAATAGTATAGGCCTATACACACGTTTTGGATCACATGACCCACATCAACCTCAAAAAAGGTTTGTGGACTATCACTAACAACACAATTTTTATGCAATGAAAGTTCAGGTGATTTTCCATTAACAAGAACATTTTATAGACCTACCACAAATAACAGGTCTACTGCATCATCATTAAAACGAATAAAACTATATACATGAACATCAGTTCAATATCAAAAATAAATAATACTCAGGTCTATTCTCTATGTTGGATTTGAACTTAGTAGGCTTGAAGTGCAGCCTAACTCAGTTAATATTAGCCTACTGAAACAATAATCAGATCATTAATGATTATCAATGAATACACCAGGTGTTGGAAATGATACAGGACAGCACACCACCGTGATATGTTGGTCATATACCACACCCTCGGGCCTTATTGATGAAATATAAGAAGCAAAAAAAACGACTAATCAAACCATTAACTGCTTACCAAGTAACGATCTAACTACAAGTAACTGAGTAGAAAAGTTGATTGAAATAAACTGAGGGATCTTTGAGGAGGAACAGACAGTTTGGCAATTATTGGGATCTTCTCCAATGAAGGCAGAATATACTGATGGTTGATGGATGCTCTGTGTTGCACAGGATTGTAATAGGAGTGACATTTTCTCACTTGAAACAACACTTGTTAATCACTCAACAGACGCTCATATCTAGCGTAAAGTGTGTGTTATGCCTTTAGTGGTTGTTTGGTCGGTCACCTCGGCCTATTTAATGATAAAGTAAACAACTCTTCTTGACGCCACTAGAGGGCTCTTCGAAACTATAATCTGGGAACCGTGCCGCTGACATTTTAGGTCAAATGGTTTACATCAATGTTATAGTTGACTACGTTTACGTCAAGGTTATAGTTGACTAGTTTTTTCCCACAGATTTGTATCAATAATTTAATTCACCCATCAGATATCAAACAATTATAACAATTAATTAATAAATTAGCCTACGTTTAATTATAATTGTAATTATTTTAATGTCTTTTTTTTTTTCTTTTTCTTTTTTTTACATGCAAGGTGATTGGCAGTGATTAAGCACACTTGCTTATTGCATACAGGTTACCCTTGCCAATGCAAACAACAGTCAATTACTTATATTGATGATGATGATAATAATAATAGTAATAATAATTCAAATTAAAATAATTATTATATATTTCTATATTTCGAATACCTTACATGTAATAATTGTAATATTAATACGTACAGTAATAACAAATGAATGCATTTACAGGGTGATATAAATAAAATCCCTGATTGTTTTTTAAAAATTAATAAGCTGGAAGACTCTGTCTAAAAATGATGAAATATCATATAAACGTTTAGCCTATAATAAAACTCCATAATAAAGGTCTCCTGTAATTAGTGAAAACATGTTTATGTTAAAGTAAAGATATAGCTAGAGCAGATTTTAAATCGACGATGCTGCTAATAACAGATGTATAGATGGGTGTGCACACCAGTGACAGAAAAGTTGGACTGGAGAATTGCATTCCAAAAAGTTAGTTGATAAAAACTGCACATAAAAAAATATCTATAAGTTAATGATGATAATTCGTTTTTCTTACATTATTCTCTGTGCGATTTCAGTTATTCCGTGATTGATTGTTTCCTAATAGCCAAACAGTCACTGGTGTATTGAACTTTCCTATCACGGTGAAAATGAAGGACAGATAAATATTGTTTTCATCACTATTTATGTCCGGTGAAATAGTTATATAATATATTGTCAATAACATTATATTATCCAATTATCGCCTAAAATAAAAAACAATGAAAAAACAAATATCTGAAATCTAATTTTTGTATTATTCATGTTTTTAACACGTTTGAAAAGGTCACAAACTGTAGTCCACTTTGATCTCTTTTCCCCTATATAATTTATAGATAGGCCTGTGTAATTGTCATCTAAATAAAGAAATGCAGTGCAAAATTGGAAAACCTTTACTTTTCCAAACCCTTAGAATAAGCGTTCTTCACCCTGCTATTAAATGTCCAAGGTAGATTCGCTGAAACCTTTCAAATGCTAAGGTGGCCATATTTCACTCTAACAACATTCGCGTCTCCATAAAATATTAGCGCCGTGGCTTGAAGCGGCACTCAACTTGATGACGTCTTGAGACACGCGCTTTTTTTCCAATCCAGGTCACATCTCATGATGAAAATAATGAAAAAACAACAATGATAATTTGAGTAATGAAAAAGGTCACATTAGGTCTGTGTTTGTTACACTGTTTAGTTGTCAGTTTGGACATATATAGGGTACCAGGCAAATATGATGCATCTGTGTATCTGATCAGTGACCGTGATAAAGATACAATGGCTGATCTAATTTTCTATTGTGTAGGCCAAGTGATACCATCGTTAAGACTCACTTAGCACATCTATGAGTTTATCTAGACCCGCACACTGAATTATTTTTTTTACTGTATCACATGAAACAATAAGGGTAGTTTTAAACGAATACTTAGTTTTTAAATATTTTATTTTATTTTTTTACAGCATTTACAGAACATTTCAAGATAACCCCACAACTATGCACCCCAATGAATCCGTTATGGCATCAGAAAAATATCAATTATTTTGGTCGGTTATTTTATCTTGCTCTGAAATAGATTAGATTAATCATTTTATAAAATGCAAACTTTAGTTAAGTATGCCTAGTCTATATGCTTGTTATACATCCACAACACATATCCTACACATAAAGCGTACTCTATATGCTTATTACACATCAACAACACATCGCCTACACATAAAGCATACTTTTCAATTAATAGGCTACTGGATGTGTCTTCTAGAAATGCGTGTAATCTTATCTTCAATCTCCTTCAAATCACTGGTAACAATGAAATCAGTAGGCCCTGCAGCATAATTGCATTGAGTTTAATGATGTAGTCTACTTACATTGTCATCGGTAATGGGTCATAATGTAAATGCATAATTTTAGTCAAATCTTGAAACAATTATTTCTACAGTACGATGCATCATTAATAGTACAGTAATATATTAAATGCATTAATAGTGTGGCCATGTCCAAGTGGCGCACATGAAAAGTAACCGAGTGTGTTCCCTCCAATCAGAGAGCGCTCTCACTCAACATTATCCAATGGGGAAAATGCGTATGCAGGTGGCTGCGCCGTTATCAGTGCATCCCGCTTCACTCACACCATAGCTCGAGTCAATTTACGAAGAAAGCCGACCGTTATGGTCACCATCAAAACCACAAAAAAACTAAATCAGATCCTCTAACTTCCGAGTGGATTCTCGTTGTGGACGCATGCGGCAAGCTCACTATTGACAGTCTGAATTGGAGAGAAATTTTCGATCAAACTATTGCCCGACACCGCAAGAGAACTTCTCTCCTAAATAAGTGTTTTTGTTTTCGGAAGTGTCATCGTTCAGTGGCTGCGGTATCCAGGATATACGTCTGAAGCACCTGTAGTGGCCTCTGCTTATCAACCAGTTCAGCACCTTTATATTCCTTTCTTCGGTTTATTGTTATTTTTACTCGAGCGAATTTGGTAGTTCATGCTCTCCAATGTTAGCTGTTGGGCAGATGGATGCTAACCGGCAGAGTGCTTTCGTCCTAGGCAGTACACCGCTGGCAGCATTGCACAACATGACCGAGATGAAGACGTCTTTATTTCCCTACACTTTGCAGAATCATGCGGGCTTCAAGGCGCATTCTCTTACTCATTTGAACTCACAGCTTGCCCTGGGGACACCACATGGAATTAGCGATATCTTGGGTAGACCTATCAACTCAGCTGGACAGCTGCTCTCTGGCTTTCCAAGGATAAACGGCTTGGCCACCACCGCAGGAATGTACTTTAACCCAGCGGCCGTTTCTCGGTACCCGAAGCCCCTGACGGAGCTCCCAGGGAGAGCACCCATATTCTGGCCTGGAGTGATGCAGAGCTCCCCTTGGAGGGATCCTCGAGTGCCCTGTCCGAGTAAGTTCGCTGTCTGGCAGTGTCGAATGCAAAATGTTATAGAAAAACAGTTATAGAAATGTAACATTTTTCTGTAGGCTGCTCAAAAATGTTTTACTTGTTTAAATGCAGACACCTGTTGAATTTGTTGGGTAGCTTATTTTGTGCTGCTTCTTGTAAAATAACTTTTAATAACTTAACTTATATTAAAGACCTATACATAATTATTCGATGGGCTTTCCATTTATATCGGTTGCTTTTTATAAAATTGTATAAATGTTTTAATTAATGTGGAAGCCTAGCTATGTTAGTCAACACAAAGTCCCTCTCCAGGAGTGAAATCGTGAGAACTGTTTATACCACTGATGTTGAAATACTAATCACTGTTGTGTTTACATATTTTTGACTAGACTCTTCAATCTTTTTTGTAGCTCAAGCAAACATGATGCTCGACAAGGATGGCAAGAAAAAACACTCCAGACCAACTTTTTCTGGACAGCAAATTTTTGCATTGGAGAAAACCTTTGAACAGACGAAATACCTTGCTGGCCCAGAACGAGCTCGACTGGCTTACTCTTTAGGAATGACTGAAAGTCAAGTCAAGGTATCTATCATTGCTTTGAGTTATCCTTTGACATTAATTTAAATGTAATGAAGACGTTATTTATAGATAGATTATCTTAAAATTAATATTGGCATATTTGGCTGTTCTGTGTGTAGTATGCTTTATTATAAGTTATGTTTAACAGGCTTATCATTAGTAGGCCTATTATTATTATTATTATTGGCAATAATGGTTAACATTATTGGTATTAGCCTATGTTGGCATTATTATGCAATTTGAGCTATTAGTTGGCTAACTTCATGTTTAGCAAGGTATTTTCTTGGCCCCGACTCAAGATAATAACTTTTATATTGGAATAATAATTTCTACCTATACTACCAAGAATAGAATGAGTTATTATTGTATGTATTAAGTGGCTAATTGTATGTTATTCCTTCTCCCAATAGGTATGGTTTCAAAACAGAAGAACCAAATGGAGGAAGAGACACGCAGCAGAAATGGCAACAGCCAAAAAGAAACATGACTCTGAAACTGAGAAGATGAAGGAAAGTTCGGACAATGAGGACGACGACGAGTACAACAAACCTCTGGACCCAAATTCGGATGACGAAAAAATCACGAGACTTCTGAAAAAGCACAAGGCTACAAACCTTTCCTTGGTCAGTCCATGCAGCAATAGCTCGGACACCTTGTGATGACATTGAGAACTTGTCGAGAAAAGACTCAAACACTCCACGATGCTTCTAAAGCTAATTTAACCAGGGTATAAATTGTTCAAAAGGAGAGAAATGGCGCTGATGGGTGGTATGAATGATTTATGTTGTACAGACGAAAATGTGAGATGTATATATTTTTTACTGAGTAAGTTATGTTATTAAACCAATGTAAACAAGAAATGGCAGGCTTTTCCCGCAAATCCCGATAAGCATATACCTTCTCAATATTGTAGCTTAATTTTGTTATATATTGCTGAATAATGTCGCCCATCTCTCCACCTTTACCATTCTAAATTCAAGGTACACAATGTATGAATGTATGAATGCAAACGTAAATTATGTAAAAAGCTTGTTTTAACGATCTAAACTGTTTTTTTTATAATTTGAAGGAATTTGTTTCACTTCATCAAAAAATAGAGAACTGGATAATCGTTTGTTGGAATAAGAGAGTATTATTGCTTCCGCGAAGATGGAAGAAAAAAAACTTTGTATTATGAATAAATTATTTAACAAGCGTTTGTTTTTAATATGGAATCTTGTTCCACTTCACTGAAATGACTCTTCATTGAATTAGGCTGCCTACCAATAGTCTGACATTTATTGGGACCCACTCAATAGATGAAAAAGGCGGGTATGGTCAATTATATTAATCGGAAACCTGTTATCTTCCTTTATCCAAGACCATCAAAGATGTTTGGGATCTGTTTCGTTCTTTTTTGTAAACCTTGATCAAGTCGGAATAGCTCAATGTTAGTTGCGTTGGTGAAAGTATAGGACTATACTAAACTCGTAATAGTCTTCTGAAACTTTAGTTGTTTTCAAGATGTTACTTTTTTTTAACAACTGCGTTGTGATGGTGGTGATCAGGCCTACAAATGTTAGACCTACTGTAATGCATTTACGCATAGCCTAATGAATTTCATAAATATAGGCTACATATAAAATCTAATCATAATTTGCTCTATGTTACAAAAATGAAAATGTTTAGATTTACAAAGCCACATATAAAATGGTAACTGGAATGGGGTGTTGTTTAGGTTAACCTAGATAAATTTGCGTCACATCCCCAAATTACAACCTCTATAGTTTAGGCCAATTTATTGTCTGCACTTTAATGTGGATATCATATTTTGAAGAAGAGTGTGAGTGTGTAGACTAGCATATCTCGACTAAGTATTTTAGACTTCACACATTTCAGAACAGTTTCGATGTTTTGTTGTTTTTGAACTAACATCTCTGATGTGTAGGTGTTATTAAATATTGGGACATTATACATTTATTCAGGCTTAAAGCGCAATAGGATAATTACTATTCTATAGGCTAATTAAAGCCCTCATTAATAACCTGCATTTCTGGAACAAATATAATCCATTCAAATATAACCAATATAATCCATTTAACTACATATTGCATTTTTTATGTATTTCGATACACGTTTCATTATTGCTCTATTACATTTATTGGAGTTATTACATGACCGCACTGGTTCTAACTTGAAAACAGAATTTGGCCACTTTTCATCATCCATCGTTGTTTTCTGTAGCTCTGCTCCAGTGCCAGTCTATCTGCAATAATCATTGCCTATATCAGAGTAATTACCAACGTGGATACTTTAGGCTGCATGGTTTAACTTGATGTGATACCACGAACTTCATCATGGAAGCAGGAGCATCTTTGGAAATATTCATCTTTGAACTTTAATCTTCTTGTGCACATAGCTTCAGTAGGTTTGTGTCCACTGGCCATGCGTGCAAATTCATCAAGATCCACAAATAAGTAGGCGTTGTCAATAGCATCTTGTTGTGTGGTACAGACGCAATGCTGCGGTGGAATAATGACAAAACACCCATTTAGTTCTAATGGTTTTATTGCTTGAGAACCGTATAATCAACACTAGAGGCCATGTCGTCCATTGGGTAGAATATAATCTCTATCTGCTGAAAGGAGTGAACAAACTGCCGCTTCTCTTAACACGTGACCAGCGGGAAACACAAGCAGTTTTGCCCACGAACCAAATCACACTGTCAAGACAACATGAAGTCTGCAGCAGGCACAAAATCATTTCAACTTGCGGTGATTTAGATGAAAAACTCAAGGAGCAATCTAACGGCTTCACACAGTCTGAGCTCTGTAGTGTAGTAAATTAAATCAATAACAGGAAACGTTCGCTTTTCAACAACAGCCTCCCCTAATTGCAGTTTAATGCTCTAACGAGCGATGAGAGGAAATTATTTGCAACATAGCAATGAAGAAGGCTGTTGAAGGCTACATACAAAATTAAAAAGCAATTCTCTCAAGTCGTTCCTGCCTTTAGCGTTTCCTTAAAGTTTTTGATTTTTTTTTTACAATGTATAATCAAGGCCTTTATCTATCAGTTGGACTGGTGTATTTTATGTTGACTTTTCACACTTCATTTTGTGTATACTTGGCACCATAATGCAGTAAAAAAAAAGAAGACCTTTACATTTTTTTAAAGAATACCAAAGCCTATCTAAAAACATCACATTCAGAACCATAATATCATTACATAGAAATAAGTTAGAATAATAATAATGTGAGTGCTATATATGAAACAATCTTATATACTTGCATGGTCTATGGCACTGCTTAAAACATAATTGGATACACTATACTGTATGAATCATGTTGGCTGAAAAGTGTTTGTTTTTTCTCACTTGTAATGATAGAGTCAAAGGTCATGGCTGATGGAACACCCATGCAGCCATATTGTCTCCATATACTTCATAACAATTGTGTTAAGAATGATAAATTCTCTCTTTAAAAAGTACAGTATATCAAATGAGATTCAGCTGATGTGTGAGGCATGGCAGTGTGTTAGGCACACAAGTCAGCAACGACAAAATAAAAATAAAATAAAAAGTCATTGAAATGAACCGAAAATATGTATCTATTCTAAATAGTGGGACCACAAAGTTTGGTCAGAAGAGTGACAATGGCACTAAAACCATCAACAACTCCATGTGAAACTGTCCAATGTACAAATAAACCTAACAATATAGATATGCACTTTTTAAAAACATATTACATACTGTATGGAAGTAGCTTCTATACATAGAGACATACCTACAATTGCAAGTATGTTATCTAAAATAATGTAGTTAAGACTGATTTCTACTAGAGTTTTGGCAACAAGGCTGTAAAATAGTTATTTTCCTTCTTCTGGGGGAATGGGGTGCGCGTAGCAATGGTAAGGTCAGTGAGGTGTGTCTTATCTCAAACGTCTCTCGTGTGGGAAGTCCAGATACAGACGTGTTATGTGGAAAAACAACAGCTTGTATGGATGAAGTGTTAGAACGACTGCAACTGGTCAGCACTGCTGAACAGTCTGTATAGGGTCTTCCGTGTGTGTGTTTGTGTGTGTGTGTGTTGGTGTCCAACTCTTGATTCTTATCACAGAGGCCCTTCAGGCAGAGATCTTCTCCACCCTTTGGCACCACTTCCCTGACAAAACATACACACACACGCCATGAGAATACTGCATCAGCATCAGGCCATGTGTTACACAAAGGAACAAAATATGCAAAAGATAAAGGGACGTGAAAGCATAATAATAAATATATTATTATTAATCATTAATAACAGTAAAAAAGCAATAATAACAATCATTTATTCATAATAATAAAGAAAAAATATTTACCACGAAATCACTGCACGTTACAACACTTGTGCTTATTTGCATTAGGTTTACCTGCCCCGGCTGTTAATCGAAACGACAGGTAGACAGGC
The DNA here is from genome assembly GCF_023373465.1 of Oncorhynchus keta. Lineage (NCBI taxonomy): Eukaryota > Metazoa > Chordata > Actinopteri > Salmoniformes > Salmonidae > Oncorhynchus > Oncorhynchus keta. Next base: position 7,778,891 of record NC_068456.1, read on the forward strand.
TGCCAGACAGACGGACAAAGAAAGACAAATAAGACAGTTAGCAACAGTCCTGCCCTGAGTGGAAGGGCCAAAGGCAAGGGGGCCAATACAAGTTTAAAGCCCACTCTCTCACACTCTCTCACACACACACACACACACACACACACACACACACACACACACACACACACACACACACACACACACACACACACACACACACACACACACACACACACACACACACACACACACACACACACAACCATCCATTACACACAGCCTAAGCTCGCATACCAAGGGGTGCACATATTTCCTCCTGCACGCAAACTACATTGGACATTTTTTTTTAAACATAGCAGAATGTGATTTTAGCGGGTGCGTGTGGTTCTTGGCCTAGGTCTGGTGGAGTCTGTTTCACTGCCCCGGTCACCTCACACACACACCCTACTGTCCAGTCCACAGTATGTAATGATGAAAGACTGAGGACTTCAGCTTCAAGGCACCTCTCTCTCTGTCAGCTTAACAGCCACTGCCTAACAATGCAGACTGGACGGACTGCGTTAAATACTGTCTATATAGTCAGCATGACAAAAGAACCTCTGATCACAATATGACTGTTCACAGCCAACTTTTGGTTTCACTATAGACACATGCAGAATGTGTTCATAAGCAATTGTAGTAATAGGTCAATGGAGTACTAGTTTTTTGGTTATGAGAAGTTAAGGTAGTCGTACTAATCTAATTTACGAGTCATGTTCTTCAAAATCAGGGACAATACAGAATAGCATTCATTGAAAATGACTGGAAACCCTACATTTCAATAGTGCAAACTCTTAGTTTTCAATTGAAACAATAGAACGCGATGAAATAATGTACTTGATCTCACACAGCCAAATCACACACACACAAATCCATACAGACAGACAAAACACATGCCCACAAACAGGCACAACACAATTACAACCCAGAAGTGGGCGAGGCCCGTGATGTTACCTTGTGGTCTCCCATGCAGACATTGGGCCCTATATTGTCGTAGACCAAGTATTTCTCCTCATTTTCAGGCTGAGAAAAAAACAATGCAAGACATTCACACAACGCTGAATACAGAGTAGTATAAACATGCAAACAAACAATAAACATAATTGAGAGAGACAATATTCCTACCAGAGTGCAAAATAATTGTATTCGTTGCCATTTTGAGGTCAACATTTGTTTATTTAGTTCAAATTGAACAATGTTACCAGATGAATCTTATTATCTTAGACATTTCGTGAGCTATAAGTAAATCTGGTCCTAAAGTACTGGCCTACCCCTGAATGCATTGCATATGCCTTCTTTATAACTAAAAACAAGGTTTAAATGGTGTTAAATACACCTTTAAAACTCAATATTGCACCATTTCCTTGAAGATTGAATTGAGTGAGTAGACGTGAACTGTGCCAAGACCATAGTTACCTCCCAAACAAATGCACTGATTCAGTATATGAATGAATCATGTTCCATATCTCACACAAAGGAAGTGTCAAACACAGACATTCATCTCAGGCCTAGAGTATAATAAATCATATTTATCTGGTAGAACTAAATCCTTTTTAAATAGTCAGAGCGGTCAGCTGTGATTAGGTGAATAACAGCGCCACTTGAGAAGTAACACAAGAGTAGCTTCAGAATGGGCCATAAACTTAAATCCAAATTAACTTCAAAACCTATCCTGCTAGTCTAAGGTCACCGGTGCGCTGGCGTGGACCTTGCGGTGGGGTACCTCACTCCGACTCTCTGAGGGGCCACGCTCTAGCACTTTCCCCAACCGCCTGCCAAATGCCTGAGTTGCTGCAGACAGCCCTGGATACATTCATCACATACAGACTTGATCATTTACAAAGGCAGCATAAAACTGTGGATTTTCGGCCTGCATAATCTTTAGACAGATAAACAAATGACCAGGGCCCTCCTGCAGAAACAGAGCGCTCGCTCCGCTGAGCATTCATTACTGCGCTTCCACACTTCGGCACTGTGCCGCGAAGGCGGCGGGCAACCTTTGGCGTGTTAGGGCTCGGCAAGCAGAAAATAACATGATGGCGAGTTAACCGACCGTGCCATGATAGATGATGCCACTCGGATGCCTGTTTACAGGCCCATGTCTCAACAATCTGTAACGCTGCCCGGGGGTGACTGAGTGTTTGTGTGTGTCTGTGGTGTGTGTGTGTGTATGCTCAGTGCATCATCAGCCAATCTGTGAACATTTTAACATAAGGAGACTCAGCCCGTTCCCTTTATTCTAAACAATTAACCTGTAATTGAGAAAGTAAATCAATTGTAGAACTACTATTTATAGAAACAATTGATAGGCTTTTTGGTGGCTCTTAAATTTTTATTTAATTTTTTATAAATGACGAGGGCAAGCGTTTTGGAAAGGGGGATAGGCCAAACCTTCCTGTATAGCCTCAGTAGATGAGGACAGAAAAAAATGACTCATTCGTTCAGGACAAAGGAAAGCCAACTTCCTCCTCCCGCCTGTGTACTGGGGCTCAAAGATGTGTGTGGCTGTGAGCAGACTCACACTGTGGAGTGGACTACTGTACTGCGCTGTTATCCCAGAGACCATCAGATAAATGGCAGGCACTGCTACAGAAGAGAAGTGCTATTGTGGAAGAAGGGATTGCTCTGGTGTTGTGGTCAATAAAGGGTCTCTCCTCTCCATGGACAGCCGGCCAGTTTCTCCCCATACAGGGTAATGTTCAATAGTGCACACCGTTGGAAAGCGTTTTGCAACGGAAAGCAAAAATAGGTGTTTTCATTTAGGACAAGTTCAGACAGTATCTCTCCGTTTTACCCCAATTCTAACCATTTTCTACCTACTGAACACCTGCCATGCCATGTCCATGTGGCTGCCTTCACTTAAATCTAGAGCTGGCCTAGTCTCATTAATCACATCAGATGCCTTCCAACAGTTCTCTTGTCAGGGACTATCTCCAATTTAATCAAGTGTGAGAGTGCATTTTCAGACACAATACATTTTTCCTCTTGTCACCTTAAAAACCACAGTAATCAAATAGGTGGAGAAACGTAGTCTATTCATTGGGCTGATTAAAGGAAAGATGGGACATCTGAGTGTAAATTGAAATGACAGATTTATACCCGCTCCTTTGCTGACAACTGCAACCAACAGGGAAAACAGAAAAAAGGATGCATTTGTCAAAGTTGGAGTATCATGGAAAATGGTAAGTTAGACTGATAGCCTCCAGTATCTATCTATGCAGCAATAGTCTATGTGCTGGGGGGCTAGGGTCAGTCCGCCCGCCCTCCCTCCCTCCCTCCACCCAGAGGACCTGAGCCCATGGCTGTCCCCATCCCCAGTCCACCTGGTCGTGCTGCCAATCCAGTTTTTATGCTGTCTTGCCTGTGGCTATGGAACCCTGACTTGCTCACGAGGCGTGCCATCTTGTCATTCTGCCGCTCCAGTTTCAACTGTTCTACCTGCGGCTATGGAACCCTAACCTGCTCATCGGACGTGCTACCTTGTCCCGGACCTGCTGTTTTCGACCATTTCTCTCTCTCCCTCACATGCTGTCTCGACCCCTGAAAGCTTGGCTATTAAAAGTCAACTGACATTTGACTTCCTGACAACCACTTATTTGACCCTGCTGGTCATCTATGAATGTTTGAACATCTTGAAGAACGATCTGGGCTTAACGGCCATGTACCGTGATAATCTCCACCCAGCACAGACAGAAGAGGACTGGCCACCCCTCAGAGCCTGGTTCCTCTCTAGGTTTCTTACTAGGTTCCTGCCTTTATAGGGAGGTTTTCCTAGCCACCGTGTTTCTACATCTGCATCGCTTGCTGTTTGGGATTTTAGGCTGGGTTTGTGACATCTGCTGATGTAAAAAGGGCTTTATTTTTATTAGTAAACATGTTAGGAAATGCACTTTGTGTAGTTGCCAAGTGTTAAAGAGGTATTATAAACAGTTTTGTATTATCCAACCCCAGGGTACACTTCTCCAGCTTCGCCATGTTCTCTAAACGTCATAGCCAGAGGGGAACAGCAAACAACTGAGGAAAGACAACAGTCTGGAGCCCAAACTGGTGCTGTGGAGAGGGGCGGAGGTGGCAGATTGGTTGATAGTTTACAATGCCTCTCCTGGATTTGGGCAGGGTGGTGGGCCACAGCTTTGGGCTGCGCCAATTTGTTGACTCTTGAGAAGGAGCAGACAGAGGGAGCACAAGAGCTCCAGCTTTATAGAGCCATTATGGCCCAATGGCACTCGATAAGATCTGGGATATATATACTGTCTGTGTAGACAACTGGGCTTAACTCTCCGGATGAATATTCACACACAGTACATTCCTCCATCTGGGGGGGTGGAAGAAAAAGAAAAAGAGAGAATGGAGGAGAGAGTTGGAATGTGATAGAGGGATTATAGTAGATAGTAGATTCGTTATAGTAGATTCCCATAGACCAAGGGTGTGAAGACATCCCAGATGGCAATCCAAGATTCTACATGTTGATTCAGAAATAACCACAGGGTGCCACTGACTGTTATTGGCCAGACATCGTGTGTATGCGAAGGCTAGGTCTCTGGCTATATATATACAAGGTTAAACTCACCTTTAAGGCTAGGTCTCTGGCTATATATATACACGAGGTTAAACTCACCTTTAAGACCAGGTCTTTAGCTGTAGCAGACATGAGGATGCGGTCACACCAGGCAGGGCATCTGGTGTCCATGTACTGCTTTCCCTGACTGCTGTCTTCACTGTATGGATAACTGTGGAAACAAACCCAAAAACACAACCATCAGTAACATACACTTCATAGAACAATGGTCCATAAAATACAATTATGTGTATTCTAATGTAGATTGTGTAAAAAGGTATAGCTAACAAATGGGTTTAGTTTTGAAAATTGAGTTTCTAAGTTTGAGGCTAAAGCACAGAAGAGGAGAAAACACTGAATCCAATTAGATACACAGCTTTGACTTTCTGGAAATACTCTTTTGAATGAACACACATGGAAGGATGGCTCAATCAGAGCAAACTTGTGAGGAAAGAGCCATGCCAACTGTACAGGGTCTGACTATCTCGCTGCGGAAGAAGCTGAATGAGTATGTGAGTGTGATCTGTAGGGGGAGAGAAAGAGGTAGAAAAAGAGGTAGAAAAAGAAAGAGCCAGAGCAGAGGGAGTTTCAGTCTCTCTCTCTCTCTCTCTCTCTCTCTCTCTCTCTCTCTCTCTCTCTCTCTCTCTCTCTCTCTCTCTCTCTCTCTCTCTCTCTCTCTCTCTCTCTCTCTCTCTCTCTCTCTCTCTCTCTCTCTCTCTCTCTCTCTCTCTCTCTCTCTCTCTCTCTCTCTCTCTCTCTCTCTCTCTCTCTCTCTCTCTCTCTCTCTCTCTCTCTCTCTCTCTCTCTCTCTCTCTCTCTCAGAAATGTACAGCAGCTACAGCCTTATGTAGCCATCAAAAAGAGATTAGTTCGGTGGCAAATAGCCAAGTGAGATTGTATCTGGTAACGGGAGGAACAATCGGATGATTTAAGTAGCCGGGCCCGCCGGGAAGCCCATCGAACCGATACAGATTTACATTGTTGGAAACTCAATTTGACCCTCCAGCTCATCAAACTGCATCAGATTTACATGCCACCAATCCAATTTGTTTGCGGGGCTCATCAGGATAGGAGAGGCTTTACATACTGTAATACCAATCCAATTTGTTCCTTCAGTGCTACACACAGGGGCTCACCGTGGCGTAACACAACATGCGTTCGCCCGGGGCCAGAAAAACTCATGACAAAATAACCACAGCCGTCCTATATTATCCAAAGCACTATTGTCAAGAAGCTTGGGTGAAGACATAATAAGACTTGTATCTGGGATTACATACGTTAAATGTCATGTGTGATTATTCTGTTTCTGTGTGTCTCTGTGTGCGTGTGTGTGTGCATGCATATGGGGGTGTTTCACTATAATGTAATGACTTAGAGACCCCTCCTAGTATTCTCCAATCAGTCAGTCAGATGGGTTCATCTGATGCAATATTTTTGTCCTGTTAACACACAGCTATAAGACACATTTACCTAGCTAACTAGTGGTTTCGAGTACACACACAGGCACCTCCTTAGGCCAATCAGCCATGCTGTGCAAAGCAGGCCAACATACACTGTCACATGGCAGCCATGAAGGCAGAGTGTGTTACTCTCAGGCAGCTAGGCAGGGAACCAACTGGGCAAACAGAGGCCTGGTAAACACCCCCCCCCCCTGACGCACACACGCATACGTGCATTCACAATGCAGCTGCCACAGCACAGGGGGCAATGTTACAGTTGTGCCATGGCGACCAGTGTGACACACAGACTGTGAACTATGGGACAGTGGCGGAGGGGGGAGGCACATCCGGCCAGCACACAGCTGGGTGAACAAACAGGCCTGCAGAGGGCTCCTTACAGGCTCCTCACAGAGCACACAGCCTCCAATTAGCATGAATGGCACTTTAAGCATGTGGAAATGCAGCAGGGTTTTGGTATGCTAAAGGGATGAAGGATGGGTCCAGAGGATGAGTATTTCAGAGGGATAAAGAAGAGAGGGGATAAAGAGGGCTCAGAGAGAAAAACTGGTGCTGGTGGAAAAGGGCAAAGTCATCAAAGTGGCTCGGGATCAAGCCATCTTCAGGGGTGGCCTAGCTGGTGGCCTAGCTACAGACTCTTCATTTAGTCCATACAGTGAACTGGCCCTAAATTACTATGCTATCTCTCTATTGTAAGGGAAATATAAAGGAGTACTCAACCTCTCATAGCAAATTGCTGTGGAGCACATACAAAAAAAACCACTATCACTGTTTCTGATGATAAAATAGCAATCTTAAAAGATTATTAATCCTTGTATAAAATGATGAACAATACTCAACAATGGCAATTAAACGATTAACTGTGAGGCAGTCTTGCAACTCCTCTTCCTTTCTCACCCCACCCTCCAATGGCCCCAATTGAGATAACAGGTCCTAATGCAACAGCAAACACCAGAGTGGCGGCTTTGGGGAGTGCTGTGTGATTAATGTGTCCGATTAAGGCGCTCACAAACTTATCTGAAAGCAAACGGGGCGAGTGGGCGTACGGGCCGGAGCTCCTATCGGGCACTTATTGCCCGCAGCAAGACTAATTACACTAATTAATGGGGCCGAGCTGATAAACTCAACAAATCTCCCACCTGTGTGTATGACAGTGTCCCATGCTCGCTTTGAGACAGAGCCTGCGCATGCAAGCACATGCACGAGCACCAGTCCTTTGGCCAAACTTCTGTCCCTCAGGCAGGCTACTGTGGTGCTACTGCAACTGGCTCCATAGCAAATGGAACAGCTGCACCCCCACTTTCAAAATAGGGGTGCAAACATTTTTGCGCCCCCCAATTTTATTTACTAGAAAATTACCATGATCCATTAGGTCATTTGTAATTTTCTGTGTTTATTTTTTTGTGATCAAATGTTTTTATTATTTTTAAATAAGGTACACAAAACAGGTACACATGGACAGAGAAACAAGTGACAATACCAAACAAGAGAAACAGTTACCAACCAGGCGCCAGACTGAAGTATGTAAGTATGTTGTGAGATGATAGGGCCAAATTCTGAGTTTGCAATGTTTGAGCGGGATATCAGAATGGATTATGTCTTGGAGTCTGTAAGGGTCAACTCATTTCCCCCTCCATTTCAATGACGAGCAACGTTTTGAGCTAGTCTGCATTAACCTCTTGAAGTAGTATTTCATTTTTGGATGAAAAACATTCCCGTTTTAAACAAAGATATTTTGTCACGAAAAGATGCTCGACTATGCATATAATTGACAGCTTTGGAAAGAAAACACTCTGACGTTTCCAAAACTGAAAAGATATCGTCTGTGAGTGCCACAGAACTAATGCTACAGGCGAAACCAAGATGAAATTTCATACAGGAAGTGAGCCAGATTTTTGAGGCGCTGTGTTCCAATGTCTCCTTATATGGCTGTGAATGCGCAAGGAGAGAGACTACACTTTCTGTTGTTTCCCCAAGGTGTTTGCAGCATTGTGACGTATTTGTAGGCATATCATTGGAAAATTGACCATAAGAGACTACATTTACCAGGTGTCTGCTCGGTGTTCTCCGTCGAAACTATTGCGTAATCTCCAGGTGCGTGCATGTTTCCATTTTGAACAGAGGAGAAACCAAACTGCCACGAGTGACTTATCATCGAATAGATATGTGAAAAACACCTTGAGGATTGATTCTAAACAACGTTTGCCATGTTTCTGTCGATATTATGGAGTTAATTTGGAAAAAAGTTAGCGTTTTAATGACTGAATTCTTTTTTTTTCTCAGCCAAACGTGATGAACAAAACGGAGCGATTTCTCGTACACAAAAAATATTTTTGGAAAAACTGAACATTTGCTATCTAATTGAGAGTCTCCTCATTGAAAACATCCGAAGTTCTTCAAAGGTAAATTATTTTATTTGAATGCTTTTCTTGTTTTTGTGAAAATGTTCCTGCTGAATGCTAGGCTTAATGCTATGTTATCTATCAATACTCTTACACAAATGCTTGTGTAGCTATGGTTGAAAAGCATTTTTTGAAAATCTGAGATGACAGTGTTGTTAACAAAAGGCTAAGCTTGTGAACCAATATATTTATTTCATTTCATTTGCGATTTTCATGAATAGTTAACGTTGCGTTATGGTAATGAGCTTGAGGCTATAATTATGCTCCCGGATACGGGATTGCTCGTCGCAACAGGTTAACATAGATGTGTCCATTTGATATATGATATAATAATTAACAGAATGCATTTTGCACCCTCTCCCCAGTCGCCTCAAGTCGAACGGCTTCGTCCACTCAACGTTTTGCATTGCTCCTGGCAACACAGTTATGGTTCAAGTGCAGTTAGAAAGCACGCGTCGCACCACTGATGTTTGAAATGAAAAAAGCACCTGTAAAAGAAACGTGTTGATCTATTTTATTGTGCTGTTATATTCGTATCGTTGTCCAATGGTGTTGGTCCAGGGGTGTTGTTGTTACATACTGTATAATTTAACCTGCGATCACCAATAGCAAATTCATTGTATCGTTTCACTTTCCATGTGAGAACCAACAACATTTCCACCCCGCTGATCCTCAACACTGGGGCCCCACAAGGGTGCGTTCTGAGCCCTCTCCTGTACTCCCTGTTCACCCACGACTGCGTGGCCACGCACGCCTCCAACTCAATCATCAAGTTTGCGGACGACACAACAGTGGTAGGCTTGATTACCAACAACGACGAGACGGCCTACAGGGAGGAGGTGAGGGCCCTCGGAGTGTGGTGTCAGGAAAATAACCTCACACTCAACATCAACAAAACTAAGGAGATGATTGTGGACTTCAGGAAACAGCAGAGGGAACACCCCCCTATCCACATTGATGGAACAGTAGTGGAGAGGGTAGTAAGTTTTAAGTTCCTCGGCATACACATCACAGACAAACTGAATTGGTCCACCCACACAGACAGCATCGTGAAGAAGGCGCAGCAGAGCCTTTTCAACCTCAGGAGGCTGAAGAAATTCGGCTTGTCACCAAAAGCACTCACAAACTTCTACAGATGCACAATCGAGAGCATCCTGTCGGGCTGTATCACCGCCTGGTACAGCAACTGCTCCACCCACAACCGTAAGGCTCTCCAGAGGGTAGTGAGGTCTGCACAACGCATCACCGGGAGCAAACTACCTGCCCTCCAGGACACCTACACCACCCGATGTCACAGGAAGGCCATAAAGATCATCAAGGACAACAACCACCCGAGCCACTGCCTGTTCACCCCGCTATCATCCAGAAGGCGAGGTCAGTACAGGTGCATAAAAACAGCTTCTATCTCAAGGCTATCAGACTGTTAAACAGCCACCACTAACATTGAGTGGCTGCTGCCAACACACTGACTCAACTCCAGCCACTTTAATAATGGGAATTGATGGGACATGATATAAAATATATCACTAGCCACTTTAAACAATGCTACCTAATATAATGTTTACATACCCTACATTATTCATCTCATATGTATATGTATATACTGTACTCTATATCATCTACTGCATCTTTATGTAATACATGTATCACTAGCCACTTTAACTATGCCACTTTGTTTACATACTCATCTCATATGTATATACTGCACTCAATACCATCTACTGTATCTTGCCTATGCTGCTCTGTACCATCACTCACTCATATATCTTTATGTACATATTCTTTATCCCCTTACACTTGTGTCTATAAGGTAGTAGTTTTGGAATTGTTAGCTAGATTACTTGTTGGTTATTACTGCACTGTCGGTACTAGAAGCACAAGCATTTCTCTACACTCGCATTAACATCTGCTAACCATGTGTATGTGACAAATACAATTTGATTTGATTTGATGAGCATGGTCATCTCCGATTTGGCTTCGCTGTAGCGCAAACTTGAGTAGCCGTCCATCAGCCTACCAAAGGTTGCACCTTGGCAGAAAACTGCATGTCCGGTAGCTCGCGGGCTGTCAATGAGTAGCTCTCGCAAGTAGACAGTGAGAAACACTCAGTAGGCCTAATCTAACGTGATTAAATCTGAAATAATTCTCCTCCCCAAACTGTTTACAGGCATTTAACACCATTCAGCATTTTTGCGATATATTTTCCCAACTTCAATCGGTTAAATCACATTGTTAAACCAAATGAAAAACATAGGATATTTGTGTCTTGAATGAGTCAAGTTTACAGTTGAAGCTGCTTCACCCAATTCATCACCACTAGTTTAGTTAGCTTCTTAGCTAGCTGTATAAGGCGATTCATGTTATTAGCCAAGAGTGTTTAGCTCTAACCAGCTAATCTGCCACAATGGATATCAGAAACCAAATCACACAGAGGCCGCCACCAAGCCCAGCAGCGATGATGCTGCCAAGCTCCAGCTAGCTCTCTGTGAAGTGCTTACCCCCCTTCCACAAGTGCCGCCAGGATAATGGCTCCACATTCCCCTCCATCTCCGACTGTTCCTGACGATCTTGGAACAGAGACAGCAAGCCCAGGTTAGCCTAGAATTCTCCCCTAGCCACAGGTTTTCTGTCCAACAATGTCAATTTAAGAGTAACTGGTTCATATGACCAGAGTGGCTGCAATACTCAGTTACTGCAGATGCACAATTTTGGTTCCCATGTCAAAAGTTCTGTATTGGGTCCAATGCTAACGCAGACAAAGCCTTCATCCAAGGCAGATATTCTGACTGGAAGCACGCAAAAGATTCAGAAGGCCCGCATCAAGCAAGGATCATTTGAAATTAGAGGTCGGCCGATTAATTATCCATTTGGCCATTTTTTTTACACCTTTATTTAACTAGGCAAGTAAGTTCTTACTTTCAATGACGGCCTAGGAACGGTGGGTTAACTGCCTAGTTCAGGGGCAGAAAGACAGATTTTTACCTTGTCAGCTCTGGGATTCAATCTTGCAACAGTTAACTAGTCCAACGCTCTAACCACCTGCCTCTCATTGCACTCCACGAGGAGCCTGCCTGTTACGTGAATGCAGTAAGAAGACAAGGTACGTTGCTAGCTAGCATTAAACTTATCTTATAAAAAACAATCAATCAATCATAATCACTAATTAACTACACATGGTTGATGATATTACTAGTTTATCTAGCGTGCATATAATCGATGCAACGCAGGGGGAAGATTTAACAAAAGCACATTTGCGAAAAAAGCACAATCGTTACACGTCTGTACCTAACCATAAACACCAATGCCTTTCTTAAAATCAATACACAAAGTATATATTTTTAAACCTGCATATTTAGCTAAAAGAAATCCAGGTTAGAAGGCAATATTAACCAGGTGAAATTGTGTCACTTCTCTTGCATTCATTGCACGCAGAGTCAGGGTATATGCAACAGTTTGGGCATCCTGGCTCGTTGCGAACTAATTTGCCAGAATTTTACGTAATTAAGACATAACATTGAAGGTTGTGCAATGTAACAGGAATATTTAGACTTAGGGATGCCACCCGTTAGATAAAATACTGAACGGTTCCGTATTTCACTGAAATAATAAACGTTTTGTTTCTGAAATGATAGTTTCCGGATTCTACCATATTAATGACCAAAGGCTCGTATTTCTGTGTGTTATTATGTTATAGTTAATTCTATGATTTGATATTTGATAGAGCAGTCTGACTGAGCGGTGGTAGGAACCAGCAGGCTCGTACGCATTCATTCAAACAGCACTTTCGTGCGTTTTTCCAGCAGCTCTTCACTGTGCTTCAAGCATTGCGCTGTTTATGACTTCAAGCCTATAAACTCCCGAGATTAGGCTGGTGTAACCGATGTGAAATGGCTAGCTAGTTAGCGGGCGCGTGATAATAGCGTTTCAAACGTCACTCGCTCTGAGACTTGGAGTAGTTGTTCCCCTTGCTCTGCAAGGGCCGCGGATTTTGTGGAGCGATGGGTAACGCTGCTTCGAGGGTGGCTGTTGTTGATGTGTTCCTGGTTCGAGCCCAGGTAGGAGTGAGGAGAGGGACGGAAACTATACTGTTACACTGGCATTACTAAAGTGCCTATAAGAACATCCAATAGTCAAAGGTATATGAAATACAAATCGTAGAGAGAGAAATTGTCCTATAAATACTATAACTACAACCTAAAACCTAAGACCTTGGAATATTGAAGTCTCATGTTAAAAGGAACCACCAGCTTTCATATGTTCTCATGTTCTGAGCAAGGAACTTAAACGTTAGCTTTTTTACATGGCACATATTGCACTTTTACTTTCTTCTCCAACACTTTGTTTTTGCATTATTTAAACCAAATTGAACATGTTTTATTATTTATTTGAGGCTAAATCGATTTTTATTGATGCATTATATTAAGTTAAAATAAGTGTTCATTCAGTATTGTTGTAATGGTCATTATGTCAAATAAAAAAGTAAAAAAATTGGCCGATTAATCGGTATCGGCTTTTTTTTGGGGGTCTTCCAATAATCGGTATTGGCGTTAAATCATAATCGGTCAACCTCTATTTGAAATACATTGCACTGTAAAAAGAAAACAAGTTCGGAGTGCTATGGAAACTGAGGTGTCAACACTTCTTAATGACAGGTAGCTGGCAAGAACTCTTTTCCCACTTTGACAAACGTGATCAGCCAGCACAGACAAAGCATTCTACACCCAAGGAAAGCTCAACTAATCCAACTGGCATTTGAGGAGGACCTTAAAAGAAGATTTCGGGGGGAATGGAATTATCGATTACTCAGAAAGTTCAACTCTTCTGAAAAGGTAAGTAAAATCTAGCTGGTTGGTTTCGATCAAAATCTTGGTGGCATAGCCAGTGTTGTCATTTTCTGCAAACACCTAGGGTACGGAATGGCAAAATGACTTCTTTAGCCAGGCAATATTTTCATTGCCAAAACGGCCTTTTTTAGTGTGTAGGGCACTGCTATGGTGCTGATAGAGCGCAACGAAGATATCGCGACAACCTGTGCCTTCCTGGTCAAAACCAACGGTCTCGGCATTTGAACTTATGTTTATTGTGGTACAGCGTGATATAAGCAGAATTCAACATGATTCCAATGCAAGAACCCAAATTACGCCCCTGTGTAGAGCTACATATCGCTATGTTTCATTGTAGAAATAGATAACCATAGAAATAGAATGTAGGCTTCCTTAGTAGCATACTGCTTTTCGTGGTTGTACATGGAACTGTACGTTTTGGAAGCGTGTTTACGGTAGGTCGGCATTGCTTAATTGATCACAAGGGTGGGTCGTATTTGAGCAAAAGAAGTGTATTGTGCCATATTGCAACGTTTTGCTTGAACTCATGAGCTGCATGATGTTTCATGTTTGAAGCGGGTCTATAAGCCAAACTGCTATTCAGTATTTTGTTTTGCATGAATAACTAGGCTACTACTTTCAGCATTTAGTTTGCATTATTCTGATATGACAGATGTGTGTACGGCTGCATTCACATAGGGTAATTCACCTATTACATATAGCCTATCTTGTCGTCTATATTTACTAGGCCTGGTTTTAGTGTGTAGGGTGCTGTTCATTGTGCTGGAACAGCGCAGCAAAGATGGGCTACAGATTTCTCGCCAACCTGTCACTTCAATAGCACTCAATGGTCTCTGCATTTGAACCTTATGTTTATTGTGGTGCTATAGAGTGATATAAGCAGAATTCAATATAATTCCAATGCAGTAACCCCCCCAAAAATTGCATCCCCTCACCGATTCCAACTGCTCCCTTAGTCACTTTATCCTGGTGCCGGGTCTGTCTACTTGGCTGGGTAAGTAATATCGACCAAATATGCCTTTTCTACCATCTTTGCATCAAGTATGTACGCTGCTGAGACAAGTCAATTAAAAAAGTGTTCATGTTGACAATGCTCCACACAACGGCGCAAAACAAAAAAAAAAGTCAAGACCTTCACCCTCCCAAGCGTCTAAACCCCTACTTCCAGACAAAGTCAGGCGCTCAGGCTTGGCTCAGCTACCTAAACAGTTTAGTTTCTATGAACCACCGGTGGCTGTGTGTGATGTATAATGTGCTGTGAATAATCTGTATTCATAATGGTGGAAATAATTGGAAACGATGTGGTCAATTGTGCACCGTTGAAAACATCCTCTTTAGTTGGGCTTTAACCTCACGTGAGAAATGTACTGACTTCAACACGGGGACTCCGTTCAAAGCCACTACACCATTACTCATTCTTCATGTGGGGTTTAATGTTTGACTGCCTGCTGTGACATGACTCATAGGTTTGTCCAATAAGTGTCAGTCGTATGTTTGGGCAGTACAGAGGATTGGCGAGGTGAAACCTAGTATCAGTCAGACCTGGGTTCAAATACTATTTGAAATCTTTCAAATACTTCTAGCATTTGATCTAGTCCTGGAGTGCCAGATGGGTGGGCTTTGCACTTTTGCCAGTATTCTCTTGGGTCCATTGCACCAGGCCAGCTCAATCAAGCCCAGCTAAAGTATTTAAAATAAATTCAAATAGTATTTGAACCCAGGTCTGGTATCACTCAGCCTCACCAGGCCAATTGAGAGCCATTTATCCCCAGGCTGCAGTCACACAGCACTGGTGAGCGTCATACAGGCCAGGCCCCTATTCCATCCTGTCCCACATTTCCTATCTCCCGGCCAAATGCCATTATCTTGTTCTACATAATGACCAATATGTGAAAAGCCAAATAGGTGACAAGCCAAACATATTTAATGAGGGCAATACAAACTAGTGAATATCGGCAGGGAGATAGAGATAAAAGTTGTTAGAGTATTAATGACACAAGGGCAGAGGTCAGGAGGGGCATCATGGGGCATCATGGGGCTAAGGTCACATGACTCAGTGTTACGGGGCTGTACGGACACAGAGATTGGCGGAGCTGTCAGGTTATTTTAATTTCACTGGAAAAAAAAAAAAAAAAAAAAAAAAATGTAATGATACCTCTCCCGCTCAGCCATATTTGTTTACCGTTGTCAGGGGAGACTTGGCAAAACAAGGCAGGAAAAGAGGAGAGACACCTCCATTTTCATTCACAAAGATCAGCCACACAAACTGCTATCAATAAATCTCCCTGAATGTTTGCTCCACATTTCAGGGTTGGGGAGCTCTCCGCCACAACATTGTCCCAACACAAACACTGTGTCAAATGCCACATGTTGCTCAGAGGTTGTGTGTGTTCACATGTTGTGTGTGTGTGTGTGTGTGTGTGTGTTGGACAGACTGCTACTCTCTGTCCAAGAGGTTCTGTATCAGTAAAGAGCTGCATCTATTCTGCAGCCCCCCTTTCACTCAAGAGGAAGTCTTGAGCGTCTATTTTAACCCCTACATGTACCAGAGGAGTTTAAACAAAGGCTCCCTCTCATCCCAGTGAAGCATCAGCGCAGGAAAGAAGCACACAGACACATGGCCATTGGAAATGACCAGCTATCATCACACTACAAAAGCCCCTCGTCATTTTTTTATGGATCCCCAGCAGTTGAATGATGGATGTGTTGAGAGTGTGAAACAATGTTCCTCCTCAGCTGATGATAACGCTCGATCTCCTCTACACTCCAGCGAATAATACCAGCTGTGTGTGCTTGCCTTAGGATCCCTCTCTTACAGTAGTTAACGAACATCTGTGGTACTCCATAAACTGAGTCACGCGCCTCCGACGGAGTATAGGAGAACCTTTCAGAGGAGGAGAGGAGCTAGAACAAGAATGTCCTTCACTTGGCTTGCCATCAGACACACGCACGCACGCACGCACACACACACACAGTGACATCACTGTTAAGATGCCCAGGGGGCGGGATCTCGATGTCTTCCTCATTCTGCAGGGAGAGTAGGAGAGTCAATGTAGGGCCTTCCAGGTGACGGAGCTGTCTAAGGCACTGCATCGCAGTGCTAGAGGAGTCACTACAGACCCGGGTTTGATCCCGGGCGGTGTCGCAGAAGGCCACGACCGGGAGACCCATGAGGCGGCGCATAATTGGCCCAGCTTCGTCCGGGTTAGGGGAGGGTTTGGCCGGCCGGGATGTCCTTGTCCCATTGCAACGAAATAAAAACATCTAATAAAACATTTAAAAAGGAGAGTCGTTGTGTTAAGAACTGTTTCCATACTGACACATTCACAAATTCAATTCAACTATTCAATGAAAAAACATCACACTCAGTAATGTGCTCTTATCCATTGGTGAACTCTTGGAAAGTCTAAGACGGCCATACATTATAATGCAAAGCATTCAGTTGCTTGTTTTCAACTAAAACTTGTTTTCTGTCTTTTTTGAAGGGACAGGGGACGGATTAGTGCTTCGAGAGCATGTCCTGGAGATTTGGCAGATCAACACTTATGTCATTGGACCAAATGCTATTTTCCTCCTTAAACTAATGGCCAACTGCACAGGTAATTTGTTTTTCTCAAGGTCTTCATCCCCCTGCACTGTAAATGCTGTGTATTTTCCCAGGGGGGAAGTCACTCTTCGGCCCATCCTCATAGACCCGCCATGTTTGGAAAATGTATGCTAACTTGCCAAGGCTGGTCCCGGGGCGCTCCCGGCTTCCTGTTAAACACCAAACGGTGAAGAGACAACCGTTTATCAGCCTCCCTCGTCACCCACCCTGCCCCTCCTCAGCTCACGACCTCCTGGCCGATTCGCCCCTCTCCACTACTCCTGCTCTTCTCCCGCCCTGTCTAGACTGGGCAAACACAGACGCATGGGGCTGTAGTCATCCTTTCTAGCTCAAGCGCCTTCCCATATTTGTCTCTTTCCGCTCTCACCTCTCCATCTCCCCTTCCACCTCCTCCATATCTTTTTTCTGTGTGGGGGACTCATGGGGCCGTATAGAGTTAGAACCGCAGTCTGTCTGATGACGCTCAAAATCCCCTCAGAACCCATTCAGGGTAACCTGGTTAAAGCACAAAGAAATTATTCCCCTACTCTCTCATTGTTTTACTGACCCCCCCGCCAGGGTTTATATTACATTTTTGCATCGATCTTAGACAAAAAAAAGGGGCAAATAAATTTGATAACGGGCAGTACTAAAAGCCTTCTCCTAAATCAATAGAAATATATGAATAACATAAGTTACTCAACCTCCTTATATGTTTTAAGGGAGATTACCGTAGTTATGCTACTCCAGCAAACTGAATCAAATGTAAAATTGTAAGTATACCATTCAGTCCTTTTCAGTCTTGGGGCCATGCTGTCATTTGTTACAAAGATGATAGTCAACCTTTGCACAAGAACCTTTCTTGAAAATGCTCAGAAGAGCGTTCATGGAATGGATGGCGCTTACTAGTTTGATCATATGTGATTGGTTTCCAATTGACAGACTTGCGCCTCATTCCCAACTACCAAACTCCGACACATATCGCCTTTTACAAAAAGTGTGTGTGTGTGCACTCCTGTGTGAATGGTATACCCCTTAGCCTATCAGCGTGCAGCAGCCAGCTGGCACCAGGTACAACTCTCGCGGGCTGCGGCCAAATTCCACACCCCGATGACTGAGTGCTTAGACATGTCGCGGCCAACTTTGACAGACAACTTCTTGAAGGTGAGCAATATGAATTTACAGCTTGTTGCACATTCCATAAATGCAAACACAACGCACGAGTATGTGTGGGACAGACAATGAAATAACGTATAGTCTCAATATCCCCTTTATCCCCTTATTGTTAGTTAGATTACTTGTTGGTTATCACTGCATTGTCGGAACTAGAAGCACAAGCATTTCGCTACACTCGCATTAACATCTGCTAACCATGTGTATGTGACAAATAAAATTTGATTTGATTTGATAACACTATAGTGTCTTCTTCAAGAAATGGAATGGAACCTCCAGTTTGTAGTGTTTGGCCTTTTACTGCAGCCTGGTTGAGGGTGAGGGTGATCATCATTTTTTCGCTGTTACACATTTTCACAACCTTACACCTACAGTTCTTGCCCTGTATTCACAAAGCGTCTCAGAGTAAGAATACTGATCTAGGACCAGGTCCCCCCGGTCCATTCAATCTTACTCATTATGACCTAAAAAGACAAGACTGATCCTATATCAGCACTCCTACTCTGAGACTCTCTGAGAATACAGGCGCTAATCTCTAAACCAAAATAATTGATTGTTTTGATGACGTCTTTATACCTGGCAACATGCTCAGTGTCCTAAAACACAGCGACGACGAGGCTACGGTTTTCCACTCACTTTTCACAAGTGGACAAACTACAACATGCAGGATTCATTGATAGATTAAACACGAGTGACCAGTATTGACTTATCGATTGAATGCAAGCGAGAGTGTGTGTGTGTGTGTGTGTGTATAGAGGGCCTCTCATGGCCTGTGTTAAGCGGAGTAATAACCTCACAGATGGTGAGGGGCTGGTCCGGAGCATGCTATGTGATGGAGAACAATCTTTGACTGCTTGATTGCTCATGGAGCACAAGGGAGCTCTGACAGGGGGAGGGGGGAGGATGTACACGCTGCGTGTGTGTGTGTGTGTGTGTGTGTGTGTGTGTGTCTGTTGGTGCAAGTGTGTGTTATGTGAATGGGAGGAGGGGTTTGTTTAAGTTTAACTAGGCCATTTCTACTCATTACAATGACGTGGCTTTGTATCAGACACTGAGTGGATCAAATAACATTTCCGATGCTGTGCCGAGGTCTCCTCAATTTGATGAATCGTGTTTCCAAGTAGGTGAAAATCATTTGTATTCGTTCACAGCAGCCTGTTCATTCACCTGGCAGGGAAACGATGATTCAATATTATATTATGGATAGATAGGCGCAAAAGTCACAGAGTGTAAAAGGACAATAAATCCAGCCGTCACTTTATGCAAAGCGATGCAAATGGGGTCCCTGATTAAGAGACAGAGTCATTTAAAAACAGTGACTGCCAGGACCTTGTCATACACACACTCCCTGCCTGCCCCGCCCCTTGCCCGCCACTCGAGCAGTTTATCAAGTAATTATTGTTTGATTACAGCGTTTCATTATCTGCACTGATTGAGTCACAACTGGCGGCAAAGGTCAAGCACCATTATCGCGCCAGAGCCGAGACATATTTCGATGCAGGCCGGGTGTGTGTTTTCCCTCCCTCTCCTCTGAAAGGGCTAATTGCAAATGCATTTGTTTGAGGAAGAGGAGATAGAGTAGCAGGACCTCCGCCCCAATGTCCCCCAACTCCCACCGTGATGGAATATCAATGCAGGCCGCCTCACACTCACAGACACACACACAGACACACAGACACACACACACGAACAAACAACCAAACGCACGTACACACACACCCCCAGGGGAGCATTTTAGGAGCACATCCAATCATACTAAACAATTGATAACCATCAAACATATATTTGGCATAAACAAAGCCATTTGGGCCAAGAGGGATGATTGAGTAATGTTAAGGCCCCATACCCTAAATGGACCAAAACATCAGCCTCTAGTACACTGCTGATTTACTCTGCTCTTCAAAGATGTGGTGCTGCAGTGAGGTTCGTAGTAAGGTCCCCTTCTTTTCTTAACCCACTCTTACCATTGGATAGAATGTGTACTTCCAAAAAGGTCATTCAATCTGTCGGTACCCTACACTGTTGACTGACTCCTGGATAACTATGTATTGTAGCTACTGTAACTTGCACATGGTTTGAGTGAGATGTGAAGGGTATAAGAGTCAGGGCCGCCATTTCAGGGGCAATGATAGTGGAGGTGAGAGAGTAGGTACTTTATGGGGTTATAGACAGGGGAAGTAGGTAATATACAGGATAATAGACAGTAATAGGTAGGTACCAATATAGGCACCAATTACTGTGCAGTGTAATAGATAGTTACATCCCTGGAAGACCATTATTGATTTAATTGGTGATTTTTGGCTCTTGTACCATACCATTATGGAATAACTGCCTTTTTAAAACACCAATTTGTTTATAATCCCCCATTAGATAACAGGAGTGACTGAGTTGAATAGGTTTGGTTCACAGACATGGATTCACAAGGAAACATTGAGAGGATTTCATACCTGGGAGGAAAGGAGATCTCCAGCTCG
Organism: Oncorhynchus keta; assembly: GCF_023373465.1. Lineage (NCBI taxonomy): Eukaryota > Metazoa > Chordata > Actinopteri > Salmoniformes > Salmonidae > Oncorhynchus > Oncorhynchus keta. The sequence continues at coordinate 7,799,406 of NC_068456.1, forward strand.
TGCAGCCGTTCCTTGAAACAGGACAGCTCACTGTCAAACTGTAAAAACTATGGAGAGAGAGAGAGAGAGAGAGAGAGAGAGAGAGAGAGAGAGAGAGAGAGAGAGAGAGGGGGGGGGGGGGAGAGGGGAAGGGGAAGGGAGAGAGTGAGTGATAAAGGGTTTATTTCTTTACAGAAAGTAATATCCACTATGTCAGTCATCACTCACCGAGTGAATAACTATGAGCGTGCGAGTGTGAGGCGCCTGCGTGCATGAGTAAGTGTTAGATAACAATTGTGTTAGCTTTGTTTCTCTCCTTTCTCGACCTGTGGATTTGTGCCACTGCCAGCATACTGCACAAGTGTCACGAACAGTGTGGTGGTACATGAAGGCAAGTGTGTGAGAACAGCTAACCAGTGCTGATGTGTGCGTCTCTGACCTGGCTATTCCAGAGCCATCCCTGTCCTATCGCAGCCCCCAGTTTGCTGCCGAGGGTGTGGGTCTGTCTCTGTCGCTCTACGCTGACATCAGATCCAAACAGTCTTCATCAATCATATCCTGTCTCACAGCTGCACTCCCTCTGACTGCACCAGCACAGACGTACACCCCCACTCCACCCCCCCCTCCGTTCCCCCCTTCCCAAATCCCATAAATCATTAGTGAGAAGTGCAATTAGCAGCTCCTTGTACACATTAATTATCTGGGCGATGAGCAGGTAGCAGGGGCATCTGCATCGCTGGCTCCCTGAGCGACGGACAGGTATCTGGGCAACCCTGCAGGATATATACAGACCCTGCCCCTTCCTGACTGACTGGCAGCTAGCAGGAACATACCAGAGCATGTTCATTTGGTGGTAAATTGACACCCTCAACAGAACACATATCAGATATAGTCTGATGAGGTCCTCTACACTTCCTTTGTGATACTGTCAGTAGTTATAAAGCTAGCTTGACAATAACATTACATGGCTGTACGACGTGTAACAATAGAGTGAATGGAATCACCATCTAGGACAGTGTTTAAACCAAACAACCAGCCAAACAGAGGGTAGGTAAGGGAGAATTGTCAGAGGAGTGGTGTCTTATCAGTGGAATACAAACACATCCATCAAATCAAATTTGAGTTGTCACATGCACCAATTACAACAAGTGTATACTTTACTGTGAAATGCTTACCTACTAGTCCTTTCACAACAATGCAGTTAAAAAGTAAGAAAATTAACAAATAGATCAAAATAAAATACTATAAAATAACAATTATGAGGCTGTATTCAGGCTATATACAAGGAGCACCGGTACCGAGTCAGTGTATTGGGGTACGAAGAAGTTGCGGTGATTGACTGAGGTAATATGTACATATAGGTTTGGTTAGGTGACTGATTGAAGTACTATGTACATGTAGGTAGGCGGTGAGAAGTAGAAAGTACGGGTAGCCGTTTAACTGTTCAGCAGTCTTATGGCTTTGGAGAAGAAGCTGTTCAGGAGCCTTTTGGTCCCAGGCTTGGCGCTCCGGTACCGCTTGCTGTGCGGTAGCAGAGAGAACAGACTGACTTGGGTGGCTGGAGTCTTTGACAATTTTTAGGGCCTTCCTCTGACACCACTTGGTATAGAGGTCCTGGATGACAGGGAGCAGTTGCCATACCAAGCGGTGATGCAGACAATTAAGATGCTCTCAATGGTGCAGCTGTATAACTGTTTGAGGATCTGAAGGCCCATGCCAAATCTTTTCAGCCCCCTGAGGGGGAAGGGGCGTTGTCATGCCCTCTTCACGACTGTGTTGGTTTGTTTTGGACCACGATAGACCTTTAGTGATGTGGACACCGTGGAACTTGAAGATCTCGGCCATCTCCACTACAGCCTTGTCAATGTGAATGGGGGCATGCTCGACTCTTTGTTTCCTGTAGTCCACAATCAGCGTTTTGTCTTGCTGACATTGAGGGAGAGGTTGTTGTCTTGGCACCACACTGCCAGGTCTCTGACCTCCTCCCTGTAGGGCTGTCTCATTGTTGTCGGTGATCAGGACTACCATCGCCGCGTTGTCAGCAAACTTAATAACGGTGTTGGGAGTCATGTGCGGCCACGCAGTCTTGGGTGAACAGGGAGTACAGGAGGGGGCTAAGCACGCACCCTTGAGGGGCCCCTGTGTTGAATGTCACTGTGGCGGATGTGTTGTTGCCTACCCTCACCATCTGGGGGTGGCCTGTAAGAAAGTCCAGTATCCAGTTGCAGAGGGAGGTGTTTAATCCCAGGGTCCTTAGCTTAGTGATGAGCTTGAAGGGCACTATGGTGTTGAAAGCTGAGCTGTAGTTAATGAACAGGATTCTCACGTAGGTGTTCCTTTTTTCCAGGTTGGAAAAGGAAATACAAGAGATTGCCTCTGTGGATCTGTTGGGGCGGTATGTGAATTGGAGTGGGTCCAGGGTGTCTGGGATAATGATGTTGATGTGAGCCATGACCAGCCATTCAAAGCATTTCATAGCAACAGATGTGAGTGCTATTATGGGACAATAGTCATTTAGACAGGTTACCTTGGAATTCTTGGTCACGGGGACTATGGTGGTCTGCTTGAAACATGTGGGTATTACAGACTGGGTCAGGGAGAGGTTAAACATGTCAGTGAATACACTTGCTAGCTGTTCAGTGCATGCTCTGAGCAAACGTTCTGGTAATCCATCTGGCCCAGCGGTCTTATGAATGTTAACCTGTTTAAATGTCATACTGACATTGGCTACGGAGAGTGTGATCACACAATCGTCTGGAACAGCTGGTGTTATCATGAACTGTTCAGTGTTGCTTGCCTCGAAGTGAGCAAAGAAGGCATTTAGCTTGTCTGGTAGGCTCGCATCACTAGGCAGCTCGCGGCTTCGTTTCTCTTTGCAATCCATGATAGTTTGCAAGCCCTACCACATCCGAAGAGCGTCAGGGCCGGTGTAGTAGGATTCAATCTTAGTCCTATATTGAAGCTTTACCTGTTTGATGGTTTGTCGGAGGACATAGCAGGATTTCTTATTAGCATCCTGATTTGTGTCTCGCTCCTTGAAATCGTCAGCTCTAGCCTTTAGCTCAGTGTGGATGTTGCTGTAATCCATGGCTTCTGGTTAGGATATGTACGAACGGTCACTGTGGGGACTACGTTGTCGATTAACTTATTAATGAAGCCCGAGACTGATGTGGTAAACTCCAAAATAACATCGGATGAATCTCGGAACATATCCCAATCTGTCCTAGCTTAGCATCCGCATCCGCCAGTCGTTTTTGCTTGTAAACTGGAATTAAGAGGATGGCGTTATGGTCAGATTTTCCAAATGGAGGTCAAGGGACAGCTTTGTATGCGTCTCTGTGTGTGGAGTAGTGATCTAGAGCTTTTTCGTGGTTACAAATGATTTAAGTTTCCCTGCATTAAAATCCCCGCCAACTAGGAACACCGCATCTGGGTGAGCATTTTCTTCTTTGCTTATGGCCTTATACAGCTTGCTGAGTGCGGTCTTAGTGCCAGCATCGGTTGGTGGAGGTAAATAGACACCTACGAAAAATATAGATGAAAACGCTCTTGGCAAATAGTGTGGTCTACAGCTTATCACAAGGTATTCTAACTCAGGCGAGCAGGTCCCCAAGACTTCCTTGATATTACAGATTGCGCACCAACTGTTGTTGACAAAGAGACACCCCTCCCCTCAGCTTACCGGACGCAGCTGTTCTGTCCTTGTTCAGGCACGACTCCGTGAAACATAGGATATTACAGTTCTTCAGATCACGTTGACAGGATATTATCGAACGGAGCTCATGCAGTTTATTATCCAGTGATTGCACGTTTGCCAATAGAAAGGATGGTAATAGCGACTTATCCACACGGCGTCGCATTAAAAACCCTGCACGTTAGCCTCTGTAGCGCTGCCTCCGCCTCCTCCAAATGATGGGGATTTGGGCCTGGTCTGAGCATTATGTCCACCTCCGATTTGTTCAAATAGAAGTCCAAATTGAGGTTAGTAATCGCTGTTTTGATGTCCAGAAGCTCTTTTGAAACGATGGCCGAAACATGTACGAAACTAAAAATGTATAATCATTTGATCAGTTCAAAAAAACAAAATAGCACAATTGGTCAGGAGCCCGTAGAATGGCAGCCATCCACTCCGGCGCCATTCTATCAATCCACAATCTGAACATACATGTTTATAAGCTAGTTTAAACCTTGATTGACATTATCACAAACATATGTGGGGTACATTTACATGGCTGTGTATTTCTGTATGAGCAAGATTATGTGGGTAACTGCGAGTAGCCAACTGTATGCATGCATACTTACGTGTAAAGTGTGAGCATCTGTCTGTCTGTCTGTCTGTCTGTCTGTCTGTCTGTCTGTCTGTCTGTCTGTCTGTCTGTCTGTCTGTCTGTCTGTCTGTCTGTCTGTCTGTCTGTCTGTGCCAGTGGTGTAGAACAGTGGACATTACTTTCCAGGCAGTGGGACCCTCAGACAGAGTCTCTGTGGTTCAGGAGGGCAGATGTGTAACATTCATCAAACTCACAGGAGGCAGGGTCACAGGAGAGCTCACACATTGTGAATGAGGAATGGAGCCCGGAGGATGCGCTACACGCTTCAGTGTGCGCCACCACCATCCTCCCAATGACATGATCCTAGTGTGTGTGAAGAGTCCTTAGTGGAAGAGTGAGCCAGCATATAAGTTTGTAACTGAGAGAATGTCAAGATGTACAGTAAAAGTTGGTGTGTGTGTGTGTGTGTGTGTGTGTGTGTGTGTGTGTGTGTGTGTGTGTGTGTGTGTGTGTGTGTGTGCGTGTGTCTGATAGTGTAAATAATTGACTGTAAACATTTCTAGAGGTGCAGAATGTAATTGTCACTGTTTGTGTGTGCACCTCATGTCTGCGTCTATTCTTACCCTAATAGAGTATCTGGGGGTGTGTGTACACCGGTGTGTTTCTTTGAGTGTGTGTGGACAGGTGTGTTTGCCTCTGTGGAGTTAGTGCAGCCGAGATGAGAAGTGACACCTTTAAAAAGCAGCAGATGAGCTGTGTTGGGGGGTGATGAAGCGTACTGTGTATCCGTGATGTGTGTGTGTGTGTGTGTGTGTGTGTGTGTGTGTGTGTATAGAGCCTCTAAGTGAATGTTGAGTAATTCATTTAGGTTGAATGGAAAACCCAAGGGCTGAAATTTCACACTACATTTCATCCCGGGTCAATTAAGCATAATGATTTGCTGTTCTGGTAGGTCAGCAGTAAAAAAAAATCCCAGTTTATATTGGTTCAAGGGCTCGTTGCATTATAAAGATGGCGGAGTAGTTTGACAGCTTTAAATGACCTTGGAGAGGGCTGCTAGCTGATATGGCTCAGGCAATATCATAGACAAGGAGAAAGATGAGGAAGTGCCCCCCCCCTCCCCCCCCTAAACAAGTCCAGTGTTCATATTTCTTACTTCGCCTGACTGAGCAACACACACCTAATTCACCGTAGCTGTGATTGTTATAAGAGGGAGAAGTTGAAGGGACAGAGGGAATAAAAGGTATCTGGGCTGACTGTCCCTCTAACCCAGCTTGTGGTTGTCCAAGCCCATAATTGTGCAATGATTTACAACATGTCAAACTATCCCTCTGACAACACCTGCTGCCATTAAAAGTCATCCAATAATCCATCAATAAACACAGAGGTGAAAGGTCATTTAATTTTATTTTTAAGCCACACACTTGGCTGTCATTGCAGGGCCATATTTTTTCTTCGTTTTATGAGATCTTCATTATTTGTTGTGGAAACGATAAACTGTCGTTGACAGGGAATAGCCGACCGCCTTGAGAGGGTCAACTCAAACAAATACAGCCAGCAGGCTAGAGGCTACAGACTCATTATACTCTTTTCTTCCAGTATGGTCCTGTATTTGGCTCCATCCATCTTCCCATCAATTTTAACCATCTTCCCTGTCCCTGCTGAAGAAAAGCAGGCCCAAACCATGATGCTGCCACCACCATGTTTGACAGTGGGGATGGTGTGTTCAGGGTGATGAGCTGTGTTGCTTTTACGCCAAACATAACGTTTTGCATTGTTGCCAAAAAGTTCAATTTTGGTTTCATCTGACCAGAGCACCTTCTTCCACATGTTTGGTGTGTCTCCCAGGTGGCTTGTGGCAAACTTTAAACGACACTTTTTATGGATATCTTTAAGAAATGGCTTTCTTCTTGCCACTCTTCCATAAAGGCCAGATTTGTGCAATATACGACTGATTGTTGTCCTATGGACAGAGTCTCTCACCTCAGCTGTAGATCTCTGCAGTTCATCCAGAGTGATCATGGGCCTCTTGGCTGCATCTCTGATCAGTCTTCTCCTTGTATGAGCTGAAAGTTTAGAGGGACGGCCAGGTCTTGGTAGATTTGCAGTGGTCTGATACTCATTCCATTTCAATATTATCGCTTGCACAGTGCTCCTTGGGATGTTTAAAGCTTGGGAAATCTTTTTGTATCCAAATCCGGCTTTAAACTTCTTCACAACAGTATCTCGGTGTGTTCCTTGTTCTTCATGATGCTCTCTGCGCTTTTAACGGACCTCTGAGACTATCACAGTGCAGGTGCATTTATACGGAGACTTGATTACACACAGGTGGATTGTATTTATCATCATTAGTCATTTAGGTCAACATTGGATCATTCAGATATCCTCACTGAACTTCTGGAGAGAGTTTGCTGCACTGAAAGTAAAGGGGCTGAATAATTTTGCACGCCCAATTTTTCAGTTTTTGATTTGTTAAAAAAGAAGAAGCCACTGCTCCAAAACCGCCATAAAAAAGCCAGACAACATTTTGCAACTGCACATGGGGACAAAGATCATACTTTATGGAGAAATGTCCTCTGGTCTGATAAAACTAAAATAGAACTGTTTGGCCATAATGACCATCGTTATGTTTGGAGGAAAAAGGGGGAGGCTTGCAAGCCAAAGAACACTATCCCAAGCGTGAAGCACTGGGGTGGCAGCATCATGTTGTGGGGGTGCTTTGCTGCAGGAGGGACTGGTGCACGTCACAAAATAGATGGCATCATGAGGGAGGAACATTATGTGGATATATTGAAGCAACATTTCAAGAAATCAGTCAGGAAGTTAAAGCTTGGTCGGAAATGGGTCTTACAAATGGACAATGACCACAAGCATACTTCCAAAGGTGTGGCAAAATGGCTTAAGGACAACAAAGTCAAGGTATAGGAGTGGCCTACACAAAGCCCTGACCTCAATCCTATAGAAAACGTGTGGGCAGAACTGAAGAAGTGTGTGCGAGCGAGGAGGCCTACAAACCTGACTCAGTTACACCAGCTCTGTCAGGAGGAATGGGCCAAAATTCACCAAACTTATTGTGAGAGGCTTGTGGAAGGCTACCCGAAAGGTTTGACCCAAGTTAAACAATTTAAAAGCAATGCTACCAAATACTAATTGAGTGTATGTAAACTTCTAACCCACTAGGAATGCGATGAAAGAAATAAAAGCTGAAATAAGTCATTCTCTCTACTATTCTGACATTTCACATTCTTAAAATAAAGTGGTGATCCTAACTGACCTAAGACAGGGAATTTTTACTTGGATTAAATGTCAGGAATTGTGAAAAACTGAGTTTAAATGTATTTGACTAAGGTGTATGTAAACTTCCGACGTCAACGGTACACAGAAGTTGCTTACCAAGAAGACAGTGAATATTCAAAGTTACTGTTTTGACTTAAATCTGCTTGAAAATCTACGGCAAGACTTGGAAATTGCTGTCTAGCTATGATTCCAAAAGTTTTGATAAGAGCTTGAAGAATTTTGAAAAATAATAATGGGCACATATTGCACAATCTAGGTGTGCAAAGCCTGAAACTTACCCAAGAAGACTCAGCTGTAATCAATGCCAACGGTGTTCCTAAAATGCATTGACTCAGGGAGCTGAATACTTACGCAACGACTATATTTGAGTTTTTTCATTGTTATTAATAAAAAAATACATATATATTTTCCTATCACTTTGACAGAGTATTTTGTATAAACCGTTGACAAAAAAATGACAATTAAATCAATATTAATCCCACTTTGTAACACAATAAAATATGAACAAATCCAAGGGGTCTGAATACTTTCGCAAGGCACTGTATATAATACATATGCTACATACATCATGATCAGACTGAGGAACTGATCAATACTAGCAAAAGCACAATAAGCTATTCAATGTAGCGAGTCATTCAGGTATAAGAGACAGCATAGAAGCCCATTCTCCCTGGCCTTCCGTGTTTATCTTCCTAGCTAAGGTCACATTTTATTTAGCATGCTGCTGTATTACCACTTAAGAGCACTGACAGGTAAAATATTGAAGAAGTTTAGCCTGGGTCTTTATTTATATATTTATTTACTTCATCTGGAAAACTTGCAGCTTGAGTAATGTTGCCAGCATGCAGGGAGCATGACAATGAGGAGGGGCCCTGACAGAAAAGTTCATCACTCCAAACAGGACCCCCCTCCCTTTACCCCTCCTCCTTCCCAGCCGTCTGCCGACACCACACTGATAAAGTTACAATAAAGAGGCACTGAAACAAAATCAATGATGAAGAGGGGAGAGAGGAGGGCTACAGGATAGAAGATACGCTATTGGATAAATAGGAGGTAGTGGAGAGGAGGGGGGCATGTGTCTGCACAGAATCCTGGTTCCCGGGAACATAGATCCGCCCCTGCCCACTCCCGCTCCCTCTACCTCCGCCGAGGAGCAAGACCCTGTGTCCCTTGACGCCACGACTCCCGGAAAAGGTAATCTTCCCAAATACTTATCAGGGCTCTCCATCGTCCCGGCCTGACAGCAGCGGGGATAATTCATTATACAATTTCGATGGGAATATCGACTAAACAAAACTATTAATCATAGCAAAAATCAATAGGCATGGACACATTCAATCATGTCCCGACCAATGATTACTCCTCTCAAAATATAATAATTATTTTTGAGAGGTGCCTCGAATTACATTTCTGTCAAGCCTAGTAGTTGATGAAGGACGCAATGGATTTATTTTTCCTCTGAGGAGGGGTGCAGGGGGAACATTTATCCTTTTGGAAAGGTAGTTTGTTTTATAAGGATCATAACACTGTGTGTTTAACTAGACTATGACCATCAGATTATCTCTGACGCCCCATTACGCCATTTATCTTGCCGAGCCCTGCAGGGGAGGGGGGAGAGGAAAGTGGGGGCATCCTGGGGCACAAACACACACCACATAAACACACACATACCGACACAGAGACACAGACATACAGCCCCACATACACTCACAGTATGTACAGCATACACACAAACAGACAGACTACTTGAAGAGTCCTATGTTTCACATGGATTATTGGCTATTATAATGACATGGTCATGAGGAGTCCTGATGTGTGTCACATTGGCTTACATGTGTCCAATTGCCTGTTATACAGTGTTGCATGTGTCCAATGGCACGAACACACACACATACATACACTCAGTGTATATCGGTTTCTCAATAGGAGGTGTCAGGATGATAAGAAAATGTGGAAAATGGAAAACATTTAAAAGCATTTTTGCAACAGAAAAATAAAAGAAAAAAGAAAAAGTTCCGCATCAGTGACTTTCACTTACTTGTTTCACAGTGAATTTTGGCCTCTGTCTAAAGACGACAACATGTAGTAAACGTTGCACATTCCTGTCGCTTTGAATGTCCCAACTCCCAACTGAATGTCCTAAAGCACCTCAATAAACATTTTTATTGAATAAACCTTCCAAAGTTATTAAACACAATTAATTTCTTACCAGGGCCCCATTGTTTTCACGGAAAACGTCCTGGTTGATATAATTAAAAAGCTTCTTTTCAAGTTGAAGTACAACCTAAAAGGGGCAGAAGAGGGTAGGAGAATAGTGGACTGATTAATAGCGACCCTCATCTGAACCATCACTTTATAATTAGAGATTTAATTAATTTAATGAAGGGTAATGAGCTGTGGTGTTGGGAGCAGCATTCATTCTGTCTGAAGTGTTGAATACTATTATTCTACATGTTCACTTATGCCGGATTCTCACTATAGGGCCAAACCGAGCAAAGCCTGGCCTTGTTATGCATACACCATAGTTGCTGGAAAGGACAATGTGAAATGAAAATATCTTCAACCGGGTCAGGTCGGGTTAGGGTCAGCTCTATAGCATGTATCAGGCATTAGGATGGCCTGAAGATTCATTGGGAAAGTTTGTGTGAAAGAGTCATTTCTTTCTTTATAAAAGGCACATTACAAATAAGCTATTCTGTGTTCAGGTGAGGTGTTGTACATTAGTCATTCTGATAAAACGTGAAAAATGTCAGGTATTGTGTGTACACAGTGCATTTACATCTTCTTATGAACCAACATCAATGCTGTAGCATACCTTGCGATCGTTCTCTGATTCTCTGAATATTAGCTTCTCGACTTCATTGGTGTCACCTACTCTGACCGTCTGCATGGTGGCAGTGGAACACAGACTCTGTAGAAGGAAGGGGGGTTAGTGCCAGTATTCCCTACATCCTCATAGGATGGAACAGTATATCATACCGTGGACAAAACAAATGTAACCATGTATCGTATGGTGTCAAAGGGTAAAACACAGGATCTCTCTCTGCGTGTGTGTGTACAGGGGGCTATACCGTATCATTACTAATGGCCATTCCACAGTCCACACACAGAACACATAAACACCACTATGCATTAGAAGGATTTTTGAAGAACCCGCCCAACCCCCCCCCCAAAAAAATCCCCATCTTACTGTCCCCCTCTTTATTCTGTGCTATGTCTTGACCCTGTGGACCGTGTGCATGGTTAAATTCCCCTTTGTGGACTCCTTTAACAATTAGTTAAACATTCAACCATCTGTGTTTGAAGACAGTTGAATGAGGTAATCCTTCAACCAGTGGTTCCCATACCACACTGCAGGGACAGCGGTCTGATTGAAATTCAAAGCACAGATTAGTTAATCAGGTCAAGCCAATATAACGGGCAGAAAAAAGGGCCTTTAGACGGAAATGTCACAAATCAGTCCTGCTTGCCCAAAATGGCACACCAGATTAGAACAAACACCCAGCAGTAAGTGAAAGTGGAACAACCCTCCCCAGTTCCCCCCTAAAGCTGGTTTCTAAAGCCCTAACAAATCGCTCCATCTTTCACTCATTTAGGCCCTCCAAATGCAGGGTCAATATGGTCCCCTGCCATCCAAATGCTAATGCGCTTAAGTGTGCTTAAGCAGCTTTGTGCAATGAATAGGCCAAAGAAGGAGCTGGAGAAGGGCAAGGCATATATACTTTCCCTGTCAAAAAGTCATTGTAGCCACACCAGCAAGAGATAATCCGAAACATTTAATTTTTCATACACTTCTATGATTATTACGAAAAACGCAAAATTGCCGACTTTTGACGTTCTTTAACGTTTAAGTGTTTTTTTTTAGAACGACTTCACAACTTATCGAAATTGAGCAAATCAGAAATCAAAACGCAGCCATGAGGGCAGTTGAAGAAGATAAAAAAAAAATAGAACATGTTAATAAGTTATCTTATTCAAATGAGCCTTTCAAGTTAGTGAATTGGTAGCAGCGTTGGGCCCTCTTGTTCTTCCCAACCGAAGCCCTTCTGTCAGCTTTGCAAATCCAAAACCCAGCCAAGCAGAAATCCCTGGCCACTTCAGAGCCAGCAGCACTGCCAGAAACCCACACAGCTTATTGGACAAAAAACCGCCAGATATTTCAAGAACAGAAATGGCCTCTCCATTCATGTTCAAATGATTTCTGTAATCCAGTAAGCGTTGGCCTCGACCAAGAAATCTGTTATTTGTGCACAAGGATCAATGTTGCTTCACTATACCTGAATATGTCCCCATCACAAGTCAAAAGCATACCTGCGCAAGCAAGCACATAGTTGTTTATGTTAATTTCTTCTAAGAGCCTAGAGGCTCATTGGTCCACAATGATGTAACTTTTCTGTGTCACACCCTTTGCCAACTGTTTCTGACTCTGAACTGAAAGCTCAACAAGAAAAAACGACAATGACACAGTGTCGTGTATTGTGGGGAAATTATTTAACTTGGTCTACATTTTAGTGAAACTATACAATTTCAGGGAAAACCAGTCAATCTGAGTGTAATAATTTTTGAGAATCAACTCAGTTTTCCAGAATAGCATGCCTACTTTACAAATCTGGGTCCTCTACACACCCAGCAGTATGGTGGTGGTCTGTCCTGGTGGCCAGGCCTGACATGTGATTGATTCATTCATTCATGTGTTCATTGACTAAGACTGATCAGTGTGTCATGGGAGTCAGAGGCGGCTGATTGCACGCCATTGATCACAGTGCGTTCCTGTCGTCCGGGGATGCCTCCGTGAAAAACAACCTCCCCCTCCTCGTCCCTCTAAAACTCCATCACCACATCCCTTGTATAATTCAGCCCGGCCCACCAACCCACCAGCCCGTCGGCCCATGCAGGGACCTTCGTCATGAGATACCCCCCTAACCTAACAAAGAGGCAGGGTAAATGAGAACCCCGTCATGCCACTGCTTAAGTCTTCTAGATCCGTGCAGGACGGGACTGCCAAGAGAGCCCAGGTGCTTTCTCAGACATAAGAAGAAATTATTATTATTTTTTAAATCCTTGAGTGAAAAAACAAGGACAGATGTTGACCAAGAATTAACCCAAGCTCACCACCGCTAACTGTGGATCATGCATCTGCTATAGAGGCACCCTGGGTAATGTGACCACTTGGGTAGGGGGCGTGGGAGGCAAGAGGAAGCGGGCTCCTGGACAGAGCTTTCTCTTTAAGTAGGGCCAGTGGCCGGGCTGATCAAAGTGCCTGGGTCTTTAAACACACATCTAAACACGCTCTTATTGACCCCCCCCAAATGATATTTAACATAACACATTACATCTAAACACGCTCTTATTGACCCCCCCCTCCCAAATGATATTAACATAACACATTACATCTAAACACACTCTAATTGACCCCCCCCAAATGATATTAACATAACACATTACATCTTAACATGCTCTTATTGACCACCCCCCCCCCCAAATGATATTAACATAACACATTACATCTAAACACGCTCTCATTGACCCCCCCAAATGATATTAACATAACACATTACATCTAAACACGCTCTTATTGACCCCCCCCAAATGATATTAACATAACACATTACATCTTAACATGCTCTTATTGACCCCCCAAATGATATTAACATAACACATTACATCTTAACATGCTCTTATTGACCCCCAAATGATATTAACAGAACACATTACATCTAAACACGCTCTTATTGACCCCCCAAATGATATTAACATAACACATTACATCTAAACATGCTCTCATTGACCCCACAAATTATATTAACATAACACATTACATCTAAACATGCTCTTATTGACCCCCCCATGATATTAACATAACACATTACATCTAAACAAGCTCTTATTGACCCCCCAATGATATTAACATAACACATTACATCTAAACACGCTCTTATTGACCCCCCCATGATATTAACATTACATCTAAACACGCTCTTATTGACCCCCAAATGATATTAACATAACACATTACATCTAAACACGCTCTTATTGACCCCCCAAATGATATTAACATAACACATTACATCTAAACACGCTCTTATTGAACCCCCCCAAATGATATTAACATAACACATTACATCTAAACACGCTCTCATTGACCCCCCCAATGATATTAACATAACACATTACATTTAAACATGCTCTTATTGACCCCCCCAATGATATTAACATAACACATTACATCTAAACACACTCTAATTGACCCCCCCAATGATATTAACATAACACATTACATATAAACACACTCTAATTGACCCCCCAAATGATATTAACATAACACATTACATCTAAACACACTCTAATTGACCCCCCCAATGATATTAACATAACACATTACATCTAAACACGCTCTTATTGACCCCCCCCCAAATGATATTAACATAACACATTACATCTAAACATGCTCTAATTGACCCCCAATGATATTAACATAACACATTACATCTAAACACACATAACACATTACATCTTGCTCTAATTGACCCCCAATGATATTAACATAACACATTACATCTAAACACACTCTAATTGACCCCCAATGATATTAACATAACACATTAAATCTAAACACACTCTAATTGACCCCCCAATGATATTAACATAACACATTAAATCTAAACACACTCTAATTGACCCCCAATGATATTAACATAACACATTACATCTAAACACACTCTAATTGACCCCCAAATGATATTAACATAACACATTACATCGAAACATGCTCTCATTGACCCCCAATGATATTAACATAACACATTACATCTAAACACACTCTAATTGACCCCCCCAATGATATTAACATAACACATTACATCTAAACACACTCTAATTGACCCCCAATGATATTAACATAACACATTACATCTAAACACACTCTAATTGACCCCCCCAATGATATTAACATAACACATTACATCTAAACACACTCTAATTGACCCCCCAAATGATATTAACATAACACATTACATCTAAACACACTCTAATTGACCCCCCCAATGATATTAACATAACACATTACATCGAAACATGCTCTCATTGACCCCAAATGATATTAACATAACACATTACATCTAAACACACTCTAATTGACCCCCAATGATATTAACATAACACATTACATCTAAACACACTCTAATTGACCCCCAAATGATATTAACATAACACATTACATCTAAACACACTCTAATTGACCCCCCCAATGATATTAACATAACACATTACATCTAAACACACTCTAATTGACCCCCCAATGATATTAACATAACACATTACATCTAAACACACTCTAATTGACCCCCCCAATGATATTAACATAACACATTACATCTAAACACACTCTAATTGACCCCCCAAATGATATTAACATAACACATTACATCTAAACACACTCTAATTGACCCCCCCAATGATATTAACATAACACATTACATCGAAACATGCTCTCATTGACCCCCCCAATGATATTAACATAACACATTACATCTAAACACACTCTAATTGACCCCCAAATGATATTAACATAACACATTACATCTAAACACACTCTAATTGACCCCCAAATGATATTAACATAACACATTACATCTAAACACACTCTAATTGACCCCCC
Source organism: Oncorhynchus keta (assembly GCF_023373465.1). Lineage (NCBI taxonomy): Eukaryota > Metazoa > Chordata > Actinopteri > Salmoniformes > Salmonidae > Oncorhynchus > Oncorhynchus keta. The sequence goes on from NC_068456.1 coordinate 7,814,607, forward strand.
AAATGATATTAACATAACACATTACATCTAAACACACTCTAATTGACCCCCCCAATGATATTAACATAACACATTACATCTAAACACACTCTAATTGACCCCCCCAATGATATTAACATAACACATTACATCTAAACACACTCTAATTGACCCCCCCAATGATATTAACATAACACATTACATCTAAACACGCTCTCATTGACCCCCCCAATGATATTAACATAACACATTACATCTAAACACGCTCTCATTGACCCCCCCAATGATATTAACATAACACATTACATCTAAACATGCTCTTATTGACCCCCCAATGATATTAACAAAACACATTACATCTAAACATGCTCTTATTGACCCCCCAAATGATATTAACATAACACATTACATCTAAACATGCTCTCATTGCCCACCCCCCAAATGATATTAACATAACACATGACATCTAAACACACTCTAATTGACCCCCCCCAATGATATTAACATAACACATTACATCTAAACACACTCTAATTGACCCCCCCAATGATATTAACATAACACATTACATCTAAACACACTCTAATTGACCCCCCCAATGATATTAACATAACACATTACATCTAAACATGCTCTCATTGACCCCCCCCAATGATATTAACATAACACATTACATCTAAACATGCTCTTATTGACCCCCCCCTCCCCAAATGATATTAACATAACACATTACATCTAAACACGCTCTTATTGACCCCCCCCAAATGATATCAACATAACACATTACATCTTAACATGCTCTTATTGACCCCCCCAAATGATATTAACATAACACATTACATCTAAACATGCTCTTATTGACCCCCAAATGATATTAACATTACATCTAAACACGCTCTTATTGACCCCCTCCCCAAATGATATTAACATAACACATTACATCTAAACACGCTCTTATTGACCCCCCCCAAAAAATTATATTAACATAATACATTACATCTAAACATGCTCTCATTGACCCCCCAAATGATATTAACATAACACATTACATCTAAACACGCTCTTATTGACCCCCCCCAATGATATTAACATAACACATTACATCTAAACACACTCTAATTGACCCCCCAAATGATATTAACATAACACATTACAACTAAACATGCTCTTATTGACCCCCCAAATGATATTAACATAACACATTACAAATAAACATGCTCTTATTGACCCCCCCCAAATGATATTAACATAACACATTACAACTAAACATGCTCTCATTGACCCCCAAATGATATTAACATAACACATTACAACTAAACATGCTCTCATTGACCCCCCAAATGATATTAACATAACACATTACAACTAAACATGCTCTTATTGACCCCCCCCCAAATGATATTAACATTACACATTACATCTAAACATGCTCTCATTGACCCCCCCCCAAATGATATTAACATATCACATTTGAGTTGAACAATTGGCTTTTCATTTGGTACATGAGGATAAGAGGGAGAAGAAGAGGAAAAAACAGGAATGCTGTCAGGAATGAGAAGTTTGGAAGGAAAACAAATATGTAGAGTTGTCCAGAGGGATGTCTTCACTGCTTCGGGAACGCCAATAGTCTCTCTAACAGCCCATACAAAGAGAACCCCCGGCCCGGCAAAAGCTTTGCATTGTGGGTCTCGGGTCAACACAGGAGACGGGGGGGGGGGGGGGCTGTTTGTCAAGGATTTAGAGGAGAGGTTGCCCCTGTGCATCTTGGGGGATGGCCCTTGCTTTGCGCTTCAAATGGAATAATCTCATTGGTGTGGGAGAGGCTTCACGGATACGCCTGGTTCCTAAATCGATGACGTATGTCGTGCAGCTTAGAGTGGAGACAAACGGATTCGGTTCAGTCAGCCGTCCTGATGGGCCCTTTCCAGGTAGCTAGTTTATGCTTGCGGCTAGAAACTTCAGCGAGAATTTGAAACTTGTCTGCCGAAGTTGGGACTTGGGAGAGTATAAGACTGCTATCCTACTCAAAATAAAATAAAGTAGGATGGAACAAATTGGCCCCGTTTTCACTACCAGCGGCAACATGCGATATTGCTGCCCAGTGGGAAGCAGCTCAAGTCGGCAAGCACCTCGATACAACACCGTTGCACTGGTCATTCGTACCGGCTTGTCATTATATTAGCTAATTGGCATTTCACGGTGACATCCAGATGGTAACCAATACTACAAGTTAATTCTCCCTCGCCCATCTAAATGTCACTTTATTTTACAAGTTTTAACTAGAGCCATGCTGTGGTTGTTGCCAGCTAGCCAGCCTAAACTAGCTAGCTGGGAAGGGCTCAACAGGACGACTGACTGAACCGAATCCATTAGTCTCTACAAGACTCTCAGCTGCACAACCTACGTCACCAATTTGGGCACCAGGTGTGTCCGTATAGCCTTTCCCCATCAGTGTCCGAGAAGGAAACGGGCGGTGAAAAGACCTCTCTACTCCAGCTGCTCTCTTCAGAGACAAGGTTAAAGCAATCTGTCCCACTTCAAAGCACCGACTGCCTTTCCCCTTCTGCTACTGATCCAGCCACGCAAACAGATGGAGAAGCTTGGCTGAGCCCAACGCAAACACAACACTGACACAACCAACAAAACCATGACACAACCCCCATTCATTCAACCCGGCCACAAGCCAACCGGCACACCAATCTCACACCTAAGAAAACCAACTGTACTCAAAACCAGTATCCCCTCTTGCCCTGATATAACTTCCTTTCAGCACATCCCATACAAAGCGTACACATACATAACACATTTCTGTGCCTGCGATATGGCAGTGTTCCCCAAACCACAATCGACTAACCACAGCAAATCCACAGATCTATTGCAGTACTAGCACACCTGATTTAATTGGTCAACTAATCACCATGCCCTTCATTGAATTGTATCTGAGGTTATACATTTCCTCTCCACCAGGCCCCAGTCCATTGCTTGTAAGGTTCCACGGGTCCATGGGTGTGGCAGTGTGCCAGGTGACTGCCCTGGCATGGCAATGGGGCAGCGGTGGCTTCATGGGATTTACGCCACAGAACCTGGGCAGGGGCTCCGCTTACATCACTCAACCTAGCCACTGGGTGATTCCCATCTAGAGTTGCAAAGATACCGATAATTTACTTTTGGTAAAGTAATTTAGGTAATTAACAGAAAAAATCTAGAGCAATCTATCGTAATTTAGGTAATTTACACATCAGTAGTTTAAAAAAAGTATTCACATTGCATAAGTATCTATTTATTATATTTGTGTCCATATTGTCGCATGGTTCAATAGCCATATGGTTCAATAGCCATATGGTTCAATAGCCATATGGTTCAATAGCCATATGGTTCAATAGCCTAATTAATGAAAAAAGCATCTAATCAACAATGGCATTATTTTCAATTAACTCCGCAACTCTTCCAACTAACTACTTTTTCATAACTTCCACCAGTTTGACCCCAAAACATTGACAACAAATATATAAACATATTCAAATAAATACGTTTGTAAAAAAAATATATATAAAAGGATATTTCATGCTGAAACCCTCATATTAAACACCAATGGTATTCACTAGGTTGATGGTTTATATTTAGAATAATGTTTTAAAGCTTTTGTCATTTTATGTTTTAAATCATCTTATTCAATTATTACATATACTTTGCATGTGATAAGGCCACATAGAGGGCCAGACATTATTTCAGAAACCTGTGATAATCTGAAGGACCCAAAAGTGCCACTAAATGTCTTGGGATATATTACAGAAAATCCTTGAAAGAACTTCAAAGGTTTCTAGTAACACAGCCGCCCTTTGCAACCCTAATCCCATCAAATCATTTCACATGCCTATTGTTCACTCTCCCGTCACCGACATTCCACCCCAAAAATAACCCATTGAGTGTGTTTAGAGCTTCGGCGATTAAATCTCTATTTTTGATGAGGGAGACGGGACAGGGAGTTGGAGTATGACCCCTGGGCCGCCGTTACTTAAAGAGATCACTCTCCATTACGCCAAGTGGGGACAGGGCAGGGCTGGCCTTTGTGTCACCAGGGGCGGTGGCATTGTCATGGCGTGCCATTATTTTCTCACCGCTGCGCGAGGGGACTTGCCAACCCGCTCGAGTGGTGCCAACGGCTGGCGGGTTTAGCTTAGAGCTCTCCTCCTCTCTTCTCTCCTCCTCGCCATATCAGTCTGCCCTGCATGCATGATTGAGACATCTTCCCAAACGGTGATGCGCCCGGATCCAAAGTGGGCAAAAACAAATATACCCTCTCCTCCCCACTCGCCACCCATTACCCAGGGAGCCTCTAAATCAGGGCTGACCCCCCACCCCACCACTCCACCTGACCTGCCTGGAGTTCAACCAGAGAGCTCCACACTCTCTCCCTCCGGGTTGCTCATTAATCCCACTAAAACATAGTGGATTCACCAATGCCATGGATGAAGAACTAGGAGGGGGGATTTAACATGGGGGGGTGTAGTCACAGATGTTTTTCAGTATTCATAAAGCGTCTCAGTAGGAGTAGAAGGATCAGGAGGATCAGTTTTGCCTTTTAGACCATAATGGCTAAGATAACATGGACAGGACAGGGGGACTTGATCAGAGATCAGCACTCCTTCCCTGAGACACTTTATTATGAGTCCTGACTGTGGCTTTACCCTGCTACGCTCACTGTTACCCTATTTCTGACCCAGACTCACACCAGGTTAGAGGTTAGTCAGGACCATGCATCAACGTCTTTCTGGTCGGAAGAATGGTCGACCCTTCTCACTGCCTTGCCTTAACATCCCCCACCACAGACACTGATACCCACATACACAGACACACACAAACACTTGCATGGCTTCCCATGAGCCCCAGAGTGTGAGAGCTTAAGTTCTGTGATAGCAGGCCACACGGGGGGTCTCCTAGTGTGAAACGCCCCATCTCAAATGAGGCGAGGTAAAAGGGGCGCGCGAGGTAACGATAATGTGCACTATTTATCTTGTGCATTATAACATCTGGGAAACTTCTCTAAAACAATAGGTGGCATTGGGAGGGGTGCCATTATTGCCCCTGTGCTAACTTCTGGGCCCTGTCGAATGCATTTGTCCTTTCTGAAGCATAATGGACAGGCCACAAATCATTCAGGACAACATGATGCTGGGGTGGGGGTGAATGTGTGTGTGTGCACATGAGTGTGTTTTGCCCCCTGGTATATAACGTCTCTGCTCGCCCATTCTCCAGGGCCCGGCAGGACAAATTGCCCTGCATGGTTGTTTTTAAGAGGCAATGCAGAGCATAGAGAAAGGGACAGAGCTGAAACACAGGGAACAGACCCATAAAAATTCATCACTTTGACCCCGCCGACCTCACCCTGCTGGGGGTTCCAGAGTAGACACACCCAGCTGAGCTGGGAGCATGCACGCAGGCAGTTGCCCCCCCCATCACACACAAATAGCTAAATATCCAACTTTACCAAACTTTCACACATACACATACATACATACATGTTAAGGCAAAGAACCAGACAAAAGCTCCTAATCACACACACATTTTACCAATACAATGTCCGAAGAAAGACTTCTCAACAGGAAAAGGCCACCAGATGCTTCATTGTGTGTGTGTATGAAGTAGTGGCAGTAAAGGAGGTTCGGCACTCCTCAGCGTATTAGGCAAAGTAAGAGGAGTCATTGTCTCAGGCCAGGCTCCTGCCACATTACTGCCACCTGTACAAAGAGAGCCTAATGAAAGATTTAATCTGAAAATCCTGGCCAGCCCACCTCCTCTCTGACACTAAGTCAGCAGTTTGAAACCAATCCCGGCAGATGTCCACAAGACTGTTTAACGCACACAAGTTACTCTCCTACAGTCAAACGCTTCAACAGCTGGCCTTTCTTACTGGGATAATGCTTGATGTGAATGTTGCTCGATGCAAGTTTTGGTTCCAAACAGACCATAAACAGCAGAGTGGACATCAACGTTTGTGCAATGAATAATTTTTAACATCTCAGAAGAAAAACTATCCTCCCAATAAAAAACATTTTTTTTTTTAAACGGATGATTAACCCTGTAGTACAACGTAAAAACCCTACAGAACGATGCAGCTTTGTGGCCATTACAGATCCTATACACTTACTAAGCATTATTGGGAGTTGTACTTACTCACATACAGTGTCTGTCTTCAGAAAGTGTTCATACCCCTTGACTTATTCCACATGTTGTTCTGTTATAGCCTGAATTTAAAAATGGATACAATACCCCATAATGACAAAGTGAAAACATTTTTTTAGAAATGTTTGCAAACTAATTGAACATTTAATACAGAAATAACTCATTAACATGAGTATTGACATCCCTGAGTCAATCCATGTTAGAAACACCTTTGACTGTGATGACAGCTGTGAGTCCTCTGGGTACGTCTCCAAGAGCTCTGCACACCTAGACTGTACAATATTTACACGTTCTTTTTTTAAATTCTTCAAGCTCCGTCAAGTTGGTTGTTGATCATTACTAGACAGCCATTTTCAAGTCTTTCCATAGATCTTCAAGAAAGCCCCTCAGGAATTGGTCAGTGGCGGTCATAACATTTTGTCAGACGGTAATTGTCATATGCAAATAACTGCCGGTCTCATGATAATTGACTGTTAATCAAGATAAACACATTTAGCACCTCCTGGCTTTCACGCATGGCCTACAAGCCACTGATGCAGACCTTTTGGAACATCTACATATTAAAAAGTCTAATGAATCCATGTAATATAACCTACACCTTCACAATAAATCCATGTAATATAACCTACACCTTCACAATAAATCCATGTAATATAACCTACACCTTCACAATAAATCCATGTAATATAACCTACACCTTCACAATAAATCCATGTAATATAACCTACACCTTCACAATAAATCCATGTAATATAACCTACACCTTCACAATAAATCTGTTATTTATTTTAGACAGGTCTAAAGAAGCATGACATGAAGAAAATGCTATTCTGTTCTTCTGAAATAGACTACATACTCTGAGTTGTCCTTATGTTAGGCCCTGATCTGGCTATGCCATATGGCTCTGGGCTACACTAGTTTGCTTGGAATTCCGTGGCATAATTTTATAGTTTGAAGAATACAATTGAACATGAATAATATACAATGGATATTTTCTCCAAACGGTTTGAGGGAGTTCGCACATGCGGCTATTCTGTGTTGAGCAGTTAAAAGAAACAGGTACAACTACAGTATGTGCTTAATTATTTATACAATTTTAGTTGTGATACAAACATTAGGCTATATGTTTAGCTGTTTTATACATTCTAAGGCTGCATGAAAGGGCATGAGCTCTGCACACACTTCAGTCTCGCACAATTTGACAAGCACTTGATAATATTCTCACCCATCATACTACTCTTAATTGAATCTGGTCTTTACATATAGCCTACTAATACAGTGCATGTGTGTGGTTTAAAAAAATATTTTTTAGATAATATTTTTATTCACAATGAATGAAAGATCAAATGTAAAGAAATTGTCCCCCCCCTCCATAATGCCTCCAAACATTATTATACCCTACATTATTTATCTCATATGCATACGTATATACTGTACTCTATATCATCGACTGCATCCTTATGTAATACATGTATCACTAGCCACTTTAACTATGCCACTTTGTTTACATACTCATCTCATATGTATATACTGTACTCGGTACCATCTACTGTATCTTGCCTATGCTGCTCTGTACCATCACTCATTCATATATCCTTATGTACATATTCTTCATTTTTTCCCTAATTTTAGGAAGAGCATCAGATCTTTGAGCCAAAGAGTGGCTAAGGGAGGATTGATCCTTCTGCGGGCTAACAGAGATGCAAAGGCAATGGCATCTAGCGGTCTATTGGTCAGAGAAGGATTGTTGTTTGGTACCACAAAAACAGCCATTTCTGCACTAGGCTGCAACTTTATATCAAATGCTTCAGAAAGGGTTTTAAATATAGTGGACCAATAATCTGCCAGATGGGGACAGGACCAGAACATGTGTGTCAAGTCCGCCAAGGAGCTTTAAGACCTGTCACATGTATCATCAATATTTGAGTATAATTTGGACAATCTGGCCTTAATGAAATGGATACGGTAAAGTACCTTAAACTGTATCAGGCTGAGCCGGGCACAAGAGGAGCTTCCATTTACGTAAGTAAGGCACCATTCATCAGTGATCTCTCCACCAGGTTCCTCTTCCCACTCAGATCGGATTCTATTGAGTGACAGGTTATCAAGGGACATGATTATCTAAATAATATGGGATACGAGTCCCTTTAGTTGAAAAGGTGTTTTCAAAATATCACACCAGACCCGATTCGCTTGATAGAATTGGAAAGGTGGGGCTTTAAGTGTGAATAAACCGGTGGATTTGGAAATACCTAAATAAACTTGAAAGGGGTAGATCAAATTTGATATTGAGGTCTTCAAAATTGGCAAAGGTGCCATCAGTATAACAGTCATTAAACTTAGCAATGCCATTCCTCTGCCACAGCCTGGAAGATGAATCCAGTTTGCCTGGAAGGACGAGGCGATTATTACATATAGGACCTAGAATAGTTAAATCACAGAATTGAAAATGCTGATGGAATCCAGTCCAAATTTGAAGAGTATTGACAACAATTGGATGTAAAGCGTGAAGCTGACAGAGGGAGATGGGCAGTGACTAAGGCTGACAAAGAGGAAGAGAAACAGGAGTTGGCTTCTGTTTGACAGCAGTCCGTTTCTGGGGTGCGAAGACAGTAAACAATCGTTTGTATATTCGCTGCCCAGTAATAATACATACAGTTAGAAAGGGTCCTCCGTGGGTTCTCTCTGGAGGAATGCTTTAGGTATTCCTGGACTCCCACTGCCCCATTAAAAAAATAAGATTTAAGCTTATGCACTGAAGTGAAAAAAGACTTTGGTAAAAAAAAATAAAAAAAATAAAAAAAAAGAGGGAGACATTGGAACAAACACACAAATCTGGGTAATTCATCTTGATACAATTCACTTTAACCAGTCAAATGCAGAGTTCTCCATCTCTGAAGGTCCAATTTAAATGTGCTAATCAGAGGAATAAAGTTCCCATCATGGAGGGAAGACAAGGTACGGGGTGATATTGATCCCTAAATATTTAAATGGAATAGTATCCCGTGGAATTTGTGATGCTAATTCATTAATGGGAAAATATTCACCTTGAGAGATTCAATGTATAACATGAAAACACACCAAACCTACACAGTAGGTCCACTACCTCAGGGTCACATGCTTCAGGGTCAGATATATATAAAAGCAAGTCATGTGGATACAAGGAAACTTTGTGTTCCAGTACCCATCTGAAGGTACCATGTATTGAGCGTGTGACCATCAGCATAATAGAAAGGTGATCTATCGCCAGGGCAAATAACAGAGGGGACATTGGAAAATCCCTGGCGTGTGGCCCTTGATAATAGGAAATACTGTGAATGTTTGTAAGTACTGATGCCTTGGGTGATAAGTACAACAGTTGAACCCAGGAAATGAAGTTTGCACCAAATCCACATTTTCCAAGTAAAAGAGAATAAATATTCACATTCTACCCTGTCAAATGCCTTCTCCGCATCTAAAGAGATAATCTACTTCAGGCACGTCCGAAGATGCAGAAGAGTGTATGACGTTAAGCAGATGTTGAATGTTAGAAAAGGAGTGGCAACCCTTAATAAACCATGTCTGATCCGTTGATATGATGTCTGTCATAGAGGATTCAATTAGAGGCAAGCAATTTCGCTAATATTTTTTACATCTGCATTGAAATGTGAGATCGGTCCGTATGAGCCACACTCCCGATGCATCTTTGATGAGTTTGAAAAGAAAGTGTGATCGACGCCTGTCAGGGTTTGGGGTAAAACAGGGTTCGAATGGGCCAAGACTGGGTGGATCACACAATTCAAGTCACCTCCAAAAACTAAATGGTGTGAGTTTAGATTGGGAGGCAAAGAATTACACTTGTTAATAACATCATCCCAATTGGGAGCGTAAACATTTATAAGCAAAACAGAAGTGTGAAAGAGAGAACCGGATACCATAACAAAAGGCATGTGGAATTATTTTTTATTAAGAATAGTCCACACACACACATTTAAAAAAATCCATAGCATGCACTCGAACAGCGAATGGAGGTTACATGTGGTTACATTTGTAACATGTAAGCATATTGGCACGTCCATAAGGCTAGGGGAAGTCAAAATTACTACTCATGTCTATACAGAAATACATCAAACAATTCAAAATTAGGCTACTATAGCATGATTTGGCCACAGAGGTTCATTAGCTTCTTTAAAAAAAATAAGTTGTGTATTGTTTTAAATGGCATTGCCTACAGTTGGAAGGAAAGGCACCGCACAATTTAGGTAGATTATTGTTGAGTTGCGACTGTCTGTGAAAAGTAGAGAGGCCCGAGCCAGGGATATCGCAAAGTTTCAAAATACAATCGCGGGAAACATAGTTTGGAAAGCAAATGGTTATTGCTCTAAAGAGAAGACAATTGTGATGGAAATGTTTATGTTTGTACTTTTCTAATAACCAATTTGTGTGTTCCGTTTGTGCTTTTCTAATAACCAATTTCCATGTTCATGCAAGTGACTGATTGAAATCCTCACTTTACTATCTGCAATTTGGCAGTATGCCGAAGCCCTTGTTTTGAGATCGATCTCTCAGTTTCAAGGTCTCAGCTTAGAGAGAAGAAGCCTTGAGAGGTATTGGTCTGTCACATGCATGACCCGGTATTGGTCTGTCACATGCATGACCCAGTATTGGTCAGTCACATTAAAACATCTTTGGGTTAGGGGGCAGTATTTTCACGTCCGGATGAAAAGCGCACCCAAAGTAAACTGCCTGTTACTCAGGCCCAGAAGCTAGGGTATGCATATGCATGGTAGTATTGGATAGAAAACACTCCAAGGTTTCTAAAACAAACTGTTAAAGTAATGTCTGTGAGTATAACAGAACTGATTTGGCAGGCGAAACCCCAAGCATAATCCATCCAGGGAAATGTATTTTTGAGGTCATTGTTTTCCAATGCTTTCTATGGGAAACCTGATTTATTAGGGCCCAGATTGCAGTTCCTATGGCTTCCACTAGATGTCAACAGTCTTTAGAAATTGTTTTTGATGTTCTTTCTTTCCTGTTCTTTCTATGTGTCACTCAGGTAGACTCTAGTCTTTTGGTGCACGTGAACAGAAGCTCGCTCCTCGTTGTTTTTCTTCGGTATTGGAAACAGTTTATTCCATCTTCAATTTGATCTATTATTTACATTTTAGGGTACCTGAGGTTTGGATTAGAAACGTTGTTTGAAATGTTTGGACCAAGTTTACAGGTAACTTATTAGATACTTTGTAGTCATATTAGGCGAGTTGGAACCGGAGTATTTATTTTTATTTTTTACCTTTATTTAACCAGGCAAGTCAGTTAAGAACATATTCTTATTTTCAATGACGGCCTGGGAACAGTGGGTTAACTGCCTGTTCAGGGGCAGAACGACAGATTTGTGCCTTGTCAGCTCGGGGGTTTGAACTCACAACCTTCCGGTTACTAGTCCAACGCTCTAACCACTAGGCTACGCTGCCGCCCCTGAATAAAACGCGCCAAATAAATGGACATTTTGGGGATATAAAGAAGGAATGTATCGAACAAAATGACGATTCATTGTGTCACTGAGACATTTGGGATTACAAAAAGATGAAGATCTTCAAAGGTAAGGCATTTATTATATCGCTATTTCTTACTTTCGTGTTGCACCTGCCTGGTTAAAATTGGTTTTCATGTTTTTGTATGCGGGTCGCGGTCCTCAGATAATCGTATGGTGTGCTTTCGCCGTAAAGCCTTTTTGAAATCTGACACAGAGGCTGGATTAACAAGAAGTTAAACTTTATTTTGATCTATTACCCTTGTATTTTCGTGAATATTGAATATTTATATTTCTGTAGTTTGAATTTGGCGCTCTGCAATTTCACCGGATGTTGTCAAATCTATCCCGCTTACGGATTTGATCCGTAAGAAGTTAATTAAGCAAACGTTAATGATAAATGAATTACTGAAAACGCTAAATCATGCGAATTGTCTGTATATATAAGTGAGCTAACAGGTCTGCCCCGGTAGAGCTCCTGATTGATGTGTACTTGGTGCATGGAGTTGGAGCCTCTCCACCGCGCTGATAATAAACAGTGATTAATTTAAGATTGACTTTGAGTGTCCCTGTGTAAGAATTTCCACAACACAATGAAAAGACTAATCTGTCTTTTAGTTATCAAAATGTTCAACTTAATTGAGTGAACAGTAGCCTATCTTATTGGCAACAGAGGAGCGCATCGGCAATTAACCAGTGAGTGCGCACTGCACATATTCACCATGTATCATTGAGTCAGTGCTACTTCAAAGTTTGTTTTTGGACAATAATTTCCTCTTCCAGTTTAGATGGACTTCATATTCTATACTGAACAAAAATGTAAACGCAAAATGTAAAGTGTTGGTCCCATGCTTCATGAGCTGAAATAAAAGATCTCTGAAATTTTCCATACACACTAAAAGCGTATTTCTCTCCAATTTTGTGCACAAATTTGTTTACATCACTGTTAGTGAGCATTTCTCTTTTACCAAGATAATCAATCCACCGGAACAGTGTGGCATATCAAGAAGCTGATCAAACAGGATGATCATTACACAGGTGCACCTTGTGCAGGGGCCAATAAAAGGCCAATAAAATGTGCACTTTTGTCACAGAACACAATGCCACTGATGTCCAAAGTGTTGAGGGAGCGTGCAATTGGCATGCTGACTGAAGGAATGTTCACCAGAGCTGTTGTTAGATCATTTTACGTTAATTTCTCTACCATAAGCCACCTCCAACGTTGTTTTAGAAAATTTGGCAGTACGTCCAACTGGCCTCACAATCGCAGACAATGTGTAACAACTCCAGCTGAGCACCTCCACATCAGTCTTCTTCACCTGAGGGATCATCGGCGACCAGCCACCCGGACAGCTGATGAAACTGAGGATAAGAGCGTCTGCTAAATGACTTAAATGTAATGTAAAATGTGAGTATTTCCGTCTGTAATAAATCTCTTTTGTGGGGAAAAACTCATTCTGATTGGCTGGACATGGCTCCCCAGTGGCAGCGCCCCTGCCATCTGAAATCCATAGATTAGGGCCTAATTTATTTATTTCAATTGACTGATTTCATTATATGACCTATAATTCAATAAAATCGTTGAAATTGTTGCATTTATATTTTTGTTCAGTATAGATAATGTGGGAAATTAGTTTTGATTTAGAATGGACCATTATCATGCACCTGTTGGAACATATGTCATCCATATGCACTTATAGAGTGAACGGATTACGCTTTTCCTGCTGTTCATGTTCATGCCAGCCAGGTAGGCTACTCCTGTTGTAAAGGAACGTTAAAAAATAAATATAGTCCATAGCCTATAGAAAGCTGATGAGATCCTCTTTTTAATAGAGGTCATCAAAACTCTGTTTTCAAACAACTGCATAGCCTATAGAAATGTTGCGGAACATGAGCTCATGGGCTCTCGTGAAGTGTTTGATTCGATTTTTCTATTGCATTTGCATTGATGTGAGAGTGACTAGAGGGATAATAGAGCCTTGAGTACGGAGCCATTAGTGAATGGCAGTTAGCAAGTTTGGTATGCTACTAATGACCATCAGTAACATCCGAATGCAGTTTTGGAGAAACCTAGTTACCGTGACTAAATGGTTGAATACTTATTGACTCAATATATTTCAGCTTTTCATTCATTCGTAAAAAAATATATAAGAACATAATTCCACTTTGACATTATGGGGTATTGTCTGTAGGCCAGTAACACAAAATCTCAATTTAATCTATTTTAAATTTAACATAAAAAAATGTGCACAAAGTCGAGACGGGTGAATACTTTCAGAAGGCACTTCATAATCAAATATAAAACTTAATTGTTATAAAGAAAAACTGTTAGCTCATTCCACACTAGCCAATTGATGGGAGCCTAGATGGTGAGGCTGTGTGTGGAGGGGGTGTTGTTGTTGGAGGGTCATATCGAGAACATTGGAGAGGTGATCAGCAATTACTGGTGCTCCAGTAAGAGAGCAGAGGCTCTTCATGGAGTTCATTACCGTGCTGATCAATATAGATGCCGGCTGAACAATTAATGAAGCTCTAATCCTCCTCTTCCCTCTGGAGGGGGAGACCTGGGCTGTGTTCTGTAGGCACCAAATGGAATGAAAAATGATTGAAATGGGAAAGGACTAGATGAATTTGTCCAATAATAAACACTCATTTTAGTTTTCCGCAGCAGAGGGAGCACCCCCCTAGCCACATCGACTGGACAGTAGGGCAGAAGGTGTAAAGTTAAGTTCCTCGGCGTACACATCACGGACAAAAAAACTGGCCCACCACACAGACAGTGTGGTGAAGAAGGCGCAACAGCGCCTCTTCAACCTCAGTTGGCTGAAGAAATTTGGCTTGTCACCAAAAATACTCACAAACTTTTACAGATGCACAGATGCAATCGAGAGCATTCTATTGGGCTGTATCACCGCCTGGTATGGCAACTGCTCCGTCCACAACCACAAGGCTCTCCAGAAGGTAGTGAGGTCTGCACAACGAATCACCAGGGGCAAACTACCTGCCCTCCAGGACACCTACACCACCCGATATCACAGGAAGGCCAAACAGATCATCAAGGACAACAACCAAACGAGCCACTGCCTGTTCACCACATTACCATCCAGAAGACGAGGTCAGTACAGGGTGCATCAAATCTGTGACAGAAGCTGTTTTTCAGACTCTCTATCTCAAGGCCATCAGGCTATCATTGAGTGGCTGCTGCCAACATACTGACTAGCCACTTCAATAATTAAAAATGGGATGTAATACATGTATCACTAGTCACTTTAACTTGGATATAGGGGCGCTCTTTTAATTTCTGGATAAAAAAACATTCCCGTTTTAAACAAGATATTTTGTCACGAAAAGATGCTTGACTATGCATATAATTGACAGCTTTGGAAAGAAAACACTGACGTTTCCAAAACTGCAAAGATATTGTCTGTGAGTGCCACAGAACTAATGCTACAGGCGAAACCAAGATGAAATGTCATACAGGAAGTGCCCCAGATTTGAATGCGCTGTGTTCCAATGTCTAATTATATGGCTGTGTATGGGTCACGAATGAGCTTAGACTTTCTGTCGTTTCCCCAATGTGTCGACAGCATTGTGACGTATTTGTAGGCAAATCATTGGAAGATTGACCTTAAGAGACTACATCTACCAGGTGGCCGCTTGGTGTCCTCCGTTGCAATTATTGCGTAATCTCCAGCTGCGTGTATTTTTCGTTTGCTTCGTGGAGAAAAACAGCTGCCACGAATGATTTATCATCGAATAGATATGTGAAAAACACCTTGAGGATTGATTCTAAACAACGTTTGCCATGTTTCTGTCGATATTATAGGAGTTAATTTGGTTAAAAATTGGTTAAAAATTCTGCGTTGTAGAGACTGCATTTTCTGATTTTTTTTCTTAGCCAAACGTGATGAACAAAACAGAGCGATTTCTCCTACACAAGTAATCTTTTTGGAAAAACTGAACATTTGCTATCTAACTGAGAGTCTCCTAATTGAAAACATCCAAAGTTCTTCAAAGGTAAATTATTTTATTTGAATGCTTTTCTTGTTTTTGTGAAAATGTTGCCTGCTGAATGCTAGGCTTAATGCTATGCTAGCTATCAATACTCAAATGCTTGTGTAGCTATGGTTGAAAAGCATATTTTGAAAATCTGAGATGACAGTGTTGTTAACAAAAGGTTGTGAGTGAATATATTTATTTAATTTAATTTGCGATTTTCATGAATAGTTAACGTTGCGTTATGGTAATGAGCTTGAGGCTATAATTACGCTCCCGGATACGGGATTGTTCGACGCTAGAGGTTAAACAATGCCACATTACATGTTTACATACCCTACATTACTCATCTCATATGTATATATATACTGTACTCTATACCATCTACTGCATCTTGCCTATGCCGTTCGGCCATTGCCCATCCATATATTTATATGTACATATTCTTATTAATTCCTTTATACACACAAGTGTAAGGTAGTTGTTGAGAAATTGTTAGATTACTTGTTAGATATTACTGCATGGTCGGAATTAGAAGCACAAACATTTTGCAACACTCGCAATAACATCTGCTAACCATGTGTATGTGAACAATAAAATTTGTTTCAATTTGTGTCATAAGCTGTTAGTAGCCCATGTGCAATCACCGTAATAATTTGCTCCCTTTTCCCCTGATAACTTAGCATACTGTTCTGACTTGGTGGTGCACATTTACTCTGTAGCCTTTTTTTGAGAGAAATGTCATCATTGAATATTGCTTATGCCCCCTTTATTTATCATACGGTTCCGTACTGGGAGAATACTACAAGAACAGCCCATGTTATGAATTCTATCGCTGTACATTTCAAAAGTGTCGAACAAAAGTTATATTGACTGTGTCCGCCCTAGCTCGCTCATAAACGTCTTAATCAGCTCATCGTTCCCTTATGCCATAGTTTGCACATCTCAATTGTCAGTAGAAACCACATTTGTTTAAGCAAGTCAGCCATATCAGCCATATGACATATCATATCATTTTAAAAAGGCAGTAAAATGAGGCTGAATGAATTATTTCGCTGCCAGACAAGGCTCCGCTCAGAGCCAGGTGTAGCAGTGGTAAGGTTTTGGGACTCTGCTGTTGGGACTGCTGTTGGGACTCTGCTGTTGGGACAGCTATGTGCAGGCCCTAACAGTTTGTGGGCACCGTTTGTCACCATTATAGTGCAATGAATGTATTGTTTAGTGTTGTGTCGTGGCTTTGTCAGCATGACTTACATGCTAAAATAGCCACTGGAAAGGAATATAAGAGATCGACATCTTTTATAAACTAGTCAACACTTGCTGTTCAGTTGTAAATGAACGCACAGTAAATAGCCTACTTGGCGCCATTACTCCACGTGGCTGGCTCGCACAGTAGATTGTGTACATATCACAATGACTTCGCATTGGCTGGCTATGTGAAACACAAAATAAAATAAATGAATGTGTCAGAAAACAATAATTAGGTTAATGGAGTTTGACTCATCGTTACTACTTACATTACACGGGACGTGCAAATTCACAAACATCATGCTCTCTCTCCCTCTTCAGTATAAAGACATTAGACTGCAACCAGAGATCTTATTATAATGAGGAGATGCTCATGTCTCAGTCCTAACAATGGGAGTTGTTCTCCCAAAGGCGGGAAGGTAGGCGACAAGCTTAGGCCTAAAATAAGCCCATAGAAAAGTATTGGACTTATTTTTGACCCATTTAAGCGAGATTGAAACCTCTCGCTTCGCCCCTTCCTCTCTGCTACGTTTCCATGCCATAGCTCGCTTTGTGACTGACAGTCGCCTATCCTATCAATAGTTCGCTAGAAGATGCATATTGTATTCTAGCGGGAGAGGGCTCGACGGACTAGCAAATTTGAACTTTTAAATTAAAAGTAGCCTAGTTAATATAATGCTGAAAATGTAGCCAGCTGAAAATTAATGTACAGTAGAACCGGTTTATTAGCTGACAGCCAGTACTAATGGAAAACTTTTAAAATGTCTTCCATTGCATGTCATAATGAACACTACCCAAGGCTTCAACTGCTGAAATACTCTCAAATAATTGCTGTCTGATGGAGCTTCTGTTGCCTCAGGATGAGACAAACAAACAAACACATTAAATGCCCATAAGAATGGCCCAGAGACTTTCCTGACCAGGAAGTCCTTATTATTACGCTATAAGTAAACCTTAATATAGGATTATAACTAGGGCCCAGGGTTTGTCCAAGTAGGTACTAAGTCATATGGGCAGGAAAGTAAATGGGACCTGCCCAACAGTAAAGGAACGTGAGAGCTTATAATACGGTATTCAATCTTTTTTTTTAAGGGACAATTTTTAAGTTGTATAATATTGGGTGTTTTTCTCAGGCAGGCTGGTGGCCTTCTATCTGTACAGTGTTGAAGAGGACCCCGGCACAATGCCTCCCCGGAGACAAAGAACAATGATTAATTTGGACGCTAGCGCCATTTCATCTAAATGATGTGTCTTCTCTGGCAGGGCAAGAGGGGAGCCCTGTGGTGTAATTTAGCCCAGAGAAGGGGGAAAGAAGAGGGGGAAAAATGTATACAGAGCAGCCCTGCCTCCTCACAACGCGCTAGGCAACCATCTTGTGGGTGGGCTTTGTGATACATTTTACAAATTTTTCATGCCCATCCCTCTAGATGTGACCCCACTCGGGGTCCCTTTATGCCTCTGACAGCTCTGCGCAAGAAAACATGCTGCTTCTCTGATAGCATGAAATCGGGGAACAAAGACCCCCGGGTAGAGGAGAAGGGGGCCGCCGAGCCTCGCTGTGCTCCGGGCCCGCCTGGATCTGGACACAAACAGATGTTAGGACAGCCCAGTGCCTCTCAGCCCCCTGAAAGGAAAGCCTTGTAGGAAAATGGGCCTGAAATGCATTGTTTTGGGCATCAGGGCCTCTTAACACTACTTTGACGAAACAAACTAGGTCCAGGAGCGATACTTGTGTAGTGTAAAGAGATGGATCTAGATTCAAATCTCTCTTCAAGAGATGTCTCCCTCACGACCTTTGCTCTGTTAGCCAAATTGAAAATGAAATTGAAAAATGTACACACATTTGGGAATCAAGTTTGCAACACTATGTGCAATAAAGTTAAGATGAGAAACTGCTGTATAGTTTGAATTGCTATCCTTATTTGCCTTTATACCATGTTAGAATGGCCAAAAGTATGTGGACAACGGCTCATCAAACATCTCATTATAAAACCATGGGCATTAATATGGAGTTGGTCCCACCTTCGCTGCGATAACAGCCTCCACTCTTCTGGGAAGGCTTCCCACTAGATGTTGGAACATTGCTGCAGGGACTTGCTTCCATTTAGCCACAAGAGAATTAGTGAGGTCGGGCACTGATGTTGGGTGATGAGGCCTGACTCGCAGTCGGCATTCCAATTCATCCCAAAGGTGTTCGATGGAGTAGAGGTCAGGGCTCTGTACAGGCCAGTCAAGTTCTCAAGTACAGTTGGCACTATGCATTTAGACAGGTAGGAGATGGGAGAACCTTCCAGAAGGACAAGCATCTGTGCAGCACTCCACCAATCAGGCCTTTATGGTAGTGACCAGACGGAAGTGACTCTTCAGTAAAAGGCACTTGACAGCCTGCTTGAGAGTTTGCCACAAGGCACCTAAAGACTCTCGGACCATGAGAAACAAGATTGAACTCTTTGACCTAAATGCCAAGCGTCACATCTGGAGTAAACCTGGCACCATCCCTACGATGAAGCATGGTGGTGGCAGCATCATGCTGTGGGAATGTTTTTCAGCGGCAGGGACTGTGAGACTAGTCAGGATCGAGTCAAAGATGATCGGAAGCAAAGTACAGAGAGATCCTTGATGAAAACTTACTCCAGAGCACACAGGACCTCAGACTGGGGTGAAGGTTCACCTTCCAACAGGACAACAACCCGAAGCACACAGCCAAGACAACAAAGGAGTGGCTTCAGGACAAGTCTCTGAATGTCCTTGTGTTGCCCAGCCAGAGCCCGGACTTGAACCCGATCGAACATCTCTGGAGAGACCTGAAAATAGCTGTGCAGCAACGCTCCCCATCTAATCTTACAGAGCTTGAGAGGAACTGCAGAGAAGAATGGAAGAAACTCCAAAAGTACAGATGTGCCAAGCTTGTAGTGTCATACTCAAGAAGACCTGATGCTGTAATCACTGCCAAAGGTGCTTCAACAAAGTACTGAGTAAAGGGTCTGAATATTTATGTAAATGTGAAATAAGTTTATTATTTTAATAGATCAGCAAACATTTCTGAAAAACGTGTTTTCTTTGTCATTATGGGGTATTGTGTGTAGATGGATTAGTGGGAAAAAAATGAATTGTATTTAGAATAAAGCTGTAACGTAACAAAATGTGGAAAAAGTAAAGAGGTCTGAATACTTTCCGAAGGCACTGTATATAGTGTATTTACGGTATGCTAATAAGACGTACTCGCACATGAAGCAGGAATGTGGCTTTGTTCACACTATCTTTGGATGTGGTATGTCCAGAGTTGCAAATCTGATGTTGAAGAGAGATCTCACTAGACTTGTTTTACTAACGTAAATGGGACATAAGACAAAACGATGAATCCCTCCTCAAAGAGCCTGGCCAATATGGCCGTCAAAGATAAATCACTGGGGAATTGTAGAAAGAGGCCCATGAATTCTCACTGTGCCACTTAATGGTGCCCTTTTAAATATGATGGGCTGTGAAAAGAGCAGAGCGACTTTTAATGTCACTGAGCAGAGTTGTTTAAAAGCCCTGGGTGCCAACGCTGGGTTTACAACTGTGTTACATAGAGATCCTCTGTGAGACCACCTTTGTATGACTGACAGTATGTACATTCTATCCGACCCCATGAATAAGATTTAAATCAGGAGATCTCTCCATCACCTTCCGATGGATATTGCATTCTTTACATTGTCAGTTCAAAACGGCATTCACTTTTAATTGGAGATCTATTCTAGATGTCGGTATGTAATTCATAAGTTTAGCTTCCGAG
The DNA here is from genome assembly GCF_023373465.1 of Oncorhynchus keta. Classification (NCBI taxonomy): domain Eukaryota; kingdom Metazoa; phylum Chordata; class Actinopteri; order Salmoniformes; family Salmonidae; genus Oncorhynchus; species Oncorhynchus keta. Next base: position 7,835,303 of record NC_068456.1, read on the forward strand.
AAACTGCCCATAAAAGATTGATTTGCTTGTTATGAAATATAACTTTATACATTTTAACAAAGTTAACTCTCAAATTAAGGTGGACGTTTTTGAGCTGGAACAGATGACTTGGGAGCAATTTCATAGGGGGGACATAACATCATGTAAACTCAATCATAGGGCGGAGAAAATGGAAAGGGTTGTCCCTATCAACAGGCCACCATAGTGTGTGTGTGTGCGTGTATACAGTTGAAGTCAGAAGATTACATACACCTTAGACAAATACATTTAAACTCAGTTTTTCACTATTCCTGACATTTAATCCTAGTAAACATTCCCTGTTTTAGGTCAGTTAGGATCACCACTTTATTTCAAGAAGGTGAAATGGCAGAGTAATGGAAGAGAGAATGATTTATTTCAGCTTTTATTTATTTCATCATATTCCCAGTGGGTCAGAAGTTTACATACACTCAATTAGTATTTGGCAGCATTACCTTTAAATTGTTTAACTTGGGTCAATCATTTCAGGTAGCCTTCCACAAAAAGTTGGGTGAATTTTGGCCCATTCCTCCTGACAAAGCTGGTGTAACTGAGTTAGGTTTGTAGGCCACCTTGCTCGCACACACTTTTTCAGTTCTGCCCACACATTTTCTATAGGATTGAGGTCAGGGCTTTTTTGATGGCCACTCCAATACTTTGACTTTGCTGTCCTTAAGCCATTTTGCCACAACTTTGGAAGTATGCTTGGGGTCATTGTCCATTTGGAAGACACATTTGCGACCAAGCTTTAGCTTCCTGACTGATGTCTTGAGCGGTTGCTTCAATATATCGATATAATTTTCCTTCCTCATGTTTCCATCTATTTTCTGAAGTGCACCAGTCCCTCCCGCAGCAAAGCACCCCCACAACATGATGCTGCCACACCCATGCTTCACGGTTGGGATGGTGTTCTTCGGCTTGCAAGCATCCCCCTTTTTCCTCCAAACATAACGATGTTCATTATGGCCAAACAGTTCTATTTCTGTTTCATCAGACCAGAGGACATTTCTCCAAAAAGTATGATCCTTGTCCCCATGTGCAGTTGCAAACCTTAGTCTGGCTTTTTTATGGAGGTTTTGGAGCAGTGGCTTCTTCCTTGCTAAGCGATAACTTCACAAGGTGCTGTTGTTCTGGTATTGATTTGCACTTTTCGCACCAAAGTACGTTCATCTCTAGGAGACAGAACGCGTCTCCTTCCTGAGCGGTATGAAGGCTGCATGGTCCCATGGTGTTTATTCTTGCGTACTTTGTTTGTACAGATGAACGTGGTACCTTCAGGCATTTGGAAATTGCTCCCAAGGATGAACCAGGCTAGTGGAGGTCTACAATTTTTGGCTGATTTCTTTTGATTTTCCCATGATGTCAAGCAGAGGCACTGAGTTTGAAGGTAGGCCTTGAAAAACATCCACAGGTACACCTCCAATTGACTCAAATTATGTCAATTAGCCTGTCAGAAGCTTCTAAAGCCATGACATCCTTTCCTGGAATTTTCCAAGCTGTTTAAAGGCAAAGTCAACTTAGTGTATGTAAACTTCTGACCCACTGGAATTGTGATACAGTGAATTACAAGTGAAATAATCTGTCTGTAAACAATTGTTGGAAAAATTACTTGTGTCATGCAGAAAGTAGATGTCCTAACCGACTTGCCAAAACTATAGTTTGTTAACAAGACATTTTTGGAGTGGTTGAAAAACAAGTTTTAACTCCAACCTAAGTGTAACCTAACTTCCGACTTCAACTGTATGTGTAATACACACACACGCACGCACACACACGCCGCACACGCACGCACACACACACACACACACACACACACACACACACACACACACACACACACACACACACACACACACACACACACCTCTCTGTACTTTGCTCCGTTCATTTTTGCCTTGATCCTGACTTGTCTCCCAGTCCGCTGAAAATCATGACCACAGCATGATGCTGCCAACACCATGCTTCACCGTAGGGATGGTGCCAGGTTTACTCCAGACGTGAAGCTTGGAATTCAGGCCAAAGAGTTGGTTTCATTGGACCAGATAATCTTGTTTCTCATGGTCCGAGAATTTTTAGGTGCTTTGTGGCAAACTCCTAGCGGGCTGTCATGTGCCTTTTAATGGAGTGTCGCTTCCATCAGGCCACTCTACCATAAAGGCCTGATTGATGAAGTGCTGCATGTCCTTCTGGAAGGTTCTCCCATCTCCACAGAGGAGACTCAGAGGAGACTCTAGAGCTCTGTCAGAGTGACCATCGGGTCACCTCCCTGACCAAGGCCCTTCTCCCCCAAATGCTCAGTTTGGCCGGGCTGCCAGCACTAGGAAGAGTCTTGGTGGTTCCAAACTTCTTCCATTTAAGAATGATGGAGGCAGACATTTTTGGTACCCTTTCCCAGATCTGTGTCTCGACACAATCCTGTCTTGGAGCTCTACGGACAATTCCTTCGACAACATGGCTTGGTTTTTGCTCTGACATGCACTGTCAACTGTGGGTCTTTATATAGACAGGTGTGTGCCTTTTCAAATCATGTCCAATCAATTATATTTACCACAGGTGGCCTCCAATCAAGTTGTAGAACCATCTCAAGTGTAATCAATATTTAATACATTTGCAATCATTTCTAAAAACCTGTTTATGCTTTGTCATTATGGGGTATTGTGTGTAGATTGCTAAATAATGTATTTTATTTAATCAATTTTATAATAATGTGGAAGAAGGGATCTGAACCTTTACATAACACCTGAAACAACATGCAGTGTCCTGGGACCTGGTTGGCACCCCACCCGACCCGCAAAGAAAAAACTATTCTTGTGCTCAGCTCGCAAAGGCCCAGCACTGCATTAGTCAAAAATAGACTGACATCATACAAGCAGGGCACTATGCACCAGGCACAAAGACACCCTTATCCTCTACAGTTTATGCCACATTTCATTTGGAACTAAATCAAAAAGTCACTATTGGCCAGTTGTTCATCCCTGGCGTTTTCAAAGGCTGCATGGATGGGCTCCATTTTGACCAAGATAGAGGCAAGGAGGACAATCTAGTGAATTGCGAGATAAGACAAACATACAGCTAGCTCTGAAATTACTGGCACCCTTGACAAGATGAGCAAAAAAATTGTCTAAAATAAATAACACATACTGAGCTGTATTGTATGCAAAAAAATATATACTAATTCAATTGCTCAGCGAAATATATTTTTGTTTATTAACAAGTAATACTTTTTTTTCTCTCAAAAAGACAGGTGTCAAAATTATTGCCACCCCTGTTTTCAATACTCTTCTTGCTTGGATAATAGCACTGAGCCTATTTCAAAAATGTTTTATGAGAATGGAGAATTTATTGGGAGGGTTTCTAGACCATTCATCCCACACATAATCTTTCCATGTCCTTGATATCATTCATCATGCGCTTATGGACGGCCCTCTTCAATTCAAACCACATGTTTTCAATGGGGTTCAAGTCCGGAGACTGAAATGTCCATTGCAAAATGTTGATTTTGTGGTCCATTAACGTTTTTTTTTGTGGGTTTTGATGTGTCCTTTGGGTTATTGTCAAGTCCAGTTGGAGACTGAAATGTCCATTGCTGGGTAAAATGATGTTGATTTTGTGGTCCATTAACGTATGAGGTTTTTTGCATATGTGGATCATTTTTGAAAACCACACTGTGATTCCAGATTTTTTGGGGTTATTGTCTCCAGAACTGATTGAAGATCCAGTTGGAGCTTTCCACCAACTCTTCTCACTGTCAGCTGTGAAACTCCTCTACAACAGATGCTGGGTCTACAACCAACCAGACAGTGATTTTGCCATGCATGGAGCCAGCACACACACATACATACAGTACACGTGGAAGGCAAGCAGCTCTGAGCTCATATGACAAGGCCTGTATTAGAACATGCTTGTCTTTCTGCCTGGCCATGTGCTTTTAGCTAATATCCTCATATTCCTATTGCAGCAAAATCTGCATTCCTGACCCAATTTAACACCAGACCTTTCAGTAAGAATAGAGCCCCCCACCGCTAGACAAACTGGCTTGTTCCTTTTCTTCTCCCCTATGAAAAAAAAGTGAAAATCCCTTTCCTGAGCCGTTAAAGACGAATGATCAGTGCTCTAGAAAGTTGGTGGCCTTTTCAGGAGAAAGGACAGTAGGACGGAAGGAAAAAAAGTCCCCAAGACAGAGTGAGGACAAAAACCTCCTGCATTTAGAAAGAGAGAGGGAGATGGAGGGGGAGGGAGAATGGGAGGGAGAGGGGGAGGGAGAGTGAAGGCAGGGAGGGTGACAGGCGAGGGGGCGAGAAAGCAGAGTGTGTGTGAGTGAGTGAGTGAGTGAGTGAGTGAGTGAGTGAGTGAGTGAGTGAGTGAGTGAGTGAGTGAGTGAGTCAGCTGAAAGAAAATTAGGATGAGAGAAAATGTGTAAATGAGAGAGAAGTGTGAGGACATGAATGAGAGAACGAGAATGAGAGATCTAAAGCCTCACTAGAGACTAAGAAGGTGGAGGCCAGAGAGACCAGTAGGAGTGTCCTCCCCAGTGGCCCAGCGGCCGACAGCAGGTGTGGCATCATTGACTAAGGGGGTCAATGGGGCTACGGCCCAGGCCAACCCTGGATCCGAGAGGCCACAACGCCATGGTCTGAGGGGGGGCGGTGGGTGACCACTGGTGCCAGGCGCTGTCCTCACACCCTGTCACACCATGTGATCTGCCCCTGGAATGGTGGGCCCAGCTGCCAGCCGCTACGGCCAGTAACACAATGGCTGCAGCTCTTGTTGATGAGGAGGCTGTTGTTGATGAGGAGGACCAACAGAAGCCACTGCTTGTTCTTCATTTGCAGAGCGTTTTAATTGTGGAACATCGTCCTGATCAAAGCGACATCGCTCGCGTTACGCCCTCGTTGCTGAACTCTCTCTTTCTCTCTGTGTCTCCATCTCTCTGTCTCTCTTTTCATTAGCATGGCAAGCAAATAGAGGAAAAAAGGAGAGGAGAAAACAGGCTTTGTCCCAAGGGGAATAGTCTCCCTCTATCCAGACGGGTTATCTCTCATAATGGGGCCTCATTGTGATGAATTACCCAGATCATGACGATTTATCTTCATATCGGAAACATCTTTGTCTGAGGCTATGTGGATAAATCTAAACATATAATCCAGTGACAAGGTGACGCCATATCACGATGACCTCACATATAAGTTAGTTCATCTATCGTGTTCAACTACACTATCTCTGGCATACTGCAGGCCTCATTGTCATAGATATGTTTTGTTTTCCTATTGAAACAACGAGATTGTCCTCAGAGATAGAATAAGATTATCATTGTATCACAATGTTGTGTGTATAACAGATATTTGGTTTAATCTGATTAAGTAGGGTGCTCCTGCTGTGGTATTGGGGAGTAGTAGGTGGCAGTGTGTGTGTGTGTGTGTGTGTGTGTGTGTGTGTGTGTGTGTGTGTGTGTGTGTGTGTGTGTGTGTGTGTGTGTGTGTGTGTGTGTGTGTGTGTGTGTGTGTGTGTGTGTGTGTTTATGTGTGTGTAGGTGTGTGTGACAGCAGCCAAGGAGGGTCACAGTCCTCACAGTCCCTTGTGTCTAGGTTCCCCCAGAACAGAGGCCCAATCAGTGCTAGCCCACTGGCTAATGGATGGATGGCCCCCAAAATTAATTAGCCTGACTAATGTAGTGTACACTTAATTACACTGCCTCCGTTTTGATTAATGGAAGGGCCCACCTTAGCACACATGCTAATCAATGGCTGGGGCAGAAAGGGAAAGGGCAGTGAAAGTTATTTACCCAGAAACAGGTTCACGAACCAAGACAATAGGCATCAACAACCCTAAATGACTCTTTCCAGCCTATTTGAAGAGTGCTTGTATATGTTTCACATTATTAAGGGATAAATACATTATTAGACATGGAAGAACACATGCAAACACATACACACCCATGTATGTCCACACACGCATAGACTCACACAGAAATCCACAGAGTAGAGACCTTCACGGTTCCAAAAAGTTGGACCCGTTCGAATACGGCTTTAGAAACAGTATCACACACAACCCCGTCACACTTTTCCCTGGCACGGACCGTATGCTGTAAAGCACTTCGACAAAGGGTGAAAAAATGAAACACGTGTCACCCTGCTTGTCGTTAATGAGTATTTTACAGTATTCATTTGGAGTGGGTCCTAGTCAACGGCTCCACCTTTAATTTCATGCTGCTTAAGTAGAGAAAGGCCCAGGACAAAGGGAGGAAGATTGATGCCTGGGCCATCCCCTGCCATCCACCTGCTCTTTCCACTAACCACAGAAAGGAGGCGCTACCGAACACATCCACATGTCCTCCAACTGAGATCTCCCTCGTGCAGGGAGTGGTGGTGTGGTGCGGTGAGAGGCCGCTAGCCTAATGAAATCTGCCCATGTAGCGGCCAGATAAAGTCCAATTAAAAACAGGCACAAGCTATGTCACGGGGACAGTAGATCAAGTCAGCAATTAACCTCCCCGCTGGCCTCCATCAATCCTTAAATTGGAGCGACCGGCCAGCAGAGCACAATTTCTTCAGATATTAAATTTACATTCTATTAAGTTTAATTAGGATACATTTTAAATATACTGAGAGTCCAGGCACGGAGCCCTGGGGCTGTCACTGAGCCTCTGTGATTCACTGCCACTGGTCCCTGGGGTTCCGGGCGTCCCATCATGCACCTCTTCTTCAGTCTCGGTCCGGGCCGTCTCAGCACACACTCAGCAGCATACAGGTGGTTAATCAACTCCTAATGCCTTCTCTCACACATACAACTTTCTGACATGCACATCATAGTAAGTTTAGGTCATTCCCCAAATCAGAAAACAGGTACAAGTGCACCATTCCAATCAACTGAATACACTGGTTCCCTTCTGTACTGTTCCAATGCCCTATCCACCCATCGAGTGCTTGGGCAGCCTCATTCCTCCACTTGCACTTCTCTCTGGCTGGGCTCACCTCTCCTGTCCTGATGATACAGTCAGAGCAGGAAAAAGGGACCGGGGACTGGTCCATGACACTGGGAAGACCACCTCCGGGGAGCTCAACCCCAGCATTAGTCTCCACTTGGCTGTGTCCTTTGTCCCCTGGTGAAAGGCCCAGTGAATGAGGGTCAATTGAAGACAATTCCCTCTGTCGGACACAATTAACGGGGAGCCCAGTTGGGAGGGGGGCTGGCCACAGCCTCTGGTTACTGATCCTGCAGCACAAGCATGCCAGGAATCCGCCACCTATGTCCAACCCTGCGACAATGGGGTATAGGACATTGGGCCTAGTGTGTAGACCACCACACATGGATCCACAGGGCATGATGGGTTAAGGGGAGGGGCTGGTGGCTATTTGCATTGCAGTGGGTGTCCATGATGACACTCAGAGAGAAAGAGTGTAGCTGTAGTGTTCAAGCAACTAGAGAAATACATGTATTAAATGCTCCTCGTTTTTTGCCCACATATAATATGGGACAGTTCTTACCTTTCTGCATTGAAGAAGTGGAGAGGTAATTGTGCCTAATGTGTGTTACAGAGTGAGAGACACGGAGAGAGGAGCCCCCCCATCTGAATCAATCTCCAGATAAGCAGGCCCAATTGATCCACCAGGTCCAATCTAAATTAAAGCATAGTTCCAATGTGCACTAATTGTCCAGCTGACAATAATTGTCATTACATGGTTGACATATCTCCTGGCTGGGAGTTATAGAGCCACATGAAAGCTACAATCATATGTTTACTGGTGACATCACAGCGTCCCTCCACAACCACATGCAGTACAGGTCACCATTACATCAGACTGGTGAGCTCTGCGCTGGACGGTTTTATATGAGTAGAATGCTGCCTCTAACGGGACGAGACCCTTGGATGATGTCATCAGCCTGTGGTGTTGTCCCGTTAAAGGGTGAGTATGAGGACCTCTTAGGAAGGAGTAAAGGGAAGGAGAGGGGTGTGTGTGAGAGGAGAGAAAGTATGTGTTTGTGGGTGAGAATAGAGCGATGGTAGAAGGGGCTTCATGGCCCACAGATCTGACTTCCTGAGGTACCCCCCCCGTGGCAGCACCACCCCTTCACGCAGGGAAAATCAATCAGGAACATTGTGTGTGTGTGTGTGTGTGTGTGTGTGTGTGTGTGTGTGTGTGTGTGTGTGTGTGTGTGTGTGGTGGGGATATTGAAGGTGCATGAGAAAGGAGTTGGGCGGAGGGGAGTAGGCAGAAACAGACACAAACCGGTGCTAGCCTTACACATCCCTGGAAAAGGGGCCATGACCCCTAGTACACTTAAACAGCATTTCAGTGGCAGAGACACAGAGAGGGTGACGACTTACCTACCACAGTACCACAGAGCAAAGGGGGGAGGAGGAAGGAGGGGGTGTCTGATCTAGATTAGTAATGGGGGATAAATATGGTGACCTACTGGGATGATATTCTTTCTGATGGTTATATTTCTATGATCACCCAGTTTGGGTTAGAAACGTTGTACTATTAAACACTTTTGGCAGCATTATACCAGGATTTATTTTTTGTTCTACAATATTTCTACATTGTTTTTTCTATCGTCATAATAACCCAATGTCTCAGCGGTAGCTGGAATATGAAATGAATGGCCACTATATGATGTGTTTGTATATAATGATCACAGTCATGCTAACCACTTCATATTCCTCAATCGAGGTAACCTAGAAGTTGGGTGCGAGTGTCTTTGATTCAAAATAGTTTCAATGTTCTCTGATTTTTCTTCCCGGCATATGTTCTTCCCTCTTAGGCTGTGGCTACTGTGCACTTGGGACCTGAGCTTACTGTATTGAGTGATTCCTCACGAAACCAAGACAACAACAAAAATGCCATGATTTTGGGGATTTTCACAAAATTGAATCCATAGAATGGTCCTTTGGAAGGAGGATTGTTGGCCTATACAATGAGTATTCAAAACATTAAGAACACCTGCTCTTCCATGACAGACTGACCAGGTGAATCCAGGTGAAAGCTATGATCCCTTATTGATGTCACTTGTTAAATCCACTTCAAATCAGTCTAGATGAAGAGCAGGAGACAGGTTAAGGAATGGTTTCTAAGCATTGAGACAATTGAGGCCACGGATTGTGTCTGTGTGCCATTCAGAGGCTGAATCAGCAAGAGAACAGATTTAAGTGCCTTTGAACAGGGTATGATAGTAGGCGCCAGGAGCATTACCCAAAGGACATCCAGCCAACTTGAGTCAACATGGACCAGCATCCCTGTGGAATGCTTTCGACACCTTGTAGATTCCATGTCCTGATGATTTTGGTGCAACTCAATATTAGGAAGGTGTTCCTAATATTTGGAATACTCAGTGTGTGTGACATAAGTATGTCGAAGTATAATTGGGAAATTACCCAGGCCTCCTTTAAGACTCCATAATGTTTCATTTGTAGGTGCTACAAAATATTAAGTTTCACCACTTGCTCTGTAATATGAGTAGTATTTTGATTTCAAATATGATTATTTTTTACATTAATTTATATTGAAACATTAAATGTTTGATTTGGCAAATGTTTCTATATATTGTTTACCATAATATACTCCACGCAGAAATCTAAGTTCCAGAGTGACATCTTTGCTACTTTTAGATTTATGTTCAAATTTGCAAGCATTACTGAGTGAATGTGAAAATGGATTCAAAATGGTCACCCTCTGTTGGTAATTTGCAGGATGTGCAACGATACAGGACAGCTGTGATTTGTTACATTGCCTACTATACCAATTTGTCTGTGTAAAATGGGCCATACATTTAAAACTAGCAGAGATCCCACCCTGGAACTTTGATATGCCGGTAGAGTATATTATGTTCAACAATATACAGTGCCTTGCGAAAGTATTCGGTCCCCTTGAACTTTGCGACCTTTTGCCACATTTCAGGCTTCAAACAAAGATATAAAACTGTATTTCTTTGTGAAGAATCAACAACAAGTGGGACACAATCATGAAGTGGAACGACATTTATTGGATATTTCAAACTTTTTGAACAAATCAAAAACTGAAAAATTGGGCGTGCAAAATTATTCAGCCCCCTTAAGTTAATACTTTGTAGCGCCACCTTTTGCTGCGATTACAGCTGTAAGTCGCTTGGGGTATGTCTCTATCAGTTTTGCACATCGAGAGACTGACATTTATTCCCATTCCTCCTTGCAAAACAGCTCGAGCTCAGTGAGGTTGGATGGAGAGCATTTGTGAACAGCAGTTTTCAGTTCTTTCCACAGATTCTCGATTGGATTCAGGTCTGGACTTTGACTTGGCCATTCTAACACCTGGATATGTTTATTTTTGAACCATTCCATTGTAGATTTTGCTTTATGTTTTGGATCATTGTCCTGTTGGAAGACAAATCTCCGTCCCAGTCTCAGGTCTTTTGCAGACTCCATCAGGTTTTCTTCCAGAATGGTCCTGTATTTGGCTCCATCCATCTTCCCATCAATTGTAACCATCTTCCCTGTCCCTGCTGAAGAAAAGCAGGCCCAAACCATGATGCTGCCACCACCATGTTTGACAGTGGGGATGGTGTGTTCAGGGTGATGAGCTGTGTTGCTTTTTACGCCAAACATAACGTTTTGCATTGTTGCCAAAAGTTCAATTTTGGTTTCATCTGACCAGAGCACCTTCTTCCACATGTTTGGTGTCTCCCAGGTGGCTTGTGGCAAACTTTAAACAACACTTTTTATGGATATCTTTAAGAAATGGCTTTCTTCTTGCCACTCTTCCATAAAGGCCAGATTTGTGCAATATACGACTGATTGTTGTCCTATGGACAGAGTCTCCCACCTCAGCTGTAGATCTCTGCAGTTCATCCAGAGTGATCATGGGCCTCTTGGCTGCATCTCTGATCAGTCTTCTCCTTGTATGAGCTGAAAGTTTAGAGGGACGGCCAGGTCTTGGTAGATTTGCAGTGGTCTGATACTCCTTCCATTTCAATATTATCGCTTGCACAGTGCTCCTTGGGATGTTTAAAGCTTGGGAAATCTTTTTGTATCCAAATCCGGCTTTAAACTTCTTCACAACAGTATCTCGGACCTGCCTGGTGTGTTCCTTGTTCTTCATGATGCTCGCTGCGCTTTTAACGGACCTCTGAGACTATCACAGTGCAGGTGCATTTATACGGAGACTTGATTACACACAGGTGGATTGTATTTATCATCATTAGTCATTTAGGTCAACATTGGATCATTCAGAAATCCTCACTGAACTTCTGGAGAGAGTTTGCTGCACTGAAAGTAAAGGGGCTGAATAATTTTGCACACCCAATTTTTCAGTTTTTGATTTGTTAAAAAAGTTTGAAATATGCAATAAATGTCGTTCCACTACATGATTGTGTCCCACTTGTTGATTCTTCACAAAAAAATACAGTTTTATATCTTTATGTTTGAAGCCTGAAATGTGGCAAAAGGTCGCAAAGTTCAAGGGGGCCGAATACTTTCGCAAGGCACTGTATATAGAAAATTGCCAAATCTAAATCTGTGATTTTTTAAATATTCCTGTTTATATTATTCAATATTCATAAATTAGTGCAGACAAAAATAGTGACTAAAATATTAGTCAAACACCTATTTTCCAGTGGCAAATTGAAGAGACTATAACTGTCTAAATAGACAGAAAAAAAAATAATCATTTCAGTTTACTGAAGCGAGACAACATTTTCCCTGTGACTAAAATCTGACTAAGTGGACTGGACAAGAGTTTTTGGAAAGATTGATGAACAATTCATATTTGCAGCACAGATTCGCAGCGTAGTTCAATTCAGCAGTACGAAGGATGAGTCACACTAGGCAAACACAGCCTACATACAGTATGCTGATGAGCTGTGGGGCAGCAAGCAATGAGCTGGTGAGCTGCGGGGGAGCAAGCGATGAGCGTGGGCATACAGGAAGCCACCGCTTCGCCTCCGATTATACACATCGCGCAGGCGACTGTTGCTTCACCGCCAGCATTCTTGTTAGCTACCCTTTACCTGGTTAAGAAACACAAGCTGCTTTGTGAAAATAAAAACAATTGCAACATTGACTAATAGGAAAACATGTTTTTCTCTCCCATGAGTAGGCTATAGAAAAGTAGGCTGTCTTCGAAATGCAGTCTCGCTCAACCCTCCCACTTTTCCCACCGCATTTCATATACAGGTTCTGTAGCCAACGTAGCCAAGTCTTCCTCTTTTCTTCAGAGAAAATGGCTTGATTCTAGTTCAAAAGACATGATCTATAATACTGGTGCCAAGTTTTCTTCTCTTTCTATCGTGCATTGGTGGGGCGCATTTTATATTCATTAAGCATATCGCGGGTCGTTCTAAAACTAGGCTACTATCGGACCGGACCGGTAACCTTTTGTTTAGGCTGCACCTTGTTTAGGCTGCACCTTGTTCAGTCATGTTACCTTCATTAGTCAGCTACATCCTGGATGCAGGATGCAACGTTTTGGAATATTAAGATAGCATATTTCTATGTAGAACAAACATGCCTCTTTGACACATAGAATAATGAATAACGTTGGCTCTATTTATGGAATTTCTATCTCCAACATTCAAGATCGTTTATTTTTTTAACTGAACGTGGCTCTGGTAACATATAACCAGTAGCCTATAATGCAAACATTTTGTGGCACAGAAAGTAAGGAAAAGGGATAGCAAACAATGTATTGACTCGAGCACCGGGACTCGGAATTCAGCCATAGGGACTGGTGACTCGACCATTGGATGACTTGGACTTGGGACTCGAGCACAGAGGACTTGGGACTCGATTCTGGGCGAAACAGTCATTAGCTCCCGTTCTGCTTTTGGACATCAATGTGGCTGCGGCATCTGTGGAACGTTGGTAACAATGGCAATGACGTGACCGAGTGATGGAGGTGCAGCCCATACCAATTTGCCAATACTTTGCAGCAGCATCTGGTTATTGTGCTACTACTCTCTCATTATTCAAATGTCAAATGTTTTGATTGAGGCTATGATATTGTAGTCAGAATTACTAAGACTAGACTAAATCTGAAAGAAAAGAGTGCCAAAATTAACACTTAGATTTTTTATTATTGAAATCAAAATACTACTCCCATTACAGAGCAGGAGGAAAAACTTAATTTGACACCAATTCTTGCTTAAAGGAGGCCTTGGTTAGCCAAAATGTTATAAATATGCCAACTCTGATGATCAATTATGCTTTTAGATACAAGTGTCAAATGTCAACCATCCTTTTTCCAAAGGACCATTCTATGAATGAACATCTCCCAAATCATGTCATTTTTTTTTGTCCTGGTTTCGTGATGCGATCACTATTATCTCCAAAGCATAATATTCTCACATGATCAGCAGCTCTAATGTGCCCTAAACACGGCTGAGGAATTCAATGTACCGCCGAAAGACTAGACTACGCAATCTATCAATGTGATAAGATACAGTAGAAAACATCATATGGTCGCACACAACAACCAAAGCAGCTGAACACAGCAGCGTGAAACAACATGCTCATTTAATGTTTGCCTACGAGGAATAGCACATGACCTCTGCGTTCAATTAAGTATTCTATTCAATTCCTCCCCTAGTGATTCGATGGTTAAACTACACTCTCCGCTCAAAAGGCCCTTCTCACTTTACCTCACAGGATGAAGTATTTCCTGAATTGTTTGAGCAAAAGTCCTCCATTCAACAACCGCCCACCCCCTCCGCCCCACTCCTCTTCCCCTTCCCTTTTTGAGACAACGGGACTTCTCCCAAATTAACAATCCCCACAATTTGAAAAGAGCCACTGATTTGAGGTGCCATTGTGTGGTGGGAGCAGGGTTGGCCCCCACAAGTGGCTGGGCTCTCTCTTATCACGGAGCTCTGCTGTCTGTGTGGAACTTTATGGCTTGTTATCCTACAGCACCCCCCTCAAATCTCCTGATGAGGATTGCTGAATGACTACTCTGACTACTACACTGACTCTAATGTGGCGGCATTTGCACCAAAAGAAAGGGAGGGAGAGAGGAAGGGAGGGAGAGAGGAAGTGGGGGAGGGAGAGATGAAGGGAGGGAGGGAGGGAGAGAGGAAGGGAGGGAGAGATGAAGGGGGGGGGATGAAGGGAGGGAGAGAGGAAGGGAGGGAGAGATGAAGGGAGGGAGAGAGGAAGTGAAGGGGGACGGCACCATAACATAATGGACTTGGAGGGTTGGTTAGCAAAGACAGCTGGGCCAACGACAGTGGAGGGGTGAAAATGAGCGATAACTGTGATGGCTGTTGTCCCCCACAAAACCCTAGAAAATTGTGCACACACACACACAGAGAGAGAGATATCAGCAACACCTATCCATGTCAAGGTGCATGTGCCGAACCACATATAGTGTAGACACTAACTGATATGTTCGCAACACATGCATCAATGTGCTTACCTCGATAACCTGCCTTGTATCCAACCTGAAGTTGAAGTCCCCAAAGACAAAATATGGCACCTTCTCAAACCGCTGGTCAGTGATCCTGAAAAACATGAAAATTATTTGTCATTAAAAGTGAATTGATCCAAGTGGAGTTGTATACTGTTGATGGGACTCTCTGCTGGGCCTTAGTGTTTGGTTGCCTCAGGGCATTTTATGAGGTGTACACCACCACCTGGTGGTAGCAACACTTGCAAGATGTTTGCACCCCTGTGGATAACAATGTGCAATATTCAACTAAAAATCAGTTAACGTGAATAGGTTTGTGCAGATTGGGGCCTTTCAAATGTTTTTATTCAAATCAAATCACATTTGTCACATGTGCAGGTGTAGACCTTACCGTGAAATGTTACTGGCAAGCCCTTAACCAACAATGCAGTTCAAGAAATAGAGTTAAGAAAATATTTACGAAATGAACTAAAGTAATAATGTCTATTAAAACTAACACAAAATACCAATACCGAGGCTATATACAGGGGGTGCGGAGGTATCACAATCAAACTGTGCAAGTCTCAAATTCCAATTAACAAAAATATAAACACAACATGTAAAGTGCGTAATGAGCTGAAATAAAAGATCCCAGAAATGTTCCATATGCACAAAAAACATATCTCTCAAATGTTGTGCACAAAAGTGTTTACATCCCTGTTAGTGAGAATGTTATCCTTTGTCAAGATAATCCATCCACCTGACAGGTGTGGCATATCAAGAAGCTGATTAAACAGCATGATCATTACACAGGTGCACCTTGCGCTTGGGACAATAAAAGGCCACTCTAAAATGTGCAGTTGTACGTCCAACACGGAGCGTGCAATTGTACGTCCGACACGCCCCACAACCGCAGACCACGTGTAACCATGCCAGCCCAGGACCTCCACATCCGGCTTCTTCACCTGCAGGATCGTCAGAGGGGGGGTGCATAGGAGCATTTCTCTCTGAAATAAAGCTCTTTTGTGAGGAAAAACTCATTCTGATTGTGGGTGGGCCTATGCCCTCCCAGGCCCACCCAGTCACGTGAAATCCATAGATTAGGGCCTAATGATTTTATTTCAAATGGACTGATTTCCATATATTAACTGTAACTCAGTAAACTCTTTGACATTTTTGTATGTTGCATTTATGTTTTGGGTCAGTATATGTTCTAGTTTGTGATTGAGTTGATTTGAACATGCTATTCCAAATGGCATATGACGAGATCTGACTGAGTGTGCCTGCAGAGGCGTCATACACCCATTATTTAGGTGACAGAAAGGGGGATGTGCTGAAGCCACCATGCCTGCAAAAATATTTTGGAAGTAATGTATATGCATGTATTAATGTCTACATTAGTTTTGCCACATTTATGCTATTACAAACACTTTTTAATGCATACTTTTAAATGATATTACACTTTTGAGATTACTAATGTTACTGTCCTCACTACAATTACTTAAATAGTTACATGTCATTTTGTTCTTGAAACATTTAATTGAATTATACTGTGACGACCCTCCCACTCTGTCTGCCGTATTTCTTCTCTTGGCTCTAGTTTTCCTTCTTAGGATGCCGGTGGGCGGAGCCGGGAGGGTCGTCAGCGACATGGGACACACCTGGGCCCGTGTGCGTCCCAGGATAAATACACCACTTCCCTATTCATGGAGGAGACTCTCTCCATGCAGACACCTTTATAGATTGTGTTGTGGTTCTTGGTGGCCTTTTGTTTGAATGCTTTGGCACCTTTCAACACCCCGCATAATCACATTTATGCATGCAAAACACTCACTTACACTACTGATTACACACACCATTGTAAATTGTATTTAGTTTACTTAATAAATATATTTTTGTTATTCCTAATCTCCACCTTGTCTCCCTTTTTTGTTACGGACTTCGAGCCGGTTCGTGACAAGTTGGGGCTCATCCGGGATCTTGAAGGTATTGTGTTTGGGAGAAAACGTGGTGTTAATGTTAAACTCTGTAGGTGCTTTGCATCTTTTGTTAGAGCTTGTTTGTGTTGTAATGTTTGGTGCCCAGTATTGGTTGCCTTTTGTTTGTTAGGTAAACGTGCCACTGTGGTGGATAGTTGGTTGTGTGCTGCATTGAAGAGTATATTGGGTAGTTTCCAGGCCCCTGCCCAGGCTGGAGACTCTTGCTCTACTTGCTGTTGGGACATTGGTCTGGGTGAGTACAATTGTCTGTGTACCTCAGTGGGAGATTTGGGTAGGGTAGTGACACTTACTACCCGGAGCTATAGCCTTTTTCCGCTGTTAGGCTTAGTTATGGTTATTTTGTTTATTTGTGTGGTGTCTGTGGCCTGAGCTGTTGTCTCAGGGGCACATTTGTGGCTTGGGGTAATCTGCCAGCGTGCTGAGTGGTTTATTTCCTTGCCAGCGGGCTACGGTGCGTAATTACCCACTGCAAATCTGCACGAAGACTAGGGTTGTGTTTTATCTCATCTCTCTGTGGTGCCTAGTGTGATTGTCACTTCTCTTGTGGTCTGGTGTGGTCAGCAGAGCGGGAAGAGAATTGTATTTACTTCTGATTATGTCGTCTAATGTAGACTAGTTAATTCGCTTTCCATCAGAGGAACTGTTAGAATTAAGTACTAAAGAACAGCTGTTAAAGATCGCTGAACACTACAAGATTGAAATTAGTGATAAACGTAGTCAATTCTGCTACGTTGATGTTGCCAAAATGTAATAAGGACCCTGGGATGTTATTTTCGTTGGAGCTTGTTGCTGACACGCCCTGTCCCTGAATGTTTATGTGACTGATCATTGTTTGGTATTGTCCTGTTCTGTCGCTTCTGGTCTCTTTTCTTCTTTCCTCTTAAACATTGCTTCCTGTGCACAAAGGTTGCTGAGGTCTGGGGAGGTTGCGGTTGGCTGGGGCAAATGGAAGTGTGAACATGTACACCATCAATTTGGGACGCAGAGGCTGGGATGTTTCGGGGTCCTTGTTGGTCACCGGTTTTATGGGGGGGGGGGGTCGTCAGCTACATGGGAAACACCTGGGCCTGGGATAAATACACCACTTCCCCATTCATGGACACTCTCTCCATGCAGACACCTTTATTGGTGTTTTTGTGGCCTTTTGGTTGTATGCTTTGGCACCTTTCAACACCCTGCATTATCACATTTATGCATGCCAAACACTACTGATTACACACACTTAACAATGGTATTTATTTAATTTAATTGTATTTTGTTATTCTTGTCTCCCTTTTGTTACGGAACTTCGAGCCGGTTTGTGACAATACAAAGCATCAGCAATCCCGTGTCTTCAGAAAGTATTCCACATTTTGTTACAACCTGTATTAAAAATGTCTTACCCATCTACACACAATACCCCATAATGACCAAGACAACATGTGTATTGAAAAATGAATATCCAATCTACCGGAGTCAGTACCACATTTGTGTCTAAGAGCTTTGCACATTCAAGTTGATTGTTAATAGCTGGACAGCCATTTTCATGTCTTGACAGACTTAAGCCAAATCTAACTAGGCCACTCAGGAACATTCAATGTCTTGGTAAGTAACTCCACATGAGTGCCTGTTGAAAAGCAGACAAGGTTTTCCTCTATGATATTTTTTGCCTGTGCTTAGCATACTAAACTCCATAGTTGGGTAGCCTAGTGGTTAGAGCATTGGACTAGTAACCGGAAGGTTGCAAGTTCAAACCCCAGAGCTGACAAGGTACAATTGTCGTTCTGCCCCTGAACAGGCAGTTAACCCACTGTTCCCAGGCCGTCATTGAAAATAAGTTTCTTTGCCGCAGTTTATTGTAGTGCCTTGACTGAAAATATTCCAAAACATGCAATGTCAAATAGGTTAGTGTTGTGCCATTCAGTTTTAAAGTCACCATTGGCCTCATGGTGAAATTCAGGAAGGATGCCTGTATTGTGACTCAAAAGTGTAATTTACATCTTCCCTGTGCTCAAAGGGATATTCAATGTATGTTTTTTTCTACCAATAGCTGCCCTTTGTTGCAAGGCATTGTCCTTTGTGGTTAAATCTGTACTGCAGGACCTTACAGATATTTGTACACCCTTTTAAATCAGTTGAATCTGCTACTTCAGCTACACCTGTTGCTGACAAGTGTATAAAATTGAGAACACATCCTTACTGAAGAGCTCAGTGACTGACACAGTACACCACCTTTCCAAAAAATCTGTTATGTTAGAGCTGCCCCGGTGAGCTGTAGGTGCAGTTGTGACGTGGAAACTTCTAGAAGCAACAGCGGCTCACAGAACATGAGTCCTCGTCAGCACAACGACTGTTCGTCTGGAGCTTCTTGAAATGGGTTTCCATGGCAGAGCGTCAGCTGGAGTGGTGTAAAGGTTGCCACGGACACCAGGAGAGCACTCCCTGCCCCAGTGCATAGTGCAGGAGGAATAATGGTCTGGGCTTGGCTCCTTAACGCTACAGCATACAATGCCATTCTGAGCTTCCAACAGTTTGGGGAAGGCCCTTTTCCATTTCAGCCTGACGAGGTCCATACAGAAAGGGTATGTTGATCGGTGTGGAAGAACTTGACTGGTCTGCACAGAACCCTGACTTCACCCCATCAAACACCTTACATCCAAATGACATAACACACAATACATTATCATAAGGTAGCTTAGCGTTTAAAAGCATTGGGCCAGTAACTGAAAGGTCGCTGGTTCGAATTCCTGAGCCGGCAAGGTGGAAAAATCATCCGTTCTGCCCTTGAGCATGGCAGTTAACCCTCAACAGCTGCTCCCCTGATGACGTGGTCGTTGATTAAGGCAGCCTACGGCACCTCTGATTCAGAGAGGTTGGGTTAAATGTTGACACATTTCAGTTGAGTGCAACTGACTAGGTATTCCATTTCTCGTGTCTAAGCTTAACTATTGAGCTGTCTGTATCCTCCTGACTGGTGGTTCATTTTTTAAAATAAACTAAAATGTGCTTCTCTGCTAAAATCTGGGTAAAAGATTGAAAGGAATGTGAGTTTTATTCAGTACATTTAGTAATTGCTTGTATTTCTAAATTCCTGCAACCTTGCCAGCAGGCATGCCAGCTAACTTGATTGATAGCCTGAAGTGGCTTGGTGCTAGTTTGGTTCCCGATCACCCAGTCACATATCTAGCTGGCTAGCTAAAGCCAACTTAATATAATTCCTAGGTGGCTAGAATTACAGAGAATAATAACATTTAGATTTTATTTAATCATCAAGAAGGAAAGGCTCCGTAGCTTGATCAAATGTTAATTTACAAGCATACCTCTTGCAAGTCCTTCCCATCACTGGCAGCTAAACTCAAATTAAACACTGTCTCTCTGCTCTGTGGTGCACCACTTACTAGGGAGAATTGGGGGAAAGAATACTCTTTGCCTGGTCCAGTCAGTGTGGCCCATCCACAAAATATGATAGAACATTTAGTCATTCATTTAACATCTGACAAATTAAAAAACAGGAGAAAACTGAGGGGGCATGTGCTCTCTATGGGCATCTGCTATACTTTGCATGGGATTTGTGCAGTCATGAACTCGGTCCCAATATCCACACTTGCATACTACTTAGTATGTGGTGATGTCATGAACATATGTAACAGAGTTAAGAATATGCCGTAAGCTTGAAATGTCAGGGATGGAGCCATCCAATCGGTACCTTTTGGGTGGTTCAACATGTTGGAACGTTGTCAAGGAGGGTGGTCATGTGCATGCGAAGCAGGATCACTGGTTTGAGCACAGTAAGGGGCAGTCGGACAGTGGAGGAAGCTAAGCTGTTAACAGTACGCGGTCCCCGTTACACATGGTTCCTGTACCCAAGAATGCAAAAGTAACTGAACTATATGACTATCGCCTCGTAGCACTAACTTCGGTGATCATGAAGTACTTTGAGAGACTAGTTAACGATACTATCACCGCCATCTTACCTGTCACCCTAGACCCACTTCATCAACCTGGCCAAGGCTTTCGACTCTGTCAATCACCGTATTCTTATCGGCAGACTCAACAAATGACTGCCTCTCCTGGTTCACTAAATACTTCTCAGATAGAGTTCAGTGTGTCAAATCGGAGGGCCTGTTGTCCGGACCTCTGGCAATCTCTATGGGATTACCACAGGGTTCAATTCTCGGGCCGACTCTTTTCTCTGTATATATCAACAATGTCGCTCTTGCTGCTGGTGATTCCCTGATCAACCTCTACGCAGACGACACCATTCTGTATACATCTGGCCCTTTTTTGGACACTGTGTTAAAAAATCTACAAACGAGCTTCAACACTCCTTCCGTGGCCTCAAACTGCTCTTAAACGCTAGTAAAACTAAATGCATGCTTTTCAACCGATCGCTGCCCGCACCCGGCCGACGAGCATCACTACTCTGGGCGGTTCTGACTTAGAATATCAGGCTAGACTGTAAACTCTCCATCCAGACTCACATTAAGCATCTCCAATCCAAAATTAAATCTAGAGTCGGCTTCCTAATTCACAACAACGCCTCCTTCACTCACGCTGCCAAACATACCCTTGTAAAACTACAAAATAGCCTCCAAATCTATTCAGCAAACTGGATGCAGTCTATCACAGTGCCATCCTGTTTGTCACCAAAGCCCCATATACCACCCACCACTGCGACCTGTATGCTCTCGTCGGATGGCCCTCACTACATATTCGTCACCAGACCCACTGGCTCCAAGTCATCTATAAGTCTTTGCTTGGTAAAGCTACACCTTATCTCAGCTCACTGGTCACCATAACAACACCCACCCATAGCAGCGCTCCAGCAGGTATATCTCACTGGTCATCCCCAAAGCCAACACCTCCTTTGGCTGCCTTTCCTTCCAGTTCTCTGCTGCGAATGACTGGAATGAATTGCAAAAATTGCTGAAGTTGGAGACATATCTCCCTCACTATCTTTAAGCATCAGCTATCTGAGCAGCTTACCGATCGCTGCAGCTGTACACAGCCCATCTGTAAACAGCTCATCCAACTACCGACCTCATCCCCATATTGTTTTATTTACTTTTTTGCTCGCCAGTATTTCTACTTGCACATCATCTGTACATTTATCACTCCAGTGTTAATTTGCTAAACTGTAATTACTTTGCTACTATTGCCTATTTATTGCCTTACCTCCTCACGTCATTTGCACATACTGTATATAGACTTTTTCTAATGTGTTATTGACTATGTTTGTTTAGTCCATGTCTAACTCGGTCTTGTTGTTTGTCGCACTGTTTTGCTTTATCTTGGCCAGGTCGCAGTTGTAAATGAGAACTTGTTCTCAACTAGCTTACCTGGTTAAATAAAAATAAAAATGTCAATATGCTTACCGCCCAAATAGGTCCACAGACGATGCAATCGCCATCACACAGCCCTATCCGATCTGGACAAGAGGAATACCTATGTAAGAATGCTGTTTATTGACTATAGCTGAGCATTCAACACCATAGTACCCTCCAAGCTCGAGGCCCTGGGTCTGAACCCCGCCCTGTGCAATTGTGTCCTGGACATTCTGACGGGCCGCCCCAGGTGGTGAAGGTAGGAAACAACATCACCGGCCTCCTGAGTGGCGCAGTGGTCTAAGGCGCTACACCGCAGTGCTAGTGGTGCCACTAGAGAGTCTGGGTTCGAGTCCAGGCTCTGTCGCAACCGGCAGCGACCGTGAGACCCATAGGGCAACTGCACCACTCACAACCGCAGGGCTCTCCAAAGGGTGGTGAGGTCTGCACAACGCATCACCGGGGGCCAAAGAGAGCATCACGGACAACAACCAAACGAGCCACTGCCTGTTCACCAAGCTACCATCCAGAAGGCGAGGTCAGTACAGGGTGCATCAAAACTGTGACAGAAGCTGTTTTTCAGACTCTCTATCTTAAGGCCATCAGACTGTTAAACAGCCATCACTAACATTGAGTGGCTGCTGCCAACATACTGACTCAAATCTCTAGCCACTTTAATAATTAAATATTGGATGTAATAAATGTATCACGAGTCCCTTTAAACAATACCACTTTATATAATGTTACATACCCTACATTACTCATCTCATATGTATATACTGTACTCTGTACCATCTACTGCATCTTGCCTATGCCGCACGGCCATCGCTCGTACATAAGTTATATGTACATATTCTTATTTATTCCTTTACACTTGCGTGTATAAGGTAGTTGTTGTCAGCCAAGACCTCAAGAGAAATCAGCCAAGACCTCAGAAAGAAATTGTAGACCAGAAGTCTGGTCCATTCTTGGAAGCAATTTCCAAATACATGAAGGTATCACGTTCATCTGTACAAACAATAGTACGCAGCAGTCATACCGCTCAGGAAGGAGACGCGTTCTGTCTCCTAGAGATGAACGTACTTTGGTGAGAAGGAGTGCAAATCAATCCCAGAACAACAGCAATGAACCTTGTGAAGATGCTGGAGGAAACAGGCACAAAAGTATCTATATCCACAGTAAAACGAGTCCTATATCAACATAACCCGAAAGGCCTCTCAGCAAGGAAAAAGCCACTGCTCCAAAACTGCCATAAAAAAGCCCGACTACGGTTTGCAACTGCACATGGGAACAAAGATCATACTTTTTGGAGAAATGTCCTCTGGTCTGATGAAACAAAAATAGAACTGTTTGGCCATAATGACCATCGTTATGTTTGGAGGAAAAAGGCGGAGGCTTGCAGGCCGAAGAACACCATCCCAACCGTGAAGCACGGGGGTGGCAGTATCATGGTGTGGGGGTGCTTTGCTGCAGGAGGGACTGGTGCACTTCACAAAATAGATGGCAACATGAGGGAGGAAAATTGTATGTATATATTGAAGCAACATCAAGACATCAGTCGGGAAGTTTAAGCTTGGTCGCAAATGTGTCTTCCAAATGGACAATGACCCCAAGAATACTTCCGAAGTTGTGGCAAAATGGCTAAAGGACAACAAAGTCAAGGTATTGGAGTGGCCATCACAAAGCCCTGACCTCAATCCCATAGGAAATGTGAGGGCAGAACTGAGAAATCGTGTGCGAGCAAGGAGGCATACAAACCTGACTCAGTTACACCAGCTCTGTCAGGAGAAACGGGCCAAAATTCATCCTTATCCTTATTGTGGGAAGCTTGTGGAAGGCTATCCGAAACATTTGACCCAAGCTAAACAATTTAAAGGCAATGCTACGAAATACTAATTGAGTGTATGTAAACTTCTGACCCACTGGGAATGCGATGAAAGAAATAACAGCTGAAATTAATCATTCTCTACTATTATTCTGACATTTCACATTCTTGAAATGAAGTGGTGATCCTAACTGACCTAAAACAGGGAATTTTTACTAGGATTAAATGTCAGGAATTGTGAAAAACTGATTGTAAATGTATTTGGCTAAGGTGTATGTAAACTTCTGATTTCAACTGTAATATAGAGCTGTGTGTGTGAGTTAGGGAGGATTCATGGAGTCCAGATCCTAGGTTCATGGAATGCTTCCAGATCTACAGCAGAACCGGCATCCAAGTGCATTTAAAACGCACATAAGCGACATATAATTAACTTCCTATACCTAATAATTTACTTAAGAGGCCCCATCTAACAGAGGAGAGATAAGAAATTAAGATTATGGCAGTAGCACTGCAAGCCTACTTGTGTAATTAATGATTCAGGATGCTAGCACCTCGCTAATCGGGGGGGATAAATCTCTGGGTGGAGGGTGGACTCCTTCCCAGACCCCTGAAAACAATATATTTATGAGGCTGTAAAAAGAGAAGGCACTCAGTGGTGGGTTCCTTCCTAGTCCTCCATCATAAAGCACCACCACAGACCAGGCAGAATAGGAGCGATGGGGAGGGGAGGGGGGAGAGTGGGGGGACAGCAGCCTGGGAAAATTTGTTTGTTGTGGGGGGATGCTGGTGGCTGGATGGAGTTAACACACACGATGTCATCATTGACCTTCCAATAGACAAGCTTCAAGAGACTGAAAGAACACTATTCAACTACGAGGATAGTTCCCCCTGTATTTTTTTGTGTGGTGCAAGTAGCCAATGGAATGGTCACTTAAAGACAGTAACATTTCTTTAGTTTAAAAGTTGTGTTTGCAAACCATGTGTCTCAGTGTCCGAGGGCCAAATGGGCCACAATGAAAATACAAGTTAGTCTGTAAAAAATACATAGATTTCTAACTAAAGTAAAGGGCAGTGACAGTCTTGGAATTTGAGATGACGGTAATTGGCCAGGCCATTGTACACAGTCGCCAACATAACCATCACTTTTTTACATGGCTATGCTTCTTAATGAAAACCTACTTGAAACAAGCCATTACACATCATTGATATCATGGCATTCCATTATGATTATTGAGGTTATTACTTTTAAATATTAAAAATAGACTAATTAAGAAATGCCAGGTTTGAAAGCGTCTGTCGTATTTTCATATTGACACAACATTAAAGGATTCAAAATAAACATATGCCTACTTGTCCTTGTCTGTTGGCTTTTCTGCATATAAACAAATACATATCGATCCCATTGAAATGAACTCTGATTGGGTTTTCTCCCTGTTATTTTTTATTTTACCTTTAATGAACTTGGCAAGTCAGTTAAGAACAAATTCTTATTTTCAATGACGGCCTAGTGGGTTAAATGCCTTGTTCAGGGGCTCAATGACAGATGTTTACCTTGTCAGCTCGGGGATTCAATCTTGCAACCTTCCGGTTACTAGTCCAACGCTCTAACCACTAGGCTACCTGCCACCCCAGACCTTCCCCAGACATGCTTCAAGAGACTGAAAGAGCACTAATTCTGAAAAATGTGCATAATGTCACAAACCCTACTGCTGCGGTCATTCGATGGCAGTGACACATTTTCTTCAATGAGAGGGCACTGTAATGAGATACACAATGTAGCCTAAGCTACTGAAAACAAGCCTTTTTCTTCGCGGAAGTTAGAGTAGCAGTGACCCAGTGTATTGCCATTTGGAACACGTGACAGATACTGATATTGAGCATTTCCGGTCACAACTTGCAGACTTGTTTACGTGTTGCTGTGCGTTTTGTTGCTAAACTTACTTTGCTACCTGACAACTTTACGGTTTTTACTTTTTAATTACCGTTTATATTTTTAGTTTTTCACTCACTCAACTTTTTTTCATTCAACTTTTTTCACTCCGGACGCTTTATCTGGACGTGGTTCGTCAGGACCTTCAACAACCGAAGCTAAGTAGTAACATTGACATGATGCCTTCTAATTGCAGTCGCTGTACTCATAATATACAGGAGAACGATCGCCTTACGGCGAGGATAGCTGTGCTGCCAGCCCAGCTTCAGACGCAATCGATAGGCAAGGGTAATTTCAGTGTAGGAAAAGATGAAACAGCATCTGTGCCACCAGTAAGTACAGATAGTAATGTTAGTACAAATCCCCTCGCACGGTCCCCGCAGCCGGCAGAAACGTTTTCCCCATTAAGCAGCGAGTCGGAGTCTGAGGCCGAGCCTTCTCGTCTCTACTCCTCCCATTACGGGGTCTGAGACGCCGAAGCTTCCCACCATTATCTCTGACAAATTGAAAACCCTAGACATTGGCGCCTCCATTACCCGCAGTATTAGACTTAAAACGAATCATCCAGCGATCATACACTGTTTACCAGGGGGCAGGGCTACCGACGTGAAGGCTAATCTGAAGATGGTGCTGGCTAAAGCTAAACTGGCGAGTGTAGAGAGTATAGAGATATTGTTATCCACGTCGGCACCAACAATGTTAGGATGAAACAGTCAGAGATCACCAAGCGCAACATAGCTTCAGCGTGTAAATCAGCTAGAAAGATCTGTCGGCATCGAGTAATTGTCTCTGCCCCCCCCCCAGTTAGGGGGAGTGATGAGCTCTACAGCAGAGTCTCACAACTCAATTGCTGGTTGAAAACGGTTTTCTGCACCTCCCAAAAGCATTTGTAGATAATGGGCCCTCTTTCTGGGACTCACCCACAAACAGGACCAAGCCTGGCCTGCTGAGGAGTGACGGACTCCATCCTAGCTGGAGGGGTGCTCATCTTATCTACCAACAAAGACAGGGCTCTAACTCCTCTAGCTCCACAATGAAATAGGGTGCAGGCCAGGCAGCAGGCTGTTAGCCAGCCTGCCAGCTAAGTGGAGTCTGCCACTAGCACAGTCAGTGTAGTCAGCTCAGCTATCCCCATTGAGACAGTGTCTGTGCCTCGACCTAGGTTGGGTAAAACTAAACATGGCGGTGTTCGCATTAGCAATCTCACTAGGATAAAGACCTCCTCCATTCCTGCAATTATTGAAATAGATTGTGATACCTCACATCTCAAAATAGGGCTACTTAGTCCCTAACTTCAAAGGCAGTTATAGTCAATGAACTAATTACTGATCATAATCTTGATGCGATTGGCCTGACTGAAACATGGCTTAAGCCTGATGAATTTACTGTGTTAAATGAGGCCTAACCTCCTGGTCACACTAGTGACCATATCCCCCGTGCATCCCGCAAAGGAGGAAGTGTTGCTAAAATTTACGATAACAAATTTCAATTTACCAAAAAATATATATGTTTTCATCTTTTGAGCTTCTTGTCATGAAATCTATGCAGCCTACTCAATCACTTTGTATAGCTACTGTTTACAGGCCTCCTGGGCCATATACAGCGTTCCTCATTGAGTGTCCTGAATTCCTATCGGACATTGTACTCATAGCAGATAATATTCAAATTTTTGGTGACTTTAATATTCACATGGAAAAGTCCACAGACCCACTCCAAAAGGCTTTCGGAGCCATCATCGTGGGTTTTGTCCAACATGTCTCTGGACCGACTCAATGTCACAGTCATACTCTGGACTTAGTTTTGTCCCATGGAATAAATGTTGTGGATCTTAATGTTTTTCCTCATAATCCTGGACTATCGGACCACCATTTTGTTACGTTTGCAATTGCAACAAATAATCTGCTCAGACCCCAACCAAGGAGCATCAAAAGTCGTGCAAAACAACTGTAAATTTCAGTGTTCCTCAAGGTTCCGTTTTAGGAGAACTATTGTTTTCACTATATATTTTATCTCTTGGGGATGTCATTTGAAAACATAATGGTAACTTTCACTAAGCGGGTGACACACAGCTGTACATTTCATTGAAAAATGGTGAAGCCCCAAAATTGCCCTCGTTAGAAGTCTGTGTTTCAGACATAAGGAAGTGGATGGCTGCAAACTTTCTACTTTTAAACTCGGACAAAACAGAGATGCTTGTTCTAGGTCCCAAGAAACAAAGAGATCTTCTGTTGAATCTGACAATTAATCTTAATGGTTGTACAGTCGTCTCAAATAAAACTGTGAAGGACCTTGGCGTTACTCTGGACCCTGATCTCTCTTTTGACGAACATATCAAGACCATTTCAAGGACAGCTTTTTCCATCTATGTAACATTGCAAAAATCAGAAACCTTCTGTCCAAAAATTATACAGAAAAATGAATCCATGCTTTTGTTACTTCTAGGTTAGACTACTTTCCGGCTACCCGGAAAAAGCACGAAATAAACTTCAGTTAGTGCTAAATACGGCTGCTAGAATCCTGACTAGAACCAAAAAAATTGACCATATTAATCCAGTGCTAGCCTCCCTACACTGGCTTCCTGTTAAGGCAAGGGCTGATTTCAAGGCTTTACTGCTCCTACCTATCTCTCTGATTTGGTCCTGCTGTACATACCTACACGTACGCTACGGTCAAAAGACGCAGGCCTCCTATCTCTTCAGTGGGTCATATGTAGTCTGGCCCAGGAGTGTGAAGGTGAACGGAAAGGCTCTGGAGCAACGAACCGCCCTTGCTGTCTCTGCCTGGCCGGTTCCCCTCTTTCCACTGGGATTCTCTGCCTCTAACCCTATTACAGGGGCTGAGTCACTGTCTTACTGGTGCTCTTTCATGCAGTCCCTAGGAGGGGTGCGTCATTTGAGTGGCTTGAGTCACTGATGTGATCTTGCTGTCTGGATTGGCGCCCCCCTTGGGTTGTGCTGTGGCGGAGAACTTTGTGGGCTATACTCGGCCTCGTCTCAGGATGATAAGTTGGTGGTTGAAGATATCCCTCTAGTGGTGTGGGGGCTGTGCTTTGGCAAAGTGGGTGTGGTTATATCCTTCCTGTTTGGCCCTGTTCGAGGGTATCATCGGATGGGGCCACAGTGCCTCCTAACCCCTCCTGTCTCAGCCTCCAGTATTTGTGCTGCAGTATTTTATGTGTCAGGGGGCTAGGGTCAGTTTGTTATATCTGGAGTACTTCTCCTGTCTTATCCGGTGTCCTGTGTGAATTTAAGTATTTTCTCTCTAATTCTCTCTTTCTTTCTCTCTCTCTCTCGGAGGGCCATGCATCAGGACTACCTGGCATGACTCCTTGCTGTCCCCAGTCCACCTGGCCGTGCTGCTACTCCAGTTTCAACTGTTCTGCCATATTATTATTGGACCATGCTGATCATTTATGAACATTTGAAAATCTTGGCCATGTTCTGTTATAATCTCCACCCGGCACAGCCAGAAGAAGACTGGCCACCCCACATAGCCTGGTTTCTTCCTAGGTTTTGGCCTTTCTAGGGAGTTTTTCCTAGGCACCGTGCTTCTACACCTGCATTGCTTGCTGTTTGGGGTTTTAGGCTGGGTTTCTGTACAGCACTGAGATATCAGCTGATGTACGAAGGGCTATATAAATACATTTGATTTGATTTAATGCAGGGAAACTTAAATCTAATTTCCACCAGGATGTTAAATGTGCAACGAGAGGGGAAAAAAACTATACACCACCTTTTCTCCACACACAGAGAAGCATACAACGCTCTCCCTCTGGCAAATTTTACCATAATTCTATCCTCCTGATTCCTGCTTACAAGCAAAAACTAAAGTAGGAAGCACCAGTGACTCGGTCAATAAAAAAAGTGGTCAGATGAAGCAGATGCTAAACTACAGGACTGTTTTGCTTGCACAGACTGCAATATGTTCCTGGATTCTTCCGGTGGCAGTCACTGGCATCGATGACGTCGTTCCCACAGTGACTGTACGTACATACCCCAACCAGAAGCCATGGATGGCAGGCAACATCCACACTGAGCTAAAGGGTAGACCTGCCATTTTCAAGGAGCCCAGAAGCTTATAAGATATCTCGCTATGCCCTCCGACGAACCATCAAACAGGCAAAGCGTCAATACAGGACTAAGATTGAATCGTACTACACCGGCTCCGATGCACATCAGATGTGGCAGGGCTTGCAAACTATTACAGACTACAAAGGGAAGCACAGCCGCGAGCTGCCCAGTGACACAAACCTACCAAATGAGCTAAATTACTTCTATGTTTGCTTCGAGGCAAGTAACACTGAAACATACACACGACTGTGTGATCACGCTCTCCATAGCCGTAAGCAAGACCTTTAAACAGGTCAACATTCACAAGGCCGCAGGGCCAGACTGATTACCAGGACATGTACTCTGAGCATGCACAGACCAACTGTCAAGTGTCTTCACTGACGTTTTCAAGTCTGTAATACCAACATGTTTCAAGCAGACCACCATAGTCCCTGTACCCACGAACACTAAGGTAACCTGCCTAAATGACTACCGACCCTGTAGCACTCACGTCTGTAGCCATGAAGTGCATTGAAAGTGCATTGAATTGGTCACGGCTCACACCAACACCATTATCCCAGAAACCCTAGACCCACTCCAATTTGCATACCGCCCCAACAGATCCACAGATGATCATCTCTATTGCACTCCACACTGCCCTTTCCCGCCTGGTCAAAAGGAACACCTATGTGAGAATGCTATTCATTGACTACAGATCAGCGTTCAACACCATAGCGCTCTCAAAGCAGGTCTGATGACCGACAACGACGAGAGCGAAGAGGTTAGAGACCTGGGCGTGTGGTGCCAGGACATCAAGACAAAGGAGATGATTGTGGACTACAGGAAAAAGAGGACCGAGCACGCCCCCCATTCTCATTGACGGGGCTGCAGTGGAGCAGGTTGAGAGCTTCAAGTTCCTTGGTGTCAACATCACCTACAAACTAACATGGTCCAAGCACACCAGGACAGTTGTGAAGAGGGCACGACAAAACCTATTCCCCCCTCAGGAGACTAAAAAGATTTGGCATGGATCCTCAGATCTTCAAAAGGTTCTACAGCTGCACCATCGAGAGCACCCTGACTCGGCCTCCGACCACAAGAGGCACTACACAGGGTAGTGCGAATGGCCCAGTACATCACTGGGGCCAAGCTTCCTGCCATCCAGGACCTCTATACCAGGCAGTGTCAGAGGAAGGCCCTAAAAATGGTCAAAGACTCCATCCACCCAAGTCATAGACTGTTCACTCTGCTTCCGCACGGCAAGTTGTACCGGAGTGCCAATTCTAGGTCCAAGAGGCTTCTAAACAGTTTCTACCCCCAAGCCATAAGACTCCTGAACATCTAGTCAAAAGGCTACCCAAACTATTTGTAGTGCCTCCCAACCCCACCACCTCTTTACACCCCTGCTACTCTCTCTTGTCATCTATGCATAGTCACTTTAATAACTCTACCTATATGTACATACTACCTCAACTAACCGGTGCCCACACACATTGACTCTGTATCGGCACCCCCCTGTATATAGTCTTGCTATTGTTATTTTACTGCTGCTCTTTAATTACTTGTTATTTTTACATCTTATTCTTATCAGTATTTTTTTTTAACTGTATTGTTGGTTTGGGGCTTGTAAGTAAGCATTTCACTATAAGGTGAATACCTGCTGTATTCAGTGCATGTGACTTATACAATTTTAATTTGATTTATTAGCTGCTCGAGCATCAAAGGACAGTAAGCAAAAGGAGTAAATTAAGAAAGTTTAATAGACGGACTAAGTTAGCAAATAAACACTCACTATTAGGTCAAGTTTATTTGCATGGAACTAAAGTTGTAAAAAAAAAAATTATGCAGGCCTATTCAAAAGGGTTTGACTTATTTCATTTTCATGACGGTCCACATCCATAACAGTCAGTTGCACGGTTATTTAATTCCCGTCACGGCCATAGTTATTGTACAGTATGAAGATATCTAGACATCCCGATCACGCTTATAGGCAATGTTGGCTAGCTGAGCTCATGCATAGAACCACGTCATCGGGTCTAACGGTCGTCTCGCGTCGAACTGCGCACGTGCGCACGTGCAGTCCATCAAAGGCACTCAACATAAAGTCATTTTTGAGGACAATTACATTTAATCTACTGCTACTGACTGCCGTTTCGAACTGGTTAGACATCTGAAGCTGTGGAAGACCAATAAACATGAACTGCCAGATCCTGACAGTTTTTCTTTTCAAAGTGACTTTGAGATTCTTGTTTGTAATGAAGAACGCTATATAAAAGACATTTATTATGATTATTTTAAAAAAATTCCGCTAATTCCAAAAAGCTTATGGAGCACGTGTACATAGGAGAGAGAAAGAGAGAGCGAGAAAGAGAGAGCGAGTGAAAGATTGCAAAAGAGGGAGTAAAGAGAGTGGCGAGAGAGGAGAATGAGCAAGAAGAGAGGATGGGACGGGGGGATAAAATGGAGAAGAAAATCAGTGCGGCGAGAGAGAGGAGAAAGGAAAGAGAGAGAAAACAGATAGAGACGACTAAGACATTGCCTCTCTCTCCCCAGTGTGTTTCCCCAGGGCCCAGTGCTGTGCTGAGCCAGCCCACAGCTTCATCCCTCTAATAGCCATGTCTAATGCCAGAGCCTTGGACGTTTTGTCTGCAGAGCTAAGGTATCAGCGGCAGGTCAGAAGGTAACACTGTTTACACGATAGTTTCCTAAAGCACTTGTGGTGACCCGCTGGTGTGAAAGTTGACTTTTGCTTGGCCTTTGTGGCGGCCCGAAGAATCGACACATTAGCCACAGCGGACTGGGCGTGAATGGGGCTGTGGTGGGGGTCCCGGGGGCCCCCTGCAGGACCCTCAGCGGGGGCCCCATTAGCCGCGTCATCACAGTTCATTCAAGCAAACTGTAAGAGTGTCAGCGACATTCCCACACAAAGACGCACTTCTTTACACAGTCTATAAACATGCTTCCCCCCAGCCAATTCATCGCACGGTGACACCCCTGATAAAGGCTCTTCACAGGGACCGTTCTCACTGAGGGAGGGGGGGGGGGCTATCAGTCAGGCCTTCGTAGGGCCACACAAAGACAGGGTCAGCCGCTAATTTATAACATGGTCCTTAACTCTGCTCCCAGGCCCCCTACCGCAGCTGCACAAAGCACCTGGAGCACATTCCTCTCTCTCACACACACACGGTTTAGTTATTCTCTCTTACATGGTAATAGAACTCTACACACACCCCAAAAAATATTATTGAGAGTGATCGACAGACAGTTCTTCTGAGTTGTAATAGACAGGCTGTTAGGATTACACTCTTCAACTGGGGGTCGATGTCAATACGAGATTGACAAGATGACTTACCATGACTTGGCAAGTCAAATTCAACTCAACAAAACTCAACGGTACAATGCAAAAGCCAAATGCAGAGTCATCCATTGTAAGCGTGATTTTGAGAATTTGGGAGAATGTTAACATTGTGAAGAATGTGCTTTTTGACGTCTGGCTCAATGGGACAGGGGAGGACCCATGATGTGACCTGTGACTCCCAGGGGCGGTAGCTCCCTACAAGCCCCCATGAACCACTTCACCCACCCTACCCAACTCTCCCAGTTGAGTCAGGCCAGAAGGGCGGTGTTGGTAGGGTGTCGCGGTCACACAGAGGTTAAAGGATAGGCCAACCCAACAACGTCAAACCCCAAGAATTTCTAATAGGGACACCAAAAAACCCAGGAAGGAAGGTTGTGGGCCACTGGATCTGTTGGAGTTCTGCAGACTGGTATGGGTGGAGATACAAGCCTGTTCAATCTCTCCACAGCAGTGGTTCACACCTGCCAGATACACTATGGGAGCCACAAAATCTTACAGCCTGTGAACCAATAATAGCACCTCGTTTCTGCCGATCTCTATTCTGCAGGAACATAACTAGGTAAATGGCTGTAGCCAATACACAGTACTTAATTGTTGAATGTACTTTAATTCCCATTGCTGCAGAGCTAATAGTAGCTCCTTGATTATGAAATAGTCCTGTACTGGGAGAGAGAGGTATCAGTGGAGACTGACTGGGGATTAACCCCTGCTGCCCCAGGCCTCCCAGGGTGAGGAGGCAGTTCACAGAGTCACACACTGACACCCCTCTCACCCCAGCCCACCCTAGTACCCCCCATGAAGGGCTATATATGGGCCCTAGCAGATCCACTAGCCCCTAAACACAACCCAAAGGCGAGCACATGCTCCCCTC
This sequence comes from Oncorhynchus keta, assembly GCF_023373465.1. Classification (NCBI taxonomy): domain Eukaryota; kingdom Metazoa; phylum Chordata; class Actinopteri; order Salmoniformes; family Salmonidae; genus Oncorhynchus; species Oncorhynchus keta. Next base: position 7,869,008 of record NC_068456.1, read on the forward strand.
TCAGTCTCTACTGAATGACATGAAGCAGCATCCTCAGTATTCTCTGTGCCACACAAACACACAGGTCACAGCAGGTGCTTGCATGCACAGCCAATTAAGTCATAAGCATAAACGCTGAGTCAATCAGATGCTCTAAAAAGTAAATAAACACAAACTAATTCACCACACCTCCACTTAAACACTCATTCATACATTTTGTCTGGCGCACACACACACACACACACACACACACACACACACACACACACACACACACACACACACACACACACACCCCTGTCTAATAAATTAATCCGGCTTTTATGGAGGATCTCCCTGCAATTATTCAGTCCTCCTTCCAGCTGAACATGTCTATTGCCTGGAAACAGGCTCTTCTTTCGCTCCTCTTTCAGCCCGTTGTTCTGGGAAAAGCCTAAAGGGAAACATTTAGATTGGAGGGCTCTTTGAGATGCTCTGACAGTTGACTGATGACCGTCCATAAAATGACAATGAATTGCTGTATGGTGGCCAGTTCGGCCCACTGCTTCCCCCTGGGAAACTAATTGCCCTGAATTGTTAACGGCAACATTATTTTTCTGCCAATCATTGCTATTCAATGGCCTGAAAATGAGCATGAAACAAGCCTTTTCAGCAAACAAAACAGTTCAATGTCTCCAATGTTGATCAAATTAACTTCAGCTGTGTGACAATGGACTATATTTGTGTGAAAATAATGGCGGGGAACAAAGGGGTTCTTCATGCCTGGATTTCACAGTTGTAATGTAAAAGTGTTCTCTCCTGAACTGGGACAGCCACTCTGAAAGGGGAAGAATAAAAAAAGAACACAACACGATTTTTTGGGGGAAAGAAAAAAATGGTGTTGATTTTATCTCATGGCTATCTTTTCACATGGCTCTTGGCAGGCTGCTTCCCATCCTCTTGGCCAGGGCCCTGACTTCTGAATTAGCACATCATCTCAGTGTCCTCCTTACATCACGAGTCTTTAGCAGAACAAGTTGGCATTTTACAACACACAGAATCTGAAGCATGAATCTCACTGCCAATAGACTGCTGATAGGTACTTATCACAGTGGGAGGTTGTTCCTTCTCTTGCTAGAAAGAAAGCGGTACCTGCTGCGTGCCCACCTAGTAGCGACGAACCTGACGTTTATACTTGTAAAATCTGAACGCTCATCAGTGGCCAATAACTTGTCTTTAAGCCAATCAGAGAGCATTTGGGGAAGCCAACAGGAGAAACAATAAAAATTGGGAATTTTCTCCAAACATCCACAGTTAAATGTTATGAGCCAGTCACACTTTATATGCAATGTAAGCTACACACAAATACCTCCAAGCTAACTAACTACTGAAGCTAGTATCGCCATTATAATTAAATCACGGATTAGTTTCCACGAAACAGCTGCCTGTGTTAGCTGCCGATTTATGACAAAGACCCTCCACTATATTGTGCTAGCGAATATGCTAACATTAGCTAGCTAAACATTTGGCTACAGACTGGCACTGTCAGTATGGGATTATGGAGATTGAATTCAACTGTTTCTTTATCATCTTGCTAGGTAGTTATCTAGCTGGGGCCATCTGGCTAGTATCAACAAGGACTTTCAACAAAATATCAACATTAGCGCAGCTAGGTAGCTACCTAACATTGTAATCTGGACCATAAGCAACACACAAGGACATGCAAGAGGACAAGTACAACTGAGCAAAAGGACAAGTACATTAGAGTGTCTCGTTTGAGAAACAGACGCCTCACAAGATCTCAACTGGCAGCTTCATTAAATAGTACCTGCAAAACACCAGTCTCAACGTCAACAGTGAAGAGCCGACTCGTGTGCTGGCCTTCTAGGCAGAGTTGCAAAGAAAAAGCCATATGTCAGACTGGCCAATAAAAATAAAACATTAAGATGGGCAAAAGAACACAGACACTGGACAGAGGGAACTCTGCCTGGAATATATATCTCTCTCATATATATATATATATTGGCTCACAAGCTTAGCCTTTTGTTAACAACACTGTAATTTCAGATTTTCAAAAAATGCTTTTCAACCATAGCTACACAAGCATTTGTGTAAGAGTATTGATAGCTATAACATAGCATTAAGCCTGGCATTCAGCAGGCAACATTTTAAGAAAAGCATTCAAATAAAATAATTTACCTTTGAAGAACTTCGGATGTTTTCAATGAGGAGACTCTCAGTTAAATAGCAAATGTTCAGTTTTACCAAAAACATTATTTGTGTAGGAGAAATCGCTCCGTTTCGTTCATCACGTTTGGATAAAACATTTTTTTTAAATTCTGTCATTACAACGGCAAACTTTTTTCCAAATCAACTCCATAATATCGACAGAAACATGGCAAACGTTGTTTAGAATCAATCCTCAAGGTGTTTTTCACATATCTATTCGATGATAATCCCTCGTGGCAGTTTGGTTTCTCCTCTGAACAAAATGGAAAAATGCACGCACCTGGAGATTACGCAATAGTTTCGACAGAGGACACCGAGCGGACACCTGGTAAATGTAGTCTCTTATGATCAATTTTCCAATGATATGCCTACAAATATGTCACAATGCTGCAGACACCTTGGGGAAACGACAGAAAGTGTAGGCTCATTCCTTGCGCATTCACAGCCATATAAGGAGACATTGGAACACAGCGCATTCAAAATCTGGCTCACTTCCTGTATGAAATTTCATCTTGGTTTCACCTGTAGCATTAGTTCTGTGGCACTCACAGACAATATCTTTGCAGTTTTGGAAACGTCAGAGTGTTTTCTTTCCAAAGCTGTCAATTATATGCATAGTCGAGCATCTTTTCGTGACTAAATATCTTGTTTAAAACGGGAACGTTTTTAATCCAAAAATGAAATTATGCCCCCAGAGGTTCAAGAGGTTAATGTCCCGTTGGTAGGAAAGTCTTAATTGTAGATCGTCCAGTTTGTTTTCCATGATTGCACGTTGGCCAATAATATGGAGGGAAGTGGTGGTTTACCTACTCAACAGCCAATTCTTACAAGGCACCCCGCCCTCCTCCTTTTTCTCAGTATTTTATTCACACTGATGACGGGGATTTGGGCCTTGTCTTGACAAAGCAGTATATCCTTCTTGTTGAACTCATTAAATAAAAATGATTTGTCCAGTTCGAGGTGAGTGATCGCTGGTGGAAGCAACATTATGTACATATTGAGATACAAACAATGCGAAAAAAACTAACAAAATAGCAGTCGGTTAGGTACCCATAAAACGGCTGCAATCCCCTCCGGGGCCATTATTCAAAGAGAACCCATTGGTAGATGGGTAACAATTAAAAAAGCAGACATTAAATATCCCTTTGAGCATGGTGAAGTTGTTAATTACACTTTGGGTGTATTGATTCACCATCCAGTCACTACAAAGATACAGGTGTCCTTCCTAACTCAGTTGCTGGAGAGGAAGGAAACTGCTCAGCGACTGCACCATGAGGCCAATGGTGAAGTTTAATGGCTGAGAAAACTGAGGATGGATCAACAATATTGTAGTTACTCCATAATACTGACCTGTTTACAACAAGGCACTAAAGAAATACTGCAAAAAATGTGGCAAAGTAATTCACTTCTTGTCCTGAATACTAAGTGTTATTCTTGGGGCAAATCTAATACAACACATTACTGAGTACCACTCTCCATATTTTCAAGCATCGTGGTGGCTACATCATGTTATGGCTATCCTTGTAATCATTAAGAACTGGGGAGGTTTTCAGGATAAAAAATAAACGTAATGGAGCTAAGCACAGGCAAAATCCTAGAGGAAAACCTGGTCCAGTCTGCTTTCCACCAGACTCTGGGAGATGAATTCTCCTTTCAGCAGGACAATAACCTAAAACACAAGGCCAAATCGACACGGGACTTGCTTACCAAGAAGACAATGAATGTTCCTGGGTGGTAAAGTTCCAGTTTTGACTTAAATCTACTTGACAATCTATGGCAAGACCTCCAAATGGTTGTCTAGCAATACGCATATGAATAAACAGAGTAAATAACGTTAGGTGCCATTTGATGCTCATATTTCAGTCTTCAAAGGGGATGGTGTTGAGGAATAAAAACAAGCACGGAGGGTTTACATTTCAAACAGGCTCTCATGAAGTTGCTGGCCCCACATCAGCCGGAGACCAGAGGAGTGCCTTTTTGATGTGACTCAATGGAGAGGTTTGGCTGGCTAAACGCTGTTCCTTCTTATCATTGTTCCCTGGAGGCCTTGAAGGGCTTTGGAGATAAACACTGTTTAGCAGTTAAAAGGGCCACAGAGGAAAGGGCTTATCAGATGTGTTTTCAATGGGCCGTAAGCTGCAATATTAGCCTGGGCCCGAGATAAGGGAAGGGGCTAAGGTTGGGCCCAGCCATGGAGCTTGCTCCTTAGGCTAGATCACTGACCAGGCTCCTGCACCAGCAGCCCCTCTGGATCTCAGCTGGTGTTGTCCACTCCCCCTCCCCACAATGAGAGATTAGAGCTCAGAGTGAGGGAGGGAGGGAAAGAGAGGGGGCCTTGGCTATAGATATTCACCCTTTCCCTTCTCTCTTTCTGGGGTAGGAGTCAGAGTTAGGACAATGGCCAAAAAGATGGTTCCCAACCGGCCTCTGAATGGGAACACTGTTGGTGGTAGCACTTCATTCAAAGCCGGGCCTGGGCACATTGTCTTCCCCAATCGGCAGAGGAGAATGGAGTTCACTGGTGGCTGCCAAAAGGTTAGCAGCCCCTGTGAAAGGAGCAGCACATTATTCACTGCCCCTAACAGAGCCCAGAGCCTTTTGTATGCCTCCCCCCGCCCCAGCCAGCTTCTTTCACTCTCTCTGGCAGTCCGGATCTGCGCCCGAGTGTTTCCCCAAAGTGAGTGGTTGAGGCGCGATGCCCCCCCTTCACCCCCTGCATGAGATGCCAGCCTAGCCGGAACATAGGCCTACACCTCCCACCCATCCCACAACCCATCCCCCTAGGTTACCCCTCCCACCTCCCGGAAAAAGGAAAAAAATACCCTGCCATTGTCACCTTTTAATGATATGTCCCAGGAATTACCAGCAAAGGATACCTTCTGAGCACAAGGGGATTTAAAAGAGGGGAGCGTGGAAACTGCCACTCACCAGCCCAGCGCTATTCAACCTCCAGCAGAAAATGTGACATTTAGCCGTATTTACGAGACGACTTTAAAAAAAAATCAACTTCAAGAGCATGACCAAAGCTGAGAAAATATGGTCAAAACCTTCAACGTAAGCAACAAGAAAGGTCCTTTTGAAACTTCATTACACCGATAAATCCAGGGAAATTATGGCTTCATAAAAATTGCAAAAGCTGTCATATTCCTCAAACACCCCCACTTCCCTGTCCATTAAACGCAGAGCATTCTTTCATCAAATGAAAGAATCAAGGAGAGGGTAAATATGAGCTTTGAAATGCATAAAACACAGCTCGTAATTCGCGAGGTGTCAAAACACTTCATAATATATGCCGGCCATATGTATGCAGTGATTCAAAGTGGAAGGAGGTGAAAGACGCTGTGCATTCAGATTTGATTTCATTGGTGGGGGTCACATAATGCAGGGCTGCTACATAGCTTCTACTCAGTGTTAGCATGACCAGGTAGTGAGCAGGGGCTGCTTTAACACACTCCATCATCCAGCTCCACCGTAAATGGAGATCACATAAATCACATTAGCATGTTAGCTGGAACGGCTCCCCTGTTTGCTTAGTGGGGTCTTGGGTGAAGGATTCTCTGCCCGGCAGAGAGGCGAGTGTGTTGCTCAGGGTCGAGTGGAAAAGAAGAACGGAGAGGATGGTGAGAGGAGAGATGGTGAGATTGTTAAAGGAGAGAGGAAGAGGGTGCTGAGAGGGTGGTTGGAGATAATGGTGAGATGAGCGATGAGCGAATGGGTGAGAGGAGAGTGCCAGTCACCTGTCTAAAACAAAGCCAAGGGCCTTCTGTCTCATCCCGGAGTAGACAGAGGGGCTCTTCTCCCGGGCCAGTATGTTGGAGGCATCGTGGAACAGGTGGATGTTGACCAGGTCAAAGGCACTGTGGGGGAGACCGAAACACCAGGATATTTGAGTTTGAGACACCTGAATCACAAGATTGACCCCGTGACCTGTGGACCAGTGCTATACATTTGATTCTGTGAATGGAGCAGTTAGTTTAATTTGCCTGGTTGCCCTACAGGCTGAGTGACATGTCCACTTTACTCCTAGTGGTGCTAATGCTGCTAAGCATGTCTCATTGATCCACTATTGACTATATATCGAACTCTGTAAATGAGAGTGGATGTCTCACCTCAAGACGCTTCTCCTGCTGACAAACTTCTAAATATATAGGTAAAATGTCCCTCTTATCCGTGTCCCTCGCTCCCATCCCTGTCAATCTCCCTCTCGCTCTCTCATCCCCGTCCCTCTCTCGGTCTCTCCCTTCAGGTCCCTGTCTCGCGTCATGCCTGTCTCTATTAGAGTGTTACCGTTTCAGCCCTTTTTGTTCTCATGTCATCTTCTATTCGATTACAACCCCCTCCCTCCTCCATCCCTCCTCAAAACGTTTGTATTCATCTCACACAGGTTCAATTGCATGTAATGTTTTCTGTCATCTGTCATATGCAACTGCTTGTCTAACAAGATTACGTCTAATCTAATCCCGGGACGGGGAGAGAAGTAAAGCCTCTCTCTCTCTCTCTAGGGAAGACTGACTCTACCTTGCCTCTCTATGAAGACTGGACCGGGACCTGCAAAGCCCCCTGGGATATAGCCTATGGATAGTGGGGTAAAGCCAAAGTGACAGGTACTGCGGGTGATACTGCTAGACTTCATGGGTAGTCACAGCTGGATGTGACCCTAAAATGCACCTCAATGAAAAGCTGAGAAATTCTGTTTGATCGTATGTGTAGTTTGAGGTGTAATGAGATGTCTAAGAAACTCACCAGTCAGCCAGAGCCCATCTCGTCCTGATGAAGCCTTTTCTGGACCACTTGCACTGTAACAGAGGGAGACATCATGCCGACTGAAAGTGAGCATGGATCGCATGGAATTGGACCATACTGCAGTGCACCCCAAATGGTTCTCAAGTTGATTACTAAATAAAAACTAATCCATTGTTTAAAAATGGCCTTTTTGCAGATTGTCATGTCTCATTTTCAATTAACTGAAATGGATACTTTTTTCAAAGTATCTCTCTCTTTTTTAAACAAGCAATGCAGAGCTGGCTACAATTTCAATTTCATCCCCTGAAAAAAATAGAACCAATGCTTTGGCTGAACTCAAATGTGCTGATTGATAAAATACCTGTATTTATGGGAAAGTTGTTTGAAAAGGGTATTTTGTTTTTAAATTATATTGAAAATTGGAAATGTAGAGTTGCCTTTCATGGAGTTGTATGGGAATTGCATGGGAAGGTCTGCTCAATCTAAGATTACAACCAATTGATTACAGCGGGAGGAGGTAGGGAACTGGTCTGTCAGCCCAATATAAAGGATCAAACCTGGCGGAGGAATAAAAATAGCATAAATAAGAAAGTATACAAGTTTAATTTGAGGACCAGGATGTTGACAGCTGTGCCATACAGATGACAAAACAGTTAGGAAGAGATTTTTGATGCACCGATTCCATGTTACAGGGTTAAGTTGATATATAAAACAACACAAGATTCAAGACTTTGTGCTTTTCAGCAAAAATTATTATATAGAATTCTTGGCACCAACAAAATGTTGAATATTTGGGGCATAAAATCATCGAAGCTGATTTTGCTGTGAGAATACAGAATCAATACCATTTATTTTGGTATTGCCCTCAGGTAGACTGTTTCTGGTCTCAGATTCAGGAATGTCTGAAATGCATAACAATTATCTAAAATTGACCGTATAAATAGTATTGTTGGGAGATCTGGAGAGACCGGGTCAGTCAATAACTAATACTCTTAGAAAAAGTATTTATCATCAACTTTCCCATCTGTGGATTCTATTCCATTCTATTCCATTATATAGATTGAAATTGAATGTTAAACTTAAACAGCAGTATAGCTCAAATCAAATCAAAGTTTATTTGTCACGTGCGCCGAATACAACAGGTGTTCACCTTACAGTGAAATGCTTACTTAAAAGCTCTAACCAAGTGAAAAAAAATGTATTAGGTGAAAACTAGGTAGGTAAAGAAATAAAACAACAGTAAAAATATAGGCTATATACAGTAGCGAGGCTATAAAAGTAGCGATGCTACATACAGACAACGGTTAGGCTGATTGATGTAGTTTGTACAGTGGGGCAAAAAAGTGTTTAGTCAGCCACCAATTGTGCAAGTTCTCCCACTTAAAAAGATGAGAGAGGCCTGTAATTTTCATAGGTACACTTCAACTATGACAAACAAAATGAGAAGAGAAAAATCCAGGATTTGTAATGAATTTATTTGCAAATTATGGTGGAAAATAAGTATTTGGTCAATAACAAAAGTCTATCTCAATAGAGGTCAAACGTTTTCTGTAAGTCTTCACAAGGTTTTCACACACTGTTGCTGGGATTTTGGCCCATTCCTCCATGCAGATCTCCTCTAGAGCAGTGATGTTTTGGGGCTGTTGCTGGGCAACACGGACTTTCAACTCCCTCCAAAGAATTTCTATGGGGTTGAGATCCGGAGACTGGCAAGGCCACTCCAGGACCTTGAAATGCTTCTTACGAAGCCACTCCTTCGTTGCCTGGGCGGTGTGTTTGGGATCATTGTCATGCTGAAAGACCCAGCCACGTTTCATCTTCAATGCCCTTGCTGATGGAAGTAGGTTTTCACTCAAAATCTCATGATACATGGCCCCATTCATTCTTTCCTTTACACGGATCAGTCTTCCTGGTCCCTTTGCAGAAAAACAGCCCCAAAGCATGATGTTTCCACCCCCATGCTTCACAGTAGGTATGGTGTTCTTTGGATGCAACTCAGCATTCCTTGTCCTCCAAACATGACGAGTTGAGTTTTTACCAAAAAGTTATATTTTGGTTTCATCAGACCATATGACATTCTCCCAATCTTCTTCTGGATCATCCAAACGCTCTCTAGCAAACTTCAGACGGGCCTGGACATGTACTGGCTTAAGCAGGGGGACACGTCTGGCACAGCAGGATTTGAGTCCCTGGCGGCGTAGTGTGTTACTGATGGTAGGCTGGTCCCAGCTCTCTGCAGGTCATTCACTAGGTCCCCCCGTGTGGTTCTGGGATTTTTGCTCACCGTTCTTGTGATCATTTTGACCCCACAGGGTGAGATATTGCGTGGAGCCCCAGATCGAGGGAGATTATCAGTAGTCTTGTATGTCTTCCATTTCCTAATAATTGCTCCCACAGTTGATTTCTTCAAACCAAGCTGCTTATCTATTGCAGATTCAGTCTTCCCAGCCTGGTGAAGGTCTACAATTTTGTTTCTGGTGTCATATGACAGCTCTTTGGTCTTGGCCATAGTGGAGTTTGGAGTGTGACTGTTTGAGGTTGTGGACAGGTGTCTTTTATACTGATAACAAGTTCAAACAGGTGCTATTAATACAGGTAATGAGTGGAGGACAGAGGAGCCTCTTAAAGAAGAAGTTACAGGTCTGTGAGAGCCGGACATCTCTCATTTGTAGGTGACCAAATACTTATTTTCCACCATAATCTGCAAATAAATTAATAAAAAATCCTACAATGTGATTTTCTGGATTTTTTTTCTCATTTTATCTGTCATAGTTGAAGTGTCCCTATGATGAAAATGACAGACCTCTCATCTTTTTAAGTGGGAGAACTTGCACAATTGGTGTCTGACTATATACTTTATTGCCCCACTGTACATGTAGATATGGTTGAAGTGACTATGCATATATGATGAACAGAGAGTAGCAGTAGCGTAAAAGAGGGGTTGGCGGGGGTGGTGGGACACAATGCAGATAGCCCGGTTAGCCAATATACGGGAGCACTGGTTGGTCGGCCCAATTGAGGTAGTATGTACATGAATGTATAGTTAAAGTGACTATGCATATATGATAAACAGAGAGTAGCAGCAGCGTAAAAAGAGGGGTTGGAGGGGGCACACAATGCAAATAGTCTGGGTAGCTATTTGATTACCTTTTCATGAATCTTATGGCTTGGAGGTAAAAACTGTTGAGAAGCCTTTTTGTCCTAGACTTGGCACTCCAGTACCGCTTGCCATGCGGTAGTAGAGAGAACAGTCTATGACTGGGGTGGCTGGCGTCTTTGACAATTTTTAGGGCCTTCTTCTGACACCGCCTGGTGTAGAGGTCCTGGATGGCAGGCAGTTTGGCCCCAGTGATGTACTGGGCCGTACGCACTACGCTCTGTAGTGCCTTGCAGTCAGAGGCCGAGCAATTGCCAGACCAGGCAGTGATGCAACCAGTCAGGATGCTCACGATGTTGCAGTTGTAGAACCTTTTAAGGATCTCAGGACCCATGCCAAATCTTTTTAGTTTCCTGAGGGGGAATATGCTTGGTGTGATTGGACCATTCTAGTTTGTTGTTGATGTGGACACCAAGGAACTTGAAGCTCTCAACCTGCTCCACTACAGCCCCGTTGATGAGAATGAGGGCGTGCTCAGTCCTCCTATTCCTGTTGTCCACAATCATCTCATTAGTCTTGGTTACGTTGAGGGATAGGTTGTTATTCTGGCACCACCCGGCCAGGTCTCTGACCTCCTCCCTATAGGCTGTCTCCTCGTTGTTGGTGATCAGGCCTACCACTGTTGTGTCTTCTGCAAACTTAATGATGTTGTTGGAATCATGCCTGGCCATGCAGTCGTGAGTGAACAGGGAATACAGGGGGACACTCAGCACGCACCCCTGGGGATTTCCATTGTTGAGGATCAGCATGGCAGATGTGTTGCTACCTAACCCTCACCACCTGGGGATGGCCCGTCAGGAAGTCCAGGATCCAGTTGCAGAGGGAGGTGTTTAGTCCCAGGAACCTTAGCTTAGTGATGAGCTTTGAGGGTACTATGGTGTTGAACGCTGAGCTGTAGTCAATGAATAGCATTCTCACATAAGTGTTCCTTTTGTCCAGGTGGGAAAGGGCAGTGTGGAGTGCAATAGAGATTGCATCGTCTGTGGATCTGTTTGGGCGGTATGCAAATTGGAGTGGGTCTAGGGTTTCTGGGATAATGGTGTTGATGTGAGCATTTACCAGCATTTCAAAGCACTTCTGGCTACGGATGTGAGTGCTACGGGTCTGTAGTCATTTAGGCAGGTTGCCTTTGTGTTCTTGGGCAGAGGGACTATGATAATCTGCTTGAAACATGTTGGTATTACAGACTCAATCAGGGACATGTTGAAAATGTCAGTGAAGACACCTGCCAGTTGGTCAGCACATGCCCGGAGCACACGTCCTGGTAATCCGTCTGGCTCTGCAGCCTTGTGTATGTTGACCTGTTTAAAGGTCTTACTCACGTCGGCTACGGAGAGCGTGATCACACAGTCATCCAGAACAGCTGATGCGCTCATGCATGTTTCAGTGTTGCTTGCCTTGAAGTGAGCATTGAAGTGATTTAGCTCGTTTGGTAGGCTCGTGTCACTGGGCAGCTCGCGGCAGTGCTTCCCTTTGTAGTCTGTAATAGTTTGCAAGCCCTGGCAGATAAGACAAGCATCGGAGCCGGTTTAGTATGATTCAATCTAGCCCTGTATTGACGCTTTGCCTGTTTGATGGTTCGTCGCAGGGCATAGCGGGATTTCTTGTAAGCTTCCGGGTTAGAGTCCCGCACCTTGAAAGCGGCAGCTCTACCCTTTAGCTCAGTGCGAGTGTTGCCTGTAATCCATGGCTTCTGGTTGAGGTATGTACGTACAGTCACTGTGGGGACGACGTCCTCGATGCACTTACTGATAAAGCCAGTGACTGATGTGGTGTATTCCTCAATGTCATCGGAAGAATCCCGGAATATGTTCCAGTCTGTGCTGCAAAACAGTCCTGTAGTTTAGCATCTGCTTCATCTAACCACTTTTTTATTGACGAGTCACTGGTGCTTCCTGCTTTAATTTTTGCTTGTAAGCAGGAATCAGGAGGATAGAGTTGTGGTCGGATATACCAAATGGAGGGAGAGCTTTGTACGCGTCTCTGTGTATGGAGTTCAGGTGATCTAGATTTTTTTCTCCCTCTAGTTGCACATTTAATATGTTGATGGAAATTTGGTAGAACTGATTTAAGTTTCCCTGCATTAAAGTCTCCGGCCACCAGGAGCGCCGCCTCTGGTTGAGTAGTTTCCTGTTTGCTTATTTCCTTACACAGCTGACTGAGTGTCGTCTTAGTGCCAGAATCTGTCTGTGGTGGTTAATAAACAGCCACGAAAAGTATAGCTGAAAACTCTCTAGGCAAGTAGTGTGGCCTGCAATTTATCAGAATATACTCTACTTCAGGCGAGCAAAATCTAGAGACTTCCTTAGATTTTGTGCACCAGCTGTTGTTTACAAATATGCACAGACTGCCCCCCTCATCGTACCGGAGTGTGCTGTTCTATCTTGCCGGTGCAATGTATATCCCGCTAGCTGAATATCCATGTCGTCATTCAGCAACGATTCCGTGAAACATAGGATATTACAGTTGAAAGATAGTTGAAAGATATATGGTGCATAGAAATCGGAAGAGGGTGGCCAGCAGAGACAGGTGGGAGGTGCTGAGGGAAGCTGAGAGTTGGGATGTGGAATTGGAGACAAGTGGGAATAGAGCTGCTGGGCGGGGGATAGAATGATGGTCAAAGATAAACGTCAAAAAATAAATAAAGTCAAAATTAAACAAAACAAAATGAAGTTTGAATGACACTGAGGGGCAGTGTTGTTAGACAATTCCAGTTTGCCTGAAGCTGATGCCTTACAGGTGTTTGCACACACAAACACACAACACACACACACACACACACACACACACACACACACACACACACACACACACACACACACACACACACACACACACACACACACACACACACACACACAAATGCCCATATACATGGACACAAACATGTAAATAGTGCCATACATGCAGTCAAACATATTCAGTTGGCCTTGCTGTTCTGATTTTTGTTGTCCTTGATGATTTTTGCATTGTTTTCTGTTTTCCTTGGTCTTTATTCTATTTTGTTCATTTTGTTGGTTGTTGGTGCATTGGGGCCGGGGGCTCAGTGGGCACAGGGGTTCTGGTGGGGGGGGGGGCTGTGAGGGGGGGTCTGGGATGGTTGAGGGACAGCTTGGGGGGGGATCATGGAGGGCTGGTGGCTGATAGATCACTGGTTCGGGTGCTTGTTTTTTGACCCTGTGGGAGATCTGTCGACGTTCCCTTGAGCAGGGCGTTGACGTTGGTTGCTTCTGTGAGTCACTCTGGATGGGAGTCTGTTAGATGACTAATGTAATGTAGTTGTTGAGTGGCTTCACTGCTGGTATATTGTATGTTTTAAATATTCTATTAATTTAAAAACACAATCTCAAATGGCTACACAGTCATCCCATTCATACGAGTGCTATAACAATGCAAAGACAACCCTCTAAGAGTTTGTTTTGTTTCAGTATGATCCATTTCCCCTGTATTTACATTTGTCCAACCTGAGCCCAATGACACTGCATGACAACGGGAAAAAACAGTATCACCTCCAAAATGTTTGAGGCCTGACCAATAGCCACCTGGTCAACCTCCTATAGCCTCACCCCATTAGTGCTACTGAGTGAATTACCCAGTCAGGAGTCCCAGCTCTCACACAGCACATGATTTACCATGAAGCTCATTATTAAATGAGAGACAAATTGATGCCGCAACCGTCCTAATTTTGAATGCATAAATAAATAAATAACCCAGGAGCTATCGAAGCGTCCTAATGGGGAGTTAACCATGGCGATGAATAAACTAATTATGGCTCAGGTCACGTAATTACAAATTGACTAATTTTATTTAAAAACTTAGATGCAAATGTGTAGGCCTGAAAGCAATTTGATTGCGTCTCACATCCTTCAATCTGCATTAGTACAAGATGAACTGTATCAAATTGAATTACATTAGCATACTTGAATTAATCTATACCGCCTGGCAGAATGTATGGGCCCAATTATACCACACTGTCCGACATTATGACTTTGAGTGTGTGAGTATGTGAGTGAGTGAGTGAGATCGTGAGTGAGTGAGATCGTGAGTGAGTGAGATTGTGAGTGAGTGAGATTGTGAGTGAGTGAGATCGTGAGTGAGATCGAGAGAGAATGAGTGAGTGAGTGAGTGAGTGAGTGAGTGACAGAGACAGAGACAGAGACAGAGACAGAGACAGAGACAGAGACAGAGAGAGAGAGAGAGAGAGAGAGAGAGAGAGAGGAGAGAGAGTGAGTGTGTGAGAGAGAGAGAGAGAGAGGAGAGAGTGTGTGAGAGAGGAGAGAGTGTGTGAGAGAGGAGAGAGTGTGTGAGAGAGAGAGAGTGAGCCTGAGAGGAATGTGCTCCGGGTCAGTTGCGGTAGACGGACTGGTTTAAGGTAAACCAAAATAGTTTTTCATGAACATAATGCACTCAATAAATATTTTGTGATCATTTAAAAAAGACAAATAATAGAACGAATACCTTACATGATGTAGTCATTATAAATGAATCAGAAAGTACTTCAACAAATTCAACAAAACACAGATGTTTCAAGGAAATTCATTCAATAACCACATTTACATTTAGGTGGTAAGTAGAAATTTGATCTTTCATCTTCATTTTACCGGACTTCCTGAGAGAGATTTATATATGTACTGTGTATATATATATATATATGACGTGATATACAGTATGTAACAACATTGTAAGAACATGAATAAAGAGAGAAGGGAAATGAAGAAGAGGATGAAGAGGATGACAGGGAGGGGAGTGAGGAGGAGAGAAGAGGGTGCTGTCCAAACCTGCTCTCTTAACGCAGCACAAAATATATGTCATCTAAATTTAATTTAAAGAGTCATTAACTACACATCACAACACAAAAATCCATCACGTCCCTGACGTGCAACCTCAGATTGCCCCATTTCCTCTCCTATGACTGATTGACCCTCGTCTTATCGTTTGGTTAATGTGACACGCACACATTCACTTCCATTCATCAACACACAGAGCTGTCATTCACAAGGGGACTGGGAAATTCAGACTGGGAGTGACAACCAACTGTCACGCACCCAATCAAACGCGAGAGTGAAACGTTGACCTCACCTTAATGCCTACAGAATATGTTACAGGGTCAGGTGGGAAAAAACCCTGGCCTGAGAGATAAAAATGTACATTCCCTATTGCTCTAGGCCAGGTTTTCCAAAACCCTGCTCTAGGTAGGACAGCTGAAAAGCTGCCACTCAGGCTGGTACCACAGCATCATCAGTGAGTGAGATAGACAGAGACAACATCTACACTTCATCTGACAGAGCAGCATAGGCCCAGGTGATATGTCCAGCCCCCCCCCCAACGTCTGGGAGGGGTCAGGTCTTGCCTGGCCAGTGAGGGGTCACCATGGGGGCGAGTGGTGGAGTGAGGCAGTAAAAGGTTGTCACAGGCTGACCTTCCGTGGCCAGTGATGGGTGCCCAGGCTGTGACAGTGATGAACGGCCATACAGAGTGGGTCAGCCATGACAGCCAGTCTCCCAGCCAATACAGATAGGGGACTGAGAGGGGAGTAGTGGGGAGCGAGCTATGGGGCTGTAAAATGGATTCGCTATTCGATGAAGAGACACCATAAACTCCCCAGTTGTGTCCATCGGAGGTTCTCACTTCCACTATCAAATGTCACGCGTGTCAGGGGTGGTACAGGATTGCGGAACACCAATCCCACTCTCCAGTCCCCCACCACAACACACTCCGTTTTTTGTTGTTGTTGACCTCTCTTATATCTCGGCTGACAGACCATCCCCCTATAAATAACAGTGTGCTGTGGGGCAGACCCATAAGGGAGTACAGGACAGGGTTACACAAGTCCCCGTAACAGATATGCACTGTGAGAAATAAGTAACACACACAAACCCTGACTGATTTGGCCTCATGTAGAACCCCCCCACCCCACCCCACCCACATGTATCTTTATTCCATCATCCCCATCAAATAAGAGACGGGGGTCTGACTGGGGTGTGTTGCATAGGAACTGGACCAGACTGAGTGTGTGTGGGATGGGAGGGAAAGTGCTGCTGATTAAAATGTCCAAAATCCAGTGTTGTGTAGAGGTTTAAGGGAAGGACAAGCCCTTTATAGAGACAGTGGGGACTGAGGGGAGGACATACAGTACAGTATATACAGGGGCTGGGGAATGGGGCACGTAGCCTATAGGACAGATCTAGCTGGACGGTCTCTGGACCATGGGTAGAGACCAATACCACTTTCCCATTTAAAGGGATGTTGACTTGCATTGAAAACTGGACATGTATGGCTGCTGCATAATCATGATATCAGAGTTTACAGCAGAGGGTACTTAAAGGGTGTGAGTGTAGTCCACAACCAATGCTTTTAATGAGCAGACGTGTGGTAGCAACCAAGAAGTACAAACTTGTAAGGACAATGATCTATGGCCCGGTTTGTTTTGTTTTCCACTTCCGTGCACAATCATTGGAAAGGGGAGATTGACGTCTCGGTCGTACACTTTATTTATATAAGCCAAGGAGAAATCCTTACGATGCAATGTTTTATGGAAGGTATTCCTGCACCAACAAATATATTGATAAATACCCGGGCGGGTCGAAAGGATTGACGGAACAACAAGAAATGACAGGTCACCAAATCCATCACATCGACCTTTCAAAAGAAAATGGGCCCGCTATTTTGACCAGTTCCTTCTTATTCAGCTTTTCAATTAATGTCCCTCCCTCCTTTCTCCTCCACTTCAAGCCATAACTCACAGTCTGTGGAGTATGAGGGCAGTGTGTTTTGCATACATGGAGGAAGGGGTTGTCATTTCAGCAGACTCAACCCAGGGGACTTGGGGTCACAGTAGGATGAGACAGCAAGGGTGTGTGTGACAGGGGTATGAGTAGGGGTCAAAACAATCACACAACATTAATACAGTTGAAGTCGGAAGTTGACATACACCTGCGCCAAATACATTTAAACTCAGTTTTTCACAATTCCGGACGTTGAATCCCAGTAAAAAAATCCCTGCCTTAGGTCAGTTAGGACCACCACTTTATTTTAAGAATGTGAAATGTCAGAATAATAGTAGCGAGAATTATTTATTTCAGCTTTTATTTCTTTCATCACATTCCCAGTGGGTCAGAAGTTTACATACACTCATTTAGTATTTGGTAGCATTGCCTTTAAATTGTTTAACTTGGGTCAAACGTTTCGGCTAGCCTTCCACAAGCATCCCACAATAAGTTGGGTGAATTTTGGCCCATTCTTCCTGACAGAGCTGGTGTAACTGAGTCAGGTTCGTAGGCCTCCTTGCTCGCACACGTTTTCAGTTCTGCCCACACATTTTCTATGGGATTGAGGGGTCAGGGCTTTGTGATGGCCATTCAATACTTTACTTTGTTGTACATAAGCCATTTTTCCACAACTTTGGAAGTATGCTTGTCCATTTGGAAGACCCATTTGCGACCAAGCTTTAACTGATGACTTGAGATGTTGCTTCAATATACCCACATAATTTTCCTACCTCATGATGCCATCTATTTTGTGAAGTGCACCAGTCCCCCCACAACATGATGCTGCCACCCCCGTGCTTCACAGTTGGGATGGTGTTCTTCGGCTTGCAAGCATCCCCCTTTTTCCTCCAAACATAACGATGGTCATTATGGCCAAACAGTTCTAATTTTGTTTCATCCGACCAGAGGACATTTCTCCAAAAAGTACAATCTTTGTCCCCATGTGCAGTTGCAGACCTTAGTCTGGCTTTTTTATGGCGGTTTTGGAGCACTGGCTTCTTCTTTGCTGAGCGGCCTTTCAGGTCATGTTGATATAAAACTCGTTTTACTGTGGATATACTTACTTTTGTACCCGTTTCCCCCAGCATCTTCGCAAGGTCCTTTGCTGTTGTTCTGCGATTGATTTTAACTTTTCGGACCAGAGTACATTCATCTCTAGGAGACAGAATGCCTCTCCATCCTGAGCGGTATGACGACTGCGTGGTCCCATAGTGTTTATACTTGCGTACTATTGTTTGTACAGATGAACATGTTACCTTCAGGCGTTTGGAAATGTCTCCTAAGGAAGAACCAGACTTGTGGAGGTCTACAATTTTTTTCTGAGGTCTTGGCTGATTTATTTTGATTTTCCTATGATGTCAAGCAAAGAGGCACTGAGTTTGAAGATAGGCCTTGAAATACATCCACAGGTACAACTCCAATTGACTCAAATTATGTCAATTAGCCTATCAGAAGCTTCTAAAGCCATGACATCATTTTCTGGAACTTTCCAAGCTGTTTAAAGGCACAATCAAGTTAGTTTATGTAAACTTCTGACCCACTGGAATTGTGAAATAATCAACAATTGTTGGAAAAATGACTTGTGTCATGCACAAAGCAAATGTCCTAACAAACTTGCCAAAACTATAGTTTGTTAACAAGAAATTTGTGGAGTGGTTGAAAAACGAGTTTTAATGACTCCAACCTAAGTGTATGTAAACTTCCGACTTCAACTGTACACTAGCATACACCCACACACACAACCAACCCAAGGGCACTCAAATTTAACAGATGCCAGGAAATGTAATTTTGTCTCTGTTACATTGCTAGTCTTTAACCAGCGCTGTCACTCAAACAGGGGCCGTACAGAACAACCCCTCCCACCATGATGTCACCAGGCCCTCTCCGAGTGACAGTTAATTAACGGTGGACTGTAAAGCTAACGTGCAAGCGGAGAAAGAGAGGTGTCAGTCTCCGACAAGCTGGCTAAAAATGAAA
The DNA here is from genome assembly GCF_023373465.1 of Oncorhynchus keta. Classification (NCBI taxonomy): domain Eukaryota; kingdom Metazoa; phylum Chordata; class Actinopteri; order Salmoniformes; family Salmonidae; genus Oncorhynchus; species Oncorhynchus keta. The sequence continues at coordinate 7,887,839 of NC_068456.1, forward strand.
TGAAATGATACCTTTACACAGTAGATTCTAATGGAAGATAACATGCATTAACCCATGCTCTCTGTAGCTCACATGGTCTTGTCGAGATCTCTGCTAGTATACCATGTCTTAGGATGACTATCCGGTTTCCACAACACTCTTGAGACCCAGAGCGGTACCCTGTAGAACCCAGTTGTCCCAGATCCCCTGTTAATAGAATTCCTTAAGGCTGCAGACGAATGGCAAATCCAGGCGGTTTCATCTACTAAAAGACAACATAAATCACCATGGAGGAAGCGGGGACAAGGCAGGGGTTATCGCGCGCCTGACTTCCTCATGAGAGCTCTGCATTAAAGCATTAGTGAAATTAATTCATCTTTCATAAGAGGTTTGAGCAGTATCTGTGATCTATGATAACCAATTTCTCACTGCGGAGCTGGGCGGGGGGAATACTCGGCCCTGATAGACTACACAAATCTGCTATTTTTAAATGTCTAACATTATCTGGAGTGCTGCTCTCAGGAGCATCATCCTGGATTCATAACCCAGCCGGGAAAGAGGCATAAATCAGGGAGCAAACTTTCCCAGGCATCTGCTTGCTTCTTTTCACACCCAGGTTTGTTTTGCGCTTGTCCTCGTAACGCACCAAACACCCGTTTCTCGTAATAATTTTAAACGACTTCACGCCTCAATCGATGTAATTGGTTTTAGATCATCTTTGAAAATGGCAAACTGGGGAACTCCAAGGTGGGGGGGGCAGAGAGAGACAGGAGAGAGGGAGACATGAGAGAGGGGAGAGAGAGAGAGAGAGAGAGAGAGAGAGAGAGAGAGAGAGAGAGAGAGAGAGAGAGAGAGAGAGAGAGAGAAAATGTGTACATGAGAGTGTGTGAAAGAGATGGAAATTGGGAGACTGCGTCTGTGAAAGGATGTATCCATCTCCTTTGCATATATTTGAGGAGGTGGCCGGCGGAGCGCGGTTGACAGATGAGGGAGGAGCATGGGGCTGACAGATGAGCGAGGAGCATGGGGCTGACACGCGGGCACTCATGCTCTTTATTACAATATCAGCACAGCGCGACGTTCCCTTATGATGTGGACCCAGCAGAGGAGCCCACAGAACGAACAGACATACAACGCACACAGGCTGCACTACGAAGCCCAGCAAGCCACCGAATTAACGCTTTTGCAAGAGTGCCATCTCAATCTTCCACTGTTCAACTGATCCTTGTATTCGTTTGCTTTTTGAGGGAAAGTAAAAGTAAAGAAAGAAAAAAGATGCAGAAAGCAAAATAACCTTGTGTTTTCACTTCATACCGTATCTTTTGTGAAAATGCAAAACAGTAAAGGGAAATACGCCATTGATGAAGAGGAAACACTGCCATAAATGTGTCATAGTACCAATAGTTCTGTTTTTCTGTGGTTTATTGGGTAAAAACATATGCCTACTTTTGAAAATATTAAAACTGTATTATGCAACATAAACCATTTCGATATAAAAAGAAATGTCAAAAACAAAGTGCCGCAAAAGTGTTGCAAGTCAAATAAAATACAAACCAATATAACCAAAACTTTTTCAGCACTTGCAATACCTACTGTATTATGGGGACTAAATGTAAGCATCCAAAATGTATTAACAAGGTCCATGCCTAACGCCGGGTGTACACTACAAAACTTTCAAAATCCTTACATTGCTGAGACTCACATTTTATTTTACCTTTATTTATTTAACTAGGCAAGTCAGTTAAGAACAAATTATTATTTTCAATGACGGCCTAGGAACAGTGGGTTAACTGCCTGTTCAGGGGCAGAATGACAGATTTGTACCTTGTCAGCTCGGGGATTTGATCTTGCAACCTTTTGGTGACTAGTCCAACGCTCTAACCACTAGGCTACCCTGCCTCCCCTTTAAGAAACAACGTCATCATCTCACTGGCTTGTTCTCTGGCGAGCTCTCATTGGCCATTGCTGATCACAATTCTCAAGACATGCTCACACTACAAGAGCATTGCAGATTTTGTGCCAATAAAATCAAACGTGTTTGAAAATATTGGGATGTCTGGGGCTGCTCAAAGAGAAGATCGGTAGCCATCAGATTGCGTCTCTGACACGCTTACATTAAACGTGCGTCAGTGATATAGGGATTTTGTCTCAGATGTCAGAAACTTGTCTGGGACAGCTGAATCGGGGCTAAAATCATGTAGATCAGCTGTCTTCTATTAATGGTGTCATAATATCACATTGCTGTGTCGTGTTCATTAATGACAGCACTCGGTCAATCAAAGTCCCAGAGCTTCAGAAAGCAGTAGAGGCTGAGAGGTAGTCACTACAGCAACAGTGGAAGGATACGCACCTCAGGGAAGTAGTCCTGAGGAAACTTCTCCTTCTCCAACATGGATGTGCTCTCTAGAGTGTCTGAGTAGATCTCTTTCCCAACCACCTTCTTGAATTTCTTGGCTGTGGGGAAAAACACAGACAGAAAGCCAGAGGCCGTATTAATACAATACTAGCTCGTCTTAAGAGCACGATTCAAACCTACTAACGTCACTAAACAGTGTTGTGTAGATCTAGATTCTAGATGTCGTCATGCACGCATAAAGCAAGGGCTTCATCAGCCTACTACTCCACCTGCTGGTTGTTCGTGGAAGCATAAGGGAACTCCTAGGCGAAGCAACAGATTCTCCACGCCGACCCAGTATAAATTCAGGTTGTGTGTTGTACTTACACGGAGGCCTTAGATGATCTAAGGTGAACCAAACAGCGTGACACTGTGTCCCACACTCATGGGATCAGTGTCAGTGAGCTTGACATGCCAAACCATTTTGACCTCTCGGATAATTATTTTGCCTTTTGAACACTCCTAAAGGGTGAGCATGTTTTACTCAGCGGGTGAAAGGCTGAAAATATCTTTGAGGTAAAAACAGTTCAAGATCTCTGAACCTGAATCCGAGGAGTATGTCACGGCGTCGCTATCCGGTTCACCTCAACATTGGATCATCTAAGGCATCCATGTTGTATTTCATTTATTTTTATTTAACTAGGCAAGTCAGTGAAGAACAAATTCTTTTTTTACAATGGCGACCTACACCGACCAAACCCGGGTGACGCTGGGCCAATTGTGCGCCGCCCTTTGGGACTCCCATTCGCAGCCGGTTGTCATACAGCCTGGATGTATCATGTAACCACAACACATAACCTGAACTGGGGTCAGAGCCTGAAAACGTCTCCCGCATTTCACCCGACGTCTGGACCCGTTTCCATAAACCGTCAGAGTAGCAGTGCTGATCTAGGATCAGTTTGGACTTTTGGATTAATCTGAAATGGACAGGAGGGAGCTGATCAGCAACCCTACTCTGAGACACTTAATGAATACGGGTCAATGGAAAATGTGGCATTGTTCTTTACCAAAGAAGCAAGTGTAATAATTGACTTCTTCCACATAGTTCAAGTATTTATTCAGTCCAGTAGCATCTTGTAAAGCGTAAATGAGCTCATTCTGGATATATCCAAATCCCATGTAAGAGGAGCATGCTGTTATCCAGGGGGTTTGACGGGTGAGGGTGTGTGTGTGTCTGTATGCTTGTGTGCGCGTGTGTATCCATGTCTGAATGCTGCATGCGCGTGTCTGTGTGTGTGTGTGTGTGTCCTCTCACATTCCCCCTCGCCCTGTCCTTCACTGGTGGTGAGAGGATGGTGCAAATGGTGACTCTGGTGTAATGGGAACAACTTTGCAGACTCCACATCTATATCACCTCTTTAATTAGCCTGGCCGCCGGGCCCCTGGCCCTCTTGACACCCCGGGCTGATTAGAGGGCCATAACTGTCCAATAACCTCCGTACACAATTACCGTGGAGCTCGAAAACCCATGAATTAAATCCTGATATTAATAAGCATTACAATTCTATCTATCGCTTCTGAACATGATCCTCCCCCTGCCAATCTCAACCTCAATGGTTTTGATGGAAGCAGTGGAATGTAGGGTTTTATATGGAGGAGGGTATGTGAGAGGGCAGGGGTAGAGATTTCATTGGGGGGGGGTGGGGGGGGGGGGGACTCACCTTTGAAATCAAACTGGTGGATGTTTTTCAAGGATTCGTGAAGAAAGTAGCAACTTCCTAGTGCCTGGAAGATAGAGAGCGCATGAGATTTAGGATAATTGTTAACAAACCATTTAGTCAGAGATTCTTGGAAATAACCTGGGACTAACTAACAACAAAATATTACTGAGCAATAGAAGCAAAGATTGGTTCCAAAGTAGTCCAAGCACCATTGATTTGTAGAGTTTTGCTGTGTAGAGGGCAACAGATCACACACACTAATCATTCCAGGCAACAGATCACAACACTG